>NC_061100.1:85085960-85095960 GCF_015104395.2 Macrobrachium nipponense | reverse complement strand
AAAACAAGAGCGGGCCAAGAACAGAACTCTGAGGAGTATCGCTTTTCACATCTGCCCATTCTGATTCTTCACCATTATTGCGACTCTTTTGTCTATTAGTTAGCCAGTCTTCGGTTAAACCTAGTACTACTCCTCTTACAGTTCCGAAATCTCTAACTTTAGTCATTACTTTCCTGTGTGGAACTTTGTTAAAGACCTTTTGGAAATTTATGTAGAGTATATCTATTGCTCTGCTACTGCCGTAAACACAAATCATGTTATGAAAAAACTTCAAGAGGTTCGATAGACAAGATCTGTTTTGTGTGAAATCGTGTTTGCTGAAGATTGTTACATTGTTTCCAACACCTGTAGCTTACAAAGAAGTAGCATGTGCAATTTCTTTGGTAGGATAGATTAATACAGCCAAATATACATACATATATATATATTAATATATATATATATATATATATATATATATATATATATGATATATATTTGGATATATATGGATATATATATATATATATATATATATATATATATATATATATATATATATATATATATATATATATATATATATATATATATATATAGAGGCTCAGTTAAATATATATATAGGAGCTTCAGAAGGTCCATCCATGACAACAACGATTAAAAGGAATCAAGTTTATTTCCAATGAAACGTTTCGCACATAAAACTTCTGGTGCATCATCAGTCTGTAAAAGAACAAAGAGACACATAAATAACATTCAATGATAAAAAGGAACTCACAAATATTAAAATAGTCTTAAAAATTAAAAAATCAAAGTAAAACAACAAAGGTAAAGAGAGAGAGAACAACCCAACACCAACCGTCCATAATGTAGAGAGAAGATGGAATGACTAAAAACCAGTTGACGAAGACGACGTCAACTATGCAGGTATAGAGTTGCTGAGGAGGTATTGCTATTGAGTGAAGGAACAAGTTTCTTAATGTATAACGACTCGAGGGTAGTTAGATGGTCAGGATTTTTGACATATCTATTATTTTGAATTGTTTCTTTTTTATTTCTTTTCAATTTTGCAATTAGAAGCGTGGTTCCTGATATTGGAAAATTCAGGCTGTTTATTTTCTGACCAGTACGGAAGCTGAAACCCAGATGGCTACAATATCTGACCCTCAGCAGCCTCCGAGTCGATCCAACGTAAGAGCCCGGACATCCAGGGCAAATAAATTTATATATATGACGTTGGATCTCATGAAGGGCCTGAAGGCGGTCTTTAAAGTTAAAGAAGGAGCCAATTGTACATGGGATTATTTGTTATAAGTTTGACTCTGAGACAAGGAATCTCTGTTCAATAATTCGTGCGAGATTGGACGAGAATTGAAGTCAGGCATATATGGAATAGTTGCATAAAACAGTTTCTTAGGAACATCAAAAATTAGGCAATGGTGGATGAAAATTTGGCAAGTATTTGATTGATCATTCTTAGAACTATTTCTTGTGGGAATGAATTGGACTTGCAAAAGCTTAATAAAAACGTGATCTCATCATGAAATATCTTCCAAGAAGATGAATATTTCAGGGCTCTATTGACTAATGTGTGAATGGTATCAAGTTTAAAAGATCGTTGACATGAGCTATAAAAATTATTAGTTAGTCCTGTAAAGGTACGTTTTCTGTAAACGGACGTGGCAAATTCAGAATTGGTTCTTGTTATTTTCAAATCCAGGTAAGGTAAAATTCCCTCATTTTCGACTTCCATTGTAAAATTAATATTTGGATGATATTGTTAATGAAATCTAAAAACAAAGACATTGCCAAGGGTGTTGAAATAATGCAAAGGTATCATCAACGTATCTACGGTAATGTGAAGGTTTGAAGTTGAGATCACACTGGTTTAAAAATTTCGATTCTAAGTCCGACATAAAAAAATTGGCAAAAATTGGGCCTAGAGGAGATCCCATGGCAACTCCATCGACCTGCGATGGAGTAATTGTTTAAAAATAGTTCGGTTAAAACCATGAAAGATTTTGTCATCATTAATAAAAATCTTGTTCAGTATAATATTAATCGTCTCATTAAGTGGAACGTTTGTGAAGAGAGATTCCACATCAAAACTGACCATAAAATAATCCCCATCTTTTCTAGTGATTATTTGTTGAAATTCAAGCCCATTTTTCAAAGTAAACTCGCTATTGCTGTATCAGAGAGAAGTCCAGCCAAAAATTTAGAGATGAAAAAGCAGGATTGTTGTAAGCAGCCATAATTGGTCTTAAAGGTAGATCAGGTTTATGAATTTTCGGTTGTCCATAGAGTATGCTGAACGAGGAAAACGGTAACAAAAAGCTGTTGATAGGTTGTTTCATTTATAATATCATTTTTGATTTTCCTCAAGAATCTATTAATTTATCTTCCTTTTAAAAACTTCTAAAAAAGTAGGTTCACATGTGACATAAACTTGGTACTGTCAGACAAAATATTTTCCATTTTTTGTACATAGTCGTTCTTATCATAATAACTACCCCTTGCCTTTATCTGGTTTACAAATAATTATATCTTCTCGTTCCTTCAACCTCAAGAGAATTTTCAAAATCTGCAGGTCTAAAAAAAGGTGTCCAACTAGTTTTCCAATTGAGATAGGTTTTATGAGCCAAGTTAGAAATTTCTTTGTTGTAGCTTACCAATGTTTTGGTTGAATTCAAGTTTAATCAGTCTTTGGAACATAATTTCAAAAGGTAGAAAAAACCTGGCATAGTTGGGTCTAAAGGATGGCAAGCAGAAGTCCAGGCCAAATGACAATAAAAATTCTTCTCTTTTGATAAAACATAACCGGAAAAGTTAAAAATACATTGATTTCTGGACTGGAAATTAGGAATAACCACACCGAGCTTCAGAAGTTTTCTTTGTGTCTCATGAACACATCAGAAATATAGTTATTAATGTATTTACAGAACAATCTTTGGTAAAGTAGGCGGGTCCAACATGGATAGATCATTGTATAATAATTCTTCAATTGGTCAGTGATAACAGTTAAGTGGTCAATAATGCGAATTTACAATCAATTTCGTTCTTGAGTAATGTCTTGAGCGCCATCCTATAGAACTCGGTGTTGTAGAGGGCTGATTTTTGTACAGTCTGAATCGGACGAATTTAGGAGTAGTATCATTAAGCTAGGCAATATTGAAGAAAGTCAAGATCTGCTTTGGCCTTTTCCAGTCGAAGGGTTGTCTTTTCCAGTTTTCTTGAGGTAGCGATGGTAATGGAGGGATAACGGGTGCTTGAGTAGTTGAGCAAAAGTGTGGAGTTCCTCGAAGTCGGAGGCGGAAGGCGAATAGGAGGACGAAGAAAAGTTTTGTTTTTCGTATCATCTCTGGAGGTATGTAGAGGCTCAGATAAAATATTATATAGGAGCTTCAGAAGGTGTCCATGATACAACGATTAAAAGGAATCAAGTTTATTTCCAACGAAAAACGTCCGCACATAAAACTTCTGTGCATCATCAGTCTGTAAAAGAACAAAGAGACACATAAATCAACATTCAATGATAAAAAGGAACTCACAAATATTAAAATAGTCTTAAAAATTAAAAATCAAAGTAAAAACAAAGAAAGGTAAAGAGAGGAGAAGAACAACCCAAACACCAACCGTCCATAATGTAGAGAGAAGATGGAATGACTAAAAAACCAGTTGACGAAGACGACGTCAAACTATGCCAGGTATAGAGTTGCTGAGGAGGTATGCTATTGAGTGAAGGAAACAAGTTTCTAATGTGTTATAACGACCTCGAGGGTAGTTAGATGGTCGGGATTTTTTGAACATAATCTATTATTTGAATTGTTCTTTTTTATTTCAATTTTGCAATTAGAAGCGTGGTTCCTGATATTGGAAAAATTCAGGCTGTTTGTTTTTATTTTCGACCAGTACGGAAGCTGAAACCCAGATGGCTACAATATCTGACCCTCAGCAGCCTACCGAGTCGATCCAACGTAAGAGCCCGGACATCCAGGGCAAATAAATTTATATATGACGTTGGATCTCAGAAGGGCTGAAGGCGGTCTTTAAAGTTAAAGAAGGAGCCAATTGTACATGGATTATTTGTATAAGTTTGACTCGAGACAAGGAATCTCTTGTTCAATAATTCGTGCGAGATTGGACGAGAATTTGAACGTCAGGCAATATATGGGATAGTTGCATAAAACATTTCGTAGGAACATCAAAATTAGGCAATGGTGGATGAAAAAATTTGGCAAGTATTTGATTTGATCATTCTTAGAAAACTATTCTTGTTGTGGAATTGAATTGGACTTGAAAAAGCTTAATAAAAACGTGATTCTCATCAAGTTTATGTCCATGGTGAACCTACTTTTTTAGAAGTTTTAAAAGGGAAGATAAAATTAATAGATTCTTGAGGAAAATCAAAAATTGAAAATATATAAATGAAAACAAACCTATCAACAGCTTTTTGTTACCGGTTCCTCGTTCAAGCATCTCTATGGACAACCGAAAATTCATAACCTGATCTACCTTTAAGACCAATTATGGCTGCTTACAACAATCCTGCTTTTTCCATCTCTAAATTTTGGCTGGACCTTCGCTCTGAATACAGCAATAGCGAGTTTTACTTTGAAATGGGCTTGAATTTCAAACAAATAATCACTAGAAAAGATGGGGATTATTTTATGGTCAGTTTTGATGTGGAATCTTCTTCTTACAAAAACGTTCCACTTAATGAGACGATTAATATTATACTGAACAAGATTTTTATAATGATGACACAATCTTTCATGGTTTTTTTTAACCGAACTATTTTTAAATAAAACAATTACTCGATCTTGCTGTGCAATACTCGATGTTCATATTAATAAGCGACTATATTGCGCAGGTGCGATGGAGTTGCCATGGGATCTCCTCTAGGCCCAATTTTTGCCAATTTTTTATGTCGGAACTTAGAATCGAAATTTTTAAACAGTGTGATCTCAACTTCAAACCTTCACTTTACCGTAGATACGTTGATGATACCTTTTATGCAACTATCCCATATATGCCTGACTTCAAATTCTCGTCCAATCTCGCACGAATTATTGAACAAGAGATTCCTTTGTCTCAGAGTCAAACTTATAACAAATAATCCATGTACAATTGGCTCCTTCTTTAACTTTAAAGACCGCCTTCAGCCCTTCATGAGATCCAACGTCATATATAAATTTATTTTGCCCTGGATGTCCGGGCTCTTACGTTGGATCGACTCGGAGGCTGCTGAGGGTCAGATATTGTAGCCATTCTGGGTTTCAGCTTCCGTACTGGTCAGAAAATAAAACAGCCTGAATTTTCCAATATCAGGAACCACGCTTCTAATTGCAAAATTGAAATAAAAAAAGAACAATTCAAAATAATAGATTATGTCAAAAATCCTGGACCAATATCTAACTACCCTCGGAGTCGTTTATACATTAAGAAACTTGTTCCTTCATCCAATAGCAATACCTCCTACAGCAACTCTATACCTGGCATAGTTGACGTCGTCTTCGTCAACTGGTTTCTAGTCATTCCATCCATTCTCTCTACATTATGGACGGCGGTTGGTGTTTGGGTTGTTCTCTCTCTCTTTACCTTTGTTTGTTTTACTTGATTTTTAATTTTTAAGACTATTTTAAATGTTTGTGAGTTCCTTTTTGATCAATTGAATGTATTATGTGTCTCTTTGTTCTTTTTACAGAACTGATGATGCACAGAAGTTTTATGTGCGAAACGTTCTTTGTTGGAAATAAACTTGATTCCTTTTAATCGTTGTATCATGGACACCTTCTGAAGCTCCTATAATATATATATACTATATATCTATATATAGATATATATATATATATATATATATATATATATATATATATATAATACATATATATATATATATATATATATATAATATATATATATTGAGCTACAAACTGTCCTTTAATATCTAATTCAACTCTACCTTGGCATAAATATATTTTCATATATGTTTAACTGAAAGGGAATTTTTTAGGCGATGCCGGCTGACGGGCACGAACCATCGACATCTTCAATTCCAGGACGGCAGTGAAGCCTTAGAACACACCCTGCCACTGCAAGAGGATATAAAGTTTATGCCGCTCCCACCTCAAATACTTGTCGCACTCAGGTAGCGTTTTGTAGTGCTGTTTGTCGCACATAGCCATTATAATAATTTCATTAATCACATTACCGTGATTCATATACATATATCAAGCTAAAAATGTACTATAATATCTAATTCGCTCTACCTCGGATATATGTTAACCGAAGGGGAATGGGGAATTTTAGGCGGTAATAGAACTATATATATATATATATATATATATATATATCTATATATATATATATATATATATATATATATATATATATATGCATTATGTCAAAATATTGGCAGAGTTTGCATTACTAACACCTATCTATAATATTGTAAGATAGGATTAAGATGCTTATATTAGGAAAAAGGTCAAGACTAGTCTCTTATTTTTAAACATAGTGTAGGTCCTGCAAAAAAATTTATAAATTATAATAAAAACTTAATTCTATAATTTACATGGAAATTTCTTTGTTTTCAGTTCATAAGCATGATATCGACCAGATTCTAACTCCAATGTATATCGTGTCGAATAATTTCAACAATCTTCCGAATTCTTTACAAGAACTGAGACTTTCCTTAGGGTGTTATAGCTTTTTATCCAGAGATGTTTTATTTTAAAATACTTATGTTGGGGAATTCTAACAGTGATCCATTTTTAACATCTGTTTAG
The DNA here is from genome assembly GCF_015104395.2 of Macrobrachium nipponense. NCBI lineage: Eukaryota > Metazoa > Arthropoda > Malacostraca > Decapoda > Palaemonidae > Macrobrachium > Macrobrachium nipponense. Next base: position 85,089,190 of record NC_061100.1, on the reverse strand, counting down.
GAAGAAAAAACAAAAAAATAATATATATATATATATATATATATATATATATATTATATATATATAATATATACAGAGAGGGAGAGAGAGTATAATTTAATTATCCTATTACAGCTTTCCTTTTGACCTGATAAAAACGAGGTTCGAGCCTCGGTACAGTTTCAAAAGAAAAATAAAAATATATGTAGCAAGGCACTGGGGTGACATTCTCTCTCTCTCTCTCTCTCATTCTCTCGATCAATCCACACAATAACTAAATCAGACCCGTGAACTACGGAAATACATTCATTTAAGAACAAAAGGAATAACTAAACAAATCAGGTTCTAAACTAATTGTTTAACTGAATAAGTCAAAATTCAAAATCCAAATAACTGAAATTACCCTGGGGATCGAACTAAACCCGTCCACTCCTTTCTCTACTCTAACTAACATTAGTTTAGTCATAAAACAAGCGATTAGATAATTCATAGCATAGTCTTTTAAGTAACACCATAACCACGGAACTATCAGTTAAGTTCCCATTTCCATATAAGTTCCTTCCGCCAGATCCATAAACCAGAAACGTCTAGAATACAGAAGGATCACACATAAATAAATGGCAAATAAACTAAAATGAGATAAATAAAAAGGTCATATGGAAACGGACATCTCTGAAATAAAGGTTTCGGAATACAAAAGACAAGCCACACTTGGGCTTAGAAGTAAGTACTCTTACCCATTCAACCGAATGCCGACTTAGTTATGTTACTGCCCCATTATGTAGGTGAACAGCTCATACGTACTAAAGCACGAATTCACTCACAAGACACTCCTAAATATGGCATCATACATTCATCACAAGTTCATTACACAGTGACATCATAACAACTCATTATCACGTCCATAAAATCTACTCAAAACCAGATTCTAAAAGCATATCTACTTCCGCTCATGCACGGACATAGGACGTGGTCTGTTCTGCTTAGGCAGCAACTTCCACCTGGATCCAGCAAGGAGGTTGCGTCAACATTTTCGACGCTAACGCTGAATCTTGTCCTTTTCAGACCTCTGTTTCCAGGGAGTCAAAATGATGACATCTATCATTTGAAAGAAGGTCATTGCTCATCACATCCATCCGACACACTCCTGAACTGACATTTTGTCATCTCAAAATATGCATTTACCAAGATAACGAACCATATCATAATGGTGTTTTAATTATATATATATATATATATATATATATATATATATATATATATATATATATATATATATATATATATATATATTTTGAATTGCATGTATGTATGTATGTATGCATATATATATATATGTATATATATATATATATATATATATATATATATATATATATATATATATATTGACCTGATAAAAAATAAATTTATGTTTTTTTATTACTATTGATGGACGCTTATCAAGTAAATTCCTTTTAAATTTCGTTAACTCTTACGCTAAAAAATTTATAGCAAAGGCCAAGTTTGCTCTCTCCGGACAGCTATTGCTAAAGTCACGTGACAATGAGAATGAAAAATGATCCTGAACAAATGCTTATCATCAAACGGTAATTGAACACAATCAGTCATGATATAGTAGCTGGATTGCATATTCATGGACAACGTAAATCTACTCGTAAACCACAAATGCTTCGTCATATGTTGTATTCTCTCGGTATTGTCTATGACAGCTCCCGGGTAAGCAATATTTCTCTGATGCATTTCTAATAATTTTCGGCACATTTATCAGGTAGAGATTTAAATGCTATAGCTGTCGTAATTTATATTTTCAAACGTAAATAACTTAACGTTCGCATGTGTGGAATCAAGGGATTTCCCTTAAATGAAGCAATAACTAAAATAAAACCGAATAAAATATATGACGGAATTGTGGAGGAGGAAAAGGAGATTTTCAAAGGAAGAGAGAGAGAGAGAGAGATAGAGAGAGAGAGAGAGAGAGAGAGAGAGAGAGAGAGAGAGAGAGAGAGTAAAAGTGCGAAGAAAAAAACGGAAAAGAGATATAGAGAGAAAAATGTAGAGGTTATTCACGGATTCAAAACTTTACACATGTTAGATTCACGAGTATTTACTCAACAAAAATCTTTAATGTAGGAGTAAAAAAAAAATACATCAATCTAATTTTCTCAATATTGACCTAAAACCATAGGAAACTCTTGACTTCCCAGACTTGAAAGAGAAACAGACAGAAAGTTGAATTAAGAAGCTGAAGTAAAATTTTTAACACCTTAATCATCTCTTGGATACCTAAATAATCCAGGGTTAATCCAGAACTCCGGCCACCCCCACCTCCACACTCTCCCCCGGCCCAAATAGACAAAAAAGATCGCTAATAATTTGGTCGATCATGGTATATTTGGATTTTATATAAGATTTGTGGTTAACTCAGCATCGCATGATTATGAGATTCCATTTGTATAATCATGGCTATGTATCTTTTTTTTCATATTTCTTAAGTTTTTACTGCCTCATATTTTAGTTCTTGACATTAGTGGTTTTAGTGTTTTTTGAAAAAAAGAAAAGTATTGCGATGGTTACTTATCTTTCTATCCCCATTTTTTCTGTCTGCCTACAGATCTTAAAAAACTACTGAAGCTAGAGAGCTGCAAATTGGTATGCTGTTCATTTAAGGTTAAAGTTACCCGTGATCGTGCGTCTGACACTGCTAATGCTAATAACACAGGTCATCACTGGGCCGTAACTGACTGCTTCTTATGCCGAGGCTGAAAGTTTCATGGGGCGTGGCTGATAGTTTATATATATATATATATATATATATATATAGTATATATATATATATATATATATATATATATATATATACGTTATATATATATATATATATATATATATATATATATATATATATATGTATATATATATATATTGTCTGGAGGTGAATACAATACTTTTTTTTATTATGCTAATCTTTTGCACATGATTTGAAACATTGAAGCCTTCGAAAACATTTAGTCTAAGGGTCACATATATGACGCTGAAGCGTTATGTAAATCAGTCTCCAAACAGAAAAAGAAATATTCTTATAACTTTTAGTAATTTAAAACATTGTTTGTGCTTGATGTATATCAGATCGTTTTAGATATCTGTATCATCATCAGCAACAACTGAAGTAATCTTTTTCGTAATGATAAGGTACTATGTAGCATCAATCAATTGTTTGTCGTTAATAGATTTAACAAGACTATAGTACG
>NC_061100.1:85073460-85075960 GCF_015104395.2 Macrobrachium nipponense | reverse complement strand
GCGACCAGAAACATGTCCAGCTGTTGTAGGCCAGGCATTTTCTTTTGAATTTTTCTTCATCTGCCGATTGTCCGCCTCCAGCGAGGGTTAGCATCTTTGAAGGTTGCACCTGGAAACAGAGGACTCTTTCGGCTGTCACTTTGAAAGTAGGAGGGCACTAAGGGCACACCCAGAGAGGAAGAGTCAGAGTTGGTAGTGGGGTGAAATTATACTCACCATACTTTTATTTTAAACTAAGTATGATTAGTTTTATCCTTTTATCCTTTAAGTTAGAAATCTCAAAGACTAGTGAGGATGCTTGTAAAGTAGCTTCCGTGTGTGTGTGTGTGTGTGTGTGTGTGTGTGTGTGTGTGTGTGTGTTAAGGCAAGATACGTCTCAAGTATAAAAGGCTCACTAAAACCCTTGTTTAAAGCTAAGGACTATATTGCGGTGGACTGACTTCCACCCTTAGAAAGTCCACCGGAATATTGTCCTTAGCTTTAAACCAATGTTTTTATGGGCCTTTTATACTTATATATATATATATATATATATATTATATATATATATATATATATATATATATATATATATATATATATATAATATATATATGTGTGTGTGTGTGTGTTGTGTGTGTGTGTGTGTGTGTGTGTGTGTGTGTTTACTTTTCTACTATAACCTAACGGTTTCTGTAGTTTGAAATGCCGCATTGACGAAATACTATTAACCATAACAAAAGCAAGTATTGCGTTCGACCATATTTGAAAGGGGAATGTGGACAGCTGATAAATAACGAGAATTTATTGGAATATGCAGGTGTGGAAAATCGACATTGGTGGGATTGTAAATATCGGTTGCCGTGATGAAAAGCCCCTCGTTGTTTTTAGTACTCGTTAGCTCCCATGTGTTTCTATTCTGATGGGCGCATCTACTGGTAAACCTCTTAAAAAAGGAGTCTGATGATTAACTCTTCCATGGAATTTGATATCCATCGTTATCCGGGAAAATTAAAGCTTTAAGTTTTACGGACGGAAGTGGATTCCAAAGTTAGTCTCTTGAATCATCCTACGATCATCACAGTTGCATAACTGGTTTGACTGACTTTGTAGCCACCAAATCGACGGCTAGAGTTTAATATCGTCTGTAGATAGCATTGGCACCACAGAAAAGGCACCCATCAGAAAAAGAAAAAGAATGTTCTTTTAAAAAGTGGATTAATTAAAGAAGCAATTGCTTAAAAAAAATGATCAGCGATGCTATCCTTCCTAAATAATAATAATCATACTATAATGGGCGTAATGTCTGTCTGTCTGTCTGTCATTCAATCACGGCCAAACGGCTGGTCAGATGGGCATGAAACTTGGCAGGGTTATGGTGGGGACCCCTAAGATGGTTTGAAATGGGGTTTCATCCAACCTAATCCCCTCCTTTGTAGGGGGTGGGGTAAGAAAGGATTCCCAGAAACGGAGCTGTTTCTGGCCGTGAAACGAGGCATGTTATTCCCGTAGACTTAGTTACTTTACGATTTTTCATACATAATTTCTGTACAACTTCCCCGGAGAAAGTTGCGAATATTTCAGCTCGGACACAATAGAAGATGAAAATTATCATCAATATCCGCAATATTTTTTGAATAACTTAAATCCATCAGGACTTCCAGTGCACAAAATAACGTTGAAGAAGTACTGCCCGGTAATGTTGCTTCGGAATTTCGATCCTGCCAATGGACATTGCAACGGAACATCCCCCGGATTCCTCTGATGCCTTCAGACAACCAGTTTCCGTTCCAGTTACGGTGCAGGCAGTTTCCCATCAACCTGGCCTTCTCATTCACTGCAAACAAGTCGCAGGGCCAGACTTTGGATGGTGTTAGTGTGTTTCTGCCGTCACCCATGTTCACCATGAGCACCAACCTGAGGGAGTGATAGAAAACGATCAGGCAAAGATCCCTCTGGGACTATGGTATCAGAACATATAGGGTGATACGTGCAAATAGACCAACGTTGATTGACAAAGTCAAGAAGAAAGTATCACTCATTGATGTCGCAATACCATGGGACACCAGAGTTGAAGAGAAAGAGAGGAAAAAATGGATAAGTATCAAGATCTGAAAATAGAAATAAGAAGGATATGGGATATGCCAGTGGAAATTGTACCCATAATCATAGGAGCACTAGGCACGATCCCAAGATCCCTGAAATGGAATCTAGAAAAACTAGAGGCTGAAGTAGCTCCAGGACTCATGCAGAAGAGTGTGATCCTAGAAACGGCGCACATAGTAAGAAAAGTGATGGACTCTAAGAGGCAGGATTCAACCCGGAACCGCACACTATAAATACCACCCAGTCGAATTGGAGGACTGTGATATGGGCAAAAAAAAAAAAAAAAAAAAAAAAAATTAATAAAAAATTATTAATAATTAATAATCTTTGGTTGAGAGTCCTATGTGGAGGTCAAAACATCTTGATAATTCTATTAGTGGTATACCGGTAGTACCCTTTCTTCAAAAAAATAAAA
>NC_061100.1:85061335-85063835 GCF_015104395.2 Macrobrachium nipponense | reverse complement strand
GAGATCAAGAAAAGTAGAAATCAATTTAGTCCTCTCTTACTCATTTAGAGATCAGAAGATTCAACAATTGCTTTTATCTAGCTATTATACATTTTAGTTGTAGATAAAACTCGTAGTATTATACTACACGAGAACAGGAGAAAACGTATCCCAAACAAAGAAGCAAAGTTAAATACTTAGATATATTAGTATCTTCCCGAAATAAATTATTTCGGGTATATCTACAAGATTCCAGCTTTTTTTTCTTTCTTTCTTTTGGAAAACAGGAAGCAATAGTACCTATGCTTCTCAAAAGTCAATTTTTATTGAAAGTCACAACTAAAATCGTAAAAGTCACTGATATTTAAAACAGTATGCAAAGGCAAATATGTTCTTATCGACTGACTATAATACTTGAGTCTAAGAAGGTTAAACTTCATGTCCTAAAGCCTACTTCAGTCATGAATATTTCCAATCTCTATTCAAGTATTTAGCAGCCACAGACCTAGGGCGTGGAGAAGGAACAACAGCTAAAAGAGTAGCATCATCGGCGTATGCAAGCGGTTCGTTCTTCAGATCGTAAAGATCTTAGAACAACAGATCTAGAGGAAACACCTGAAATTGCGTTACTAAACGTTACTGTATTAACCATAAACAGACCCATTGGGTTCTGCCTGTTAAAACTTACTGAAAGTATCAATAAAAGATCCACCCATTCCAAATAAACTTAGCTTATAGATAAGTGCTTTGTAATTCACATGGTTGAAGGCTGAACTACAATCTAGACTGATAAGGTTGCTGTCTCTGCACCCTCATCAGAAGAGCAGTCTGCAGACGGTAGATATGGATTGACAAGAGTGCATCACAACTGTAATGTTGGTGGCAGGTTATTTTCAGCAATCCTACCGAGAAGCTTATTAGGAAGCTTTTCAAGCACCTTAAATGAATCTAGGGTAATAGAAATTGATCTATATTCAGAGGGACATGAAGATGGACATAGTGCCTCAGTTAATGCAGCAAAGTTTCACTTCTTCCAAACAAAAGGAAAATGTGCAATCAACTTATCATCCGGAAATTGCAGTAATGTTAGCAGCAAGGTTTTGACGAATCCAGACCTGAAAGCCATTGAACACAGTTACATCACCTTTTGCAAGGGAAGGCATAATTGAATCAACTTTAGAGAAAGGTAACTCCAACTTTATATTCCTTCGGAGCCCTCCACTGACCTAGGAATACCTTAATTGCTTTCCCAAAACGAATAACAGTAGTGGAAAACCCTGCACATATAAATATAAAGTAATACTTCATTGGAAATTAAGTTATTTGTATGCAAATAAGTTCCTCGTTGGACGAATGGTTTACGTGCTCGTCTACCGATTCGGTAGTGGCCAATTTGGCTCCCTGCTCTGCCAACGTGGAATCAGGGAAATGATTTTCTAGTGATTAGCAATTCATTTTTCGATAAAATAAGGTTCTGATCCCACAATAACATGTAGGTCCGTTGCTAGGTAACCTAGCCACGAAAAAAATATCTAATCCTAGGAGACCTGTTTAATCAGCTCGGTGGTCTGGTTAAACAAAGATATACTTACTTTTTTGTAAAACCGTACTATAGTCTTGTTAAATCTATAAACACAAACAATTGATGCTACATAGTACCCTATCATTACGAAAAGATTACTTCAGTTGTTGCTGATGATGATACAGATATCTAAAACGATATGATAAAAATCAAGCACCAGCAATGTTTTATAAATTACTAAAAGTCATAAGAATATTTCTTTTTCTGTTTTGGAGAGTGATTTACATAACGCTTCAGCGTCATATGTGTGACCCTTAGACTAAATGTTTTCAAAGGCTTCAATGTTTCAAATCATGTGCAAAAGATTAGCATAATTAAAAAAGTATTGTATTTAATTCCAGATCCATATATATGTATACTATATATATATATAGATATATATATATATATATATATATATATATATATATTTATATATATATAAACTATCAGCCACGCCCCATGAAACTTTCAGCCTCGGCATAAGAAGCAGTCAGCTACGGCCAGTGATGACCTGTGTTATTAGCATCAATAGTAGTGTCAGACGGACGATCACGGGTAACTTTAACCTTAAATGAACAGCATACCAATTTGCAGCTCTCTAGCTTCAGTAGTTTTTAAGATCTGTAGGCAGACAGAAAAAATGCGGATAGAAAGATAAGTAGCCATCGCAATACTTTTCTTTTTTCACACTAAAACCACTAATGTCAAGAAATAAAATATGAGTCAGTAAAACTTTAGAAATATGAACAAAAAGATACATAGCCATATTTATACAACTGAAATCTCATAATCACGCGATGCTGAGTTAACCAAAAAATCTTATATAAAATCCAAATATACCTGATCGACCAAATTATTAGCGATCATTTTCGTCTATTTGGGCCGGGGGAGAGTGGGGGGGGGGGGGGGAGGGGGGGGGGGGTGGCCGGAGTTCTGGATTAACCCTGGATTATTTAG
>NC_061100.1:85041335-85046335 GCF_015104395.2 Macrobrachium nipponense | reverse complement strand
ATGTCGTATTTCGTAAGGACATTAGTAAAACTCAGAACACAACGAAACTTCCGTGACCTAATACCTGACTCTCGAAGGCCATCATGATTTGCAGCTCATGATGCGGAGGCTTCAAAGTCCCCAATATTCTTCGGTCTTCAGTTCTCTTATACTATATCATCCTTAGAAGTGGACCAGAACTGTGAAAAGTTTTAATTGAAAAGTCTCAAGGCGATAGATTTCTTTTTGCTTCATTTTGCGTCTTCGTTTTATTTTCGTTCATCTCTGCCGTAGCCTATCGCCGTTCCTGTCACCATGTTCCATGTTTTAAAAGTATGCAAATTGTAATTTCAATTTATAGTGTATGGGTGTTTCCGTTAATGTAATTTCCAAGAAATGAAAGGTGAATGGGCTATTTTCAATCTAAAACCCCAGAATAGCGCATTTTAAGAATGGATGCTTGGTAGTCAGTAGAGATCAACACATAGATAATAACGATTGTTCTAATGATAATTTTATTCAGGATAACTAAAGTGGATTTAAAATGTTTATGAATTTTATTAGTATCAGTAGCCGTAGTAGAAGTAGTGTTAGTAAAATATAGTTTGTTTTCTGAGGTTCTGATTAGCATATTCTTATGAGTATATCCACTTTGGATCTTCTTTTCTTTCCTTCAGCCAAACGTAAAAGTTTAAGGGAATAAGTTTGAACTAATAAAGCGAAATTCAAATTGCGAAGAGGAACAGTGAGATTTAAAGTAATGACCTTTTAAGTTATGACCAGTATAGAATTTTTTTTCCGCGTTGTGAACGGATTAAGGGCCCCTTGAGAGTAATTTGACTTAGCAGATTTTCTTCTTTTGTATTCTTACACCAAACGAGGATGGAAAACACCCCAATGACCTTCTCCCCTTGATATTTCTACGATGACTTATGAAGTGTCATCTCCCCATCAGGGTTAGACAGGTCACCCATACTTCAGGGACCTGCACCCCTTGTCCACTGTAGTATAGTCCCCAAATTAATCTAATCAAAAGCGGATAAATCGAGTAGCAAAAATTCACATATCTCACGGGAGGTCTCCCTAGCTTAAAGGAGAACTTCTGGTTGTATTTTAGCTGCTTCATTTGTAGTATCATTCCATTGAAGTATTCCTGGAGGAAAAAGTATTTTGAAAGGGGCGATTTCTTATTTTTTGCAACCAATTTTCTATTGCACCATTTGCGCAGCCATTTTGTGTGGCTCATCTGTTATGTGTGACATCATGCCGCGGTAGGCGCAGACAGGTGGAACAAAAACCGAGGGCACATCATCTTCAGATAATATCCTTTTTGGTGTGTATTTGTCAGCTGAAAATATATGATTGAAAATGGTAAATAAAGAAGTACACTGAAGTAGTCATAGTGAGGCATATACAGCTCTAAATACTAAAACCCCATTAATTAAATTAATTCAAAAGGACTACGTGAAGGTCCTCATCAATTCATGGACCCACACAGACGTTTAGAAAACTGCCGTTCACCCCATCACACCACGCACATGGCGATTGCCAAGACTAAATTTCAATTCAAATGCATGCAAGTGGAGTCACCATAGTATAGATAGCGTTAGATAGCCGCCCTATCTTCATTAGTACCGTGGTTTGTTCAGAGGTCAATTAAGTTCCCAAAACATATTATATAAATTTCATTGCCATACCTAATAACCTGCTCCTAATGTCGCCTTTGAAATCTGTTGGCAAGAAATGGTCCAAACACACAACTGTTTGCGTCGTAGGTTGAAAGGTTTTGATGTTGATATCCTCCCTTCAAGATCCATCAGCCAGCGACTTGATTTCTCTCTATTTGACGGAATCCTGTGGAATGATATGCCTTTTGGACACTTGCCAGAAGTATTGGCACAACCAAACGCCGTACAAGTTGGCATAATTGACGCTGTTTGAATGACAATTGACCTGAAACACGGGGATAATACCGAGGACACATACTATACGCGTGCTTAGCTGCACTTGTTATTGTGAGGCGACTGCTACACTACATCATCGGTATTAATCTGCCAGATGGCAACATAACCGAGATCCTGGATAAATGGTGCTCTCCATTAAAGTATCTCGGCGCTAATTTGTAATTAAACATTAAAAAATGGGATTACGTACAGAATCGAGCAATGGCTCATTTTTTAGCTTATTAAAAGTCCTGTTTGACGAAATTTAATGGCTATTAACCAGATGTTCCCCTTTAACTCTAACTGTCTACATGACCTCGCCCCTTTTTTTCCTGACCTGGTCCCTCACTATTGCCATCGGACCTTCGCGTCTCAACTCCGCCTCCTCACATCTTACTTCTCTCGACCCACATGTATTTCCATTGTTGTCCTTATGTTAGCACTTCTCTGCTGGTATTCAAATGTTCGATCAGGTTCCCGTGAAAGATTACCGTAGGAGATGAAAGACCGAGACGAATCGCCCTCTCAAGAAACTCGGTCGTGTTTTGAGAACAAGAATATCCAGTTTGTACAGGATGATTCCAGTTATCCAACTCGGGTATATATACAGCCTGCCCAGATCTATCCAATGTATTCGTCCTTGCACTTTGCCCTAGTCTGTAGTATTCAGCACTCGCCAGTAACGGATGGCATGTCGCTTCTAGCTGCAGTACGCCTACCTGGAAGCGGTCCCGTACCTGACCAGTCAGCCACCGCTCCCCTCAACCACCGTCTTGAAGCTGACAACGGCTAGTACTTTCAAGTAACCCCAAAATGTGCATCGAAAATCTGCCTCCGAGCCTTCCTGACAACTATCTACCTACTTGGTTCTTGATTTCCTTCGGTGAACCCCTGCAAGCGACCACGTCCTTCAGCCAAGGCCCTGGCAGAACTTTACACCCATCACACCCCGGATTTAAGGTAACTGAAAGCAAAAATTTCTTATGTTGACCATTCACACCTGTTCCTGGCACTCATTAATATTTCCAGCTGTGTTTCTCCTGTAATTCCCATTCCTCGAATTCCCATCTCCCTATGAGATCCAGTGAGTGGTTTAGTGTGAAAAGTGATATTACTGACAATGTTTGCTACTTTAAAATAGTATTATACTGAATACATTTTAACAATAAAAATGGTTTCATATACAACGAAGTCTTACAAATCGTTGTGTGATTTGCTTTTAAATATATCAACATTTAATTTTCGAATACTTTACAGGTAGGTGTAGGCTGCCAATTTGTGTGCCTTCCCGTATAGAACAACAATGCCACCCACCTCATTTCTGCCAGTGCCAATATCCGGAGGCGACATCCCTGATTGCCACCGATGTCCCCGCTCGCTTACAGTGCTCCACTGAATAGTGCCATTGAGTAGTGCTAATCTTAAGTTCTCGATCCATATTTTGATGCATTTACGTGATTCAGTATATTAGTGTATTTGCTTGCAACTTAGTGACACCTTTTTCCTTGCAATTGTGAATAGAAGAGTTAGCTTCAGAAGTACCACGGAACCAGACAGAGCTCCTATAATTGTATATCTTCTGATTGCCCTTTAAGAAATTATATTGATTTGCTAACAGATTACATATTATATTCATTCCTTATCTTTGGAAATCACTTTTTTTGTTCATAGTATGCGTTCCCTTAATCATGAAAAGCGTAGATTGCGCACAACGGGTAATTTTGGGGATTCAGAATTTTAAATTCAGTAATGTTGCTTTGCAAAACACCATAAATGGAAGAATCATGCATAAATGCATTTGTACATGCTATACACAAACACAAACACACTCAAATACACAAGTGCACTTACACCCTCACACCCATGTGTAAGTATATGAACAATTACTCGCAAGCATATATATATATATATATATATATATATATATATATATATATATATATATATATATATATATATATAAATAGATATATATATGTAGTATATATATACAAATATGCATATATATATATATATATATATATATATATATATATATATATATTTATATATATATATATATGTGTGTGTGTGTGCGTGTGTGTGCGTGTGCGTGCGTGTGTGTGTGTGTGGTGTGTGTGTGTGTGTGTGTGTGTGTGTATAGCAATTTGGTGTGAAGGGGAAGGACAATTCTTCATTCCTTTCAAAGTATTTTATTAAGCTTCATTCCTTTCAAAGTATTTTATTAAGCTGTTGACGTTTCAAGACGTTTAGTCCCATTTTCAAAGACACATAATAAAAGAGCTAGACATTAAAAAAAACAGACTCGGAATGAAATAAAGAATAATTTTTTTTTTTTTTTAAACAACATAAAATCATAAGTACAGCAAAAAGGAAGAGAGTTTACCAAATGGTACTGAGGGCACAGGCTGAGTGACAATTCGGGTCAGGGTCAGCTTCGACTTAAACTCACGAGAGGTATAGAGGTATTGAGGTGGTCTGCTAGTTGTTGGTTGTTAGGAGTTCGGCCTATGATTTTAAAATCTTTGTAATTGACATCGACTTTACACTTATTTGCATGTTCACGTATGCAAGAGAACTCTGTGTTTGATAATTTAACACCAGTTCTGTAACTCACGCCTCGATGTGAATCTAATCTCACTTTTAACAATCTAGCGACCAACTACTAGCAATTTTAGAATCGCTTTTTATTAAACAGCTTGTCCCCCAAATAAATACCCAGACAACCTCAACACCTCTATACCTCTCGTGAGTTTAAGTCGAAGCTGACCCTGGCCCGAATTGTCACTCGGCCTGTGCCCTCAGTACCATTTGGTAAACTCTCTTCCTTTTTGCTGTACTTATGATTTTATGTTGTTTAAATAAAAAAAAAAAACTTTTTATTCTTTATTTCATTCTGAGTCTGTTTTTTTAATGTCTAGTTCTTTTATTATGTGGCTTTGAAAATGGGACTAAACGTCTTGAAACGTCAGCAGCTTAATAAAATACTTTGAAAGGAATGAAGAATTGTCCTTCCCCTTCACACCAAATTGCTATTTACTGGATTAATAGAACCCACCCTAAACTTCGTTATATATA
>NC_061100.1:85026335-85036335 GCF_015104395.2 Macrobrachium nipponense | reverse complement strand
TTTTTTATTTATTAGTATACAAAAAGTAAAACCAAATAGCTGATAGGCTGAATAAGATATAGAAATCTAAATATCTCCAATTATATATCCACGAGTCATCTACATCTATCCTTCTTCATTAGTTTTCTATTATAATTTTTGTTCCTACATTATTCTACCTTCTGGTTGCTAGTATTTTTCTTAACCCTTTGTTCTTTCACTGTGTCTGGAAGACGTAGCGGTATAGTCATATCATAGGTCACATACTTATGCAGATAGCAATAGGCTAATGTATAATCTAGTTCTAGTATTAAGTAAACATAATTTTATTTTTATATCTTATTCAGCCTATCTACTTTATTTTCCGTTTTTAGACCAATAAATATTAAAAAAGTATGGACTCCAAAGTGTATATCATTATTCGTGAAAAGATTCGTCGTTTTTGTTACTTTCTTCATTTGAAATTATTCATCCCTTTATGCATAATCTTTCTTTATGTGTTGTTTATCTTAAATATGTGTTGGGTGCCAGCTCTCTAAAGTATGAAGCCTTTCTATTCAGAGAGATCCTTTTATGCTTCAAAGAGATATTTTCTCGATATATTCACACTTTTTCATACTGTATTCAGTGCAAATCTTACATTCGAATTTGAAATAATTGAACAATCTCTACCTTTCATGGTGATTTTCAGAATCAGTAACTATAGTGAGAGAAAGAAGACAAGTTTATTTAACACTAATTTATATATATCCTTCCGAATTCATATACATATTAATGGAACCATAATGGATTTATCTCCATAATTGTTACAGGTTGTTTTAGTGGAATTTGCTTGCCAGCCAGAGACTTTTATAAATAATTTACTGTCACTGTTGCCTGAAACATAAGTTTCTAAGGGCTCAAAATATTATATTATTTTATCAGTCATAAAGTAAGAGTAAGAAGGCGGAGACAAGGAAAGGGTTGTAAATACGATGTTAAATAGGCACTGGAAACGAGGAAGCTCAACTTTCATAATGCGGATGAGCGTGTAAAAAATATTGGTGAATGACGCTTTGAATATGTAAGGGGTGTTAATAAGCAGCTTATAAGCTAATCACAAGGAGTTCATCCATAACCCGCAATATACGGATGTCAGAGCAACCGTTATGGTATTTTTCTATCCTCTTCTATTAAGGAAACCTGCTTTCAAAACACACACACACACAAATATATATTATATATATATATATATAATATATATATATATACATATATATATATATATATATTATATATATATAAATTATTTCTTAAAAATTCACAGAAATAGATCATAGTTGAATAAAATTTGTTGAACTAACTCGTGGTAGGGCATGAGAGCTAAGAGAAACTATGTATGTGAGTCCACAGAGAAGATATTTCTTTTCCAGAAAGGAAAGCGACGAGGATCTGGCTTGCAAATACCAGGGTACAAAAAAGCGGGTCAAGGTACGAGTAAAAATGAAGGGGGTGTGGAGTGGGTCAGGGGAATTGAAGAGAACTGAGGTGTGGTAGTGGTGGAGGAGAAGAGACTTGATAGAAGAGGAATTGAAATACTACTCTAAAGACGAAATGATAAGGATAGGGCAACCAAGCAATGAGTGCTAAATTAAAATGAGATGCTTATTAACTGTTTCCTGATATGATATTTCTTATTTTTAAGTATAATCAATTTCCAAAAACTAAATCTACTGGATGTTTTAAAGAATAATACTAATTAGAATAGAATTAGAGATAAACAGTTTTAGAATGGCATAAGGCAGAATATTGACAATAGACAACGCATTTTTAGGCGAAAGACAAATCTAAGATAAAAATCTGTTCAGGATTTGAAAATAAAAAATATAGTAACGAAAAAATTAACTGTAAACATGGGGCAAAATTTTACACAATTCGAGTTTCCCTTATCTTTCATGAGAATCAAATTAATATACATTATAACGGGAGCTTTTTAATGAAAAAAAGGAGAAAAGTGATGCTGATTAGCTGATAGACTCTGAAACTTATAAAGCTCTTCAGCTTTTCCTAGCGGCCAGTAACTGACGTGGCACACGATCTTAAACTTAATACTAAAGGTGTGTCTGTCAGGAAAGTTGTGTAGCCTTTCGATATAACTTGATTACTGGCTTTTTTCATCATTAAACTGTATTTTCTGTAATATTGTTTCATTGCCATCACTTGGAATGTCTGATAAAGCTCTGAAACCAATATTAAAGTAATGCAAACGGAAGAACATGCCCCATGTATCAAAACAAGGAGCCAGTAAACTTTTTTTTAGTTTCCAATATTCTTAATTAATATAATTAGTATAAGGTAACGAGAAAATACATTGTACCCTTCATGTTTAATAATGCTGATGTTGCAAATACAATTTTAGGGATACGTTTTGAATATGAAGCAAAATGATTTAGTTTATTTGATAGAAAATGTTATGCTAATTTTAAGTACCGTACTTCAGTTAAATGTAACATATCTACTTTCATTCTTAAATAGTATTATACAGACAATGAGCAACCTCCCAAGCTTCACCTCCCCACCTCAAGCAAAAACACTTAAATCGCTTTTACTATATATAACGACAGATGATCCTATAACCATGGCAATGACGTATGAAACGAGAGAGAAGAAAATATGACTCATTAAAAATTTATGGAAAAAAAGCAACAGTAACTAAACTTTTCAATATAACAGGCATGGGCAAGGGCATGATTTCCATTTCTGGTTGGTAGTCTTGATTTGCTTTGATGTCGCTTGTCGTGTCCAGTGGTGTTTTGTCGATCGTATCTCCTTGCAGATTTTCATTGCCATTGATGATTTATGCTCCCAGCATCTGCTATTTGTAATCTGTAGATCCAGGCTTCACTGTGCCCAATCGCTGTGCTTTCTAATAACTATTCTAGTGTAGGCTTACGGTCATGATTGCCTACCTTGTGTTGAAATATAGACCCTTGGTTGAGGTAAGCTTGCAATTGCTTACCTTGAATGGTAGTGGTGCGACTTATGTAGTAATTGCTTAGGGCTTGACCTGTCCCTTCAAAACATTCAAATCTGTATACTGTTTGGCTGAGTCCTACATCTCTCTATAGGGGACGTGCTATTTCGCATTATGCGGGAGCTGGCTAAGTTAATTGTGCAGTAGACGCTTAAGGAAATCCTATCATCAGGATTCATAGGTGTTACACTCCTGTCAGTTATTCTCTTCATGGTCTTAACTTCATCCTGTAACTGGTTGTGATATACAGTTTGCTGACATGCACACTCAACTCTTTTCGTATGTAACCTTCTATTAGATTGCTATTCTATCTGTTATTGGTTGGGAGCAGCCTAATACATCGAGCTCTATGTGAGTAGCTTTCCGTGTGGAAGAGTATATAATTGTACGTGTTAAATACGTGGCTACGACAGAGCACTTGTAAGACTCACGGCACTCCCCACAGGCTAATAGTAAGGCACTAACACACATTTGTTGCCTTATGGTTCACAGTAGTATTGGAGACCTATCCTTTCTTCTCCATATTTACATATGAGAAGGGAAGTCAGCCTTTGAAACCATATTCAATTGTAAAATTTTGATTTGAGTTCCTCTTCAAGGCATACTGTAGGTAGGTGGTTTCTTTGTCAATATTGATGGCAATGAAGATGCTTTCTATATAGCAGTAATATATCTTTGATTTTCGATGGAAATTGAAGGTAAGTTCCTCGACATCTGCCTTATACATATTGACAAACAGCACACCAAGGGGAGATCATATGACAACACCATCTACCTATGGAAAGGGGTCACTCCTAAGTGAGAGGAATGGGGCTTCCTTTGTGTAGGTTTGGAGAAGAGGTCTGAGGACAACTTCTGATTTAACAAACGGCATCGTCTTTGATTGATAGACTATCCTTAAAAAATATCGATGGTTTTATCCACATGTATGTTCGTGAATAAACTTTTTATGTCCAGCAACGGGTTGCCAGCCTTAATGGGTCTTGACGGTGCCGTAGCAATACCCGGGTTCATAGTCTCCAATAACCATAGGGAGTTTCATAGCTCTATTATCATAATTTATCTTATCAACTATCACATTCAGGTTTCTCTTCAGGCTTATGGTAGGGTTCTTGCTCAGGGGCTGGAATTTTTTTGGATCATTCAAGAAGCTGATGATTTTATCGTCACATTCTTCAAGTGTCACGATGTCATAGGTGGTGGTCTTGTAACCTTTGCTGACGATGATGATCTGATATCCCTCAAAGCTGGTAAGGAAGCATGAAAAAACTAGTCTATGTCATCAGAAAACGTAAAGGATATAGCAATAAAATTTTCGGCACCCTGAGTGATCCACAGAAATTCAAGCCCTTAAACAAAGACCCTATGTACCACCTGAAGAGATATACGAATACAATAATTTGAAAGATAAATTCTGATAATAGAGGTATGAAACTACCTACATTTGTTGGACACTATGGCCAAGGGTATTGTTGCGGCAATGTCAAGACCCATAAGGCCGACAACCTTTTGTGCTTTATAAGTGCCCAAGTTAACTCTCCAACTTATGAAATAACCAAGACTCTGAATTAGATCATTACCCCTTGTATCCCCAGGGGGTAATAAGTGGTTTCACTGAAACTTCACAATTAAATATAGTGTTGAAGGTTCACTTCAAATCTTGTATGTAAATGTGAAGAAGAAAGATGTGTACTAAGAGGCAACTAAAGTAGGTCATAGCCTTCATGCCCACGATGAGTGCCCTAACACAAACTCTCTGTAGTAACCTTGTAAGTGAGACATGCATTTACGCACTGTTTTTTGTGGAAAGCTACTCAAGCAAAGCTCTAACAAGTGAGACAGCCCCTAGCTAATAACGGATACAACAGCAATCTAATAGAAGGTTGCATACAAAACAGTTGAATGTGTATGCCAATACACTACTAACGATCCCTACCTCAGTGAGAAACATACTGTATTACAAAGCCGCAAATCACAGTCGATTCAATTCTGAGTAGAGGATTACCTTACCTTGCTACTGCTGCCCGAACCTAGTCAGCACCCTCGTAATTCAAAATAGCATGGTCTCCCGTAGAGAGATGTGGTAGTCGATCAACGTATTATACATAATTAAATGTACCGTAGGACATGCTTACCCCTCAGCAAACACTACAATAAGTTAAACCACTACCACTCTACATAATTGCTAGATCACCACAGCCAAGGGGGCAATATTTCAACACTACGTAGATCGTAGATGACCACGAATCATAAGCTGACACTAGAAGAATTATAAGAAAGCATGGAGATTGTGCATAAGCAAGTCTGGTTCAACATATTGCAAATAGAAGAAGTTTTGAATATAAATCAACAATGGCCTACATTAAATAAACAGAGGAACAAGGAAAAGCACAAAACAACATTCCCTTTCATACAAAAGTCTGAAATAAAGAAACCTCTCTCTCTCTCTCTCTCTCTCTCTCTCTCTCTCTCTCGTAAATGCTAAAATTTCTTTCAGCAATGTTTAGATAGCTGTTAGACAGAAGAAACAAAAAAAAAGATGAACATTTTCACAATCCATTGGCTTGGCCCTTTTATAGCTATTTCTTGTTGTTGGTCCAGCCTCTTGGGTAACAAAAACTATCACTCACTTCAATTTTTATCTTGCTAAAAGCTTTTCCGTTTGTGTTGAATCCATATTCTGCTCACACTTCTCAGTTCCAGGTACGTTTCTCAAAACGGACTTAGATTGAATAATATATTCGAATAATATAAATAATTTATAGTATCTTTTTACACTTTTCATTAAACTCACACATACACAAGCACACTCATAGAGACTCACACACACACACACACACACACACACACACACACACACACACACACATATATATATATATATATATGTATATATATATATATATATATATATATATATATATGATGCCACTTTCGTAACACATATTTCCTCTCTTTAACAATGAAATGTTAAGAAAAATGTTTGCAACATTTCCAGATGCCTTATTTAGCTTAAAGTTATTGGATTTTCTAAAAATGTATGTTCAGATTCCAAATAACAGGGTTTAAAAGTTAAGATAACATAGGATGTGAAAAGAGAGAGATAAATTTTTGCATTGTACATTAGCCGCGAGGTATGCTCAGTTTTGTTTTCTATAACTTGTCATCGCTCAAGATAGGGGAGCTCAAAGACTTTGTTTTGTTTTGGAATCATGTCAACACCTCTGATAGGGGAGTTCTGTTTGGAACATGTAGAACATACAACGTACAGGACTGGTTTCAAACGTGTATGTCTTTGCTGAATAATCACGTGGAAGGATTGCACCATCTTTCCCAAGATCATTCTAGAACCTTCTGTTTAAGCATACGTCATCTTTGGGAAATGACTTCACTTAGTTTTGCTTTCTTTGTAAATCATTATTCCTTTTATATTAAAATACTTTTATTGTCTTAAATCATGTAATAATAGATATTATTTATGACTGTAATTTCAGTTTCTTTTTAGATATTGTTTTAAAAGAGAACTTTTATGAACTACATGTCCAAAACAATTTGAGCCGTCAGTTTCTTGAAGTTCACCCATACAAGGAAGAGAGAGACTGCTCATTACAGACTTTGAATTCCTGGCGTATAGAGGTCATCTCTCTCTCTCTCTCTCTCTCTCTCTCTCTCTCTCTCTCTCTCCTGATTTTACATTAACCTAACGTAAAGATTTTATACTTTGTTATTGGTCACTCAT
This sequence comes from Macrobrachium nipponense, assembly GCF_015104395.2. NCBI lineage: Eukaryota > Metazoa > Arthropoda > Malacostraca > Decapoda > Palaemonidae > Macrobrachium > Macrobrachium nipponense. Next base: position 85,029,604 of record NC_061100.1, on the reverse strand, counting down.
AAATTTCGGATTTCGAATTTCTTAGAGTTATTTAGTATTTGCTAGTGCTTATTGTGGAATCTGAACAAACATTATACAAGTGTGTAACGGCACCTTTTCTTTTTTGAAATATTGTGAATTGTGTGGTGAAATTTTGGAACTAGCCGCAGCAGAATCAGTTGGTACCAAGGTAATGTTTTATTACAAGATTTATTAGTTGCAACTAATAGTTACAGTGGTTTGGAAAACGATTTCAATTTTTACACATTGCAAATTTTTGTGTTTTGAATGGTTTCGTTTGAAGGGATTTTTTTGTCTATTTATCCATTTTTCTTATTGAAGTGATTTTTTGAGCATTCATCCATTTTCTTATTGAAGTGGGTGTTTTTATCTTATTTTCTGTGCGATTACTGCTTTTTTGCAATTTTGGTATTTTCCACATGTATATTAATTTGCATTCACAATTTGATTAACATACTTGTTTTCATTAATTAATCGTTGCAAATTTAATTGAATTTAACACTTTTGAATTAAGTTGTATTTACTTAGAATTCTGTTCAAGTTTTATTGTTGTTAACACTTGTGAATTAATTTCCAATTTTTAATTATTGCCTAACACTTTTAAATTTTGATTTAATTAATTAATTTTTTTGAATTTTGTGATAAATTAATTATGATTAAATTTTACTTAATTAATTCAAGGATTAACTAAACTTTGCTTTGTTTTCAAGTAACAGTAAATTTCCCTAAGATTGTGAATTTTTCTGATAAATTTTGAGATTAATGATAAATTCTTATATTTAACATTTTTATAAGTGTTTTCTTTTTCACCAGTATTTATGCATAATTTGTTTAGGTAGAAACATAGTGTGGTAATTGAGCGGTTTCCTCCAATTTAGCTGAAGTGAGTTAGAACCAGGAAGTACTTAGACTTTTGAAATCAGGGAAATACTTAAACTTTTAAAGTTGCTGATGGAGTGATGCCCTTTAATTAATCTAATTACATATGAGATTACCTCATACCTGTTTTAATGAACTTAGTCTGATTTTCTGCAATACTGGTAAGTTGTTTAAGGGATCAGTGTTGCCTTTAGAGTATTCAGTCGTATTTTACCTGTGATGTAGGTTTAGGTGTCTGGCTGTTCAGATAACACTTAACGATTGGTAAGTGTAGTAACCAGGTACTGGGCACTTCGTCACATTATATATAGATATATATATATATATATATATATATATATATATATATATATATATATATATATACGGTATATATATATATATATAATATATATATATATATATATATATGTGTGTGTGTGTGTGTGTGTGTGTGTGTGTGTGTGTGTGTGTGTGTGTCTGTATCTGTGTCTGTGTCTGTGTATGAGTGCTTAATGGATCTTCATCATGGATCCAATACGATATGTATATATTTATAACGGAATCGCTAACTCTTTTTCGTGATATTACTTTGAGTTTTGTTTAATGGTCATGCAGAGATCGTGATTTTAGGAATATAAATTTTATTCCTCATACTAAATCGCCTATTATGAATGAAATTAATTCAAACCTAAAGCTTTGGTTTTATCTCCATCTCACACAGAATTGATGTGATGAGAAACTCATGCTTTGTGATTCTTCAAAATATAAAGGGTTATTTTCATATTATAACAACAATCCCGAGTTATTATTTCGGAAGACATTCAAAAGAAAGCCTCCACCGCAAACAAATAATTCATTTATAAAAGATATGATGGCAGAACTGTATGACATAGTAATGAAGCAGTTACGTGCAAATGCAAAGTAATTATGTCATGAAAATATTGCAGAACGATAAGCTAGTGGTTATTTATGGAGCCATAATCTCTGGGAGGAGACCACCTTTCTTTCTCCTCGTTGCTTTGTAAGGAATTTGACTGATATTTAATATCCCTGTCTAATATTGTTTATCATCATATTTAACGCTTTTTGCTATAATATAATATATACATTTCTTGCTCTATCACTACTAATCAATTATAAGCAATTTTAAATTCGAATTTCTCATAAAGCCGAAGGATGTGTTACTACTAATAAGTTTCAGATTTTATTACTAATTTTCAACTATTTATAAATTATTTTTCAGATAAACTCAATATAAAGAATCTTACAAAGTTTTGAGGTTGCTTCATTACTAAAACTTAATATTCACAGCTGGTCGAAGTGTGAAATGAAATATCAAACTTTTATTGCTTACCTACTGACTGCATAAATGAATTGGGTCATGCGGACTATTTGTTAAGTATATTTTTTAGGGTTAGAAATAACCAAGCAATTAGTAACATAAAAACATCTTATTCCACCGTGGTAATGTTCTTACCATTTAGCTAATGAATACTTTGATGCATTTATAATAGAAGTTTCGTAACAGTTCTTATTAAGTCAGTTTAAAACGTTCCTAGAGTAACTAACAACTAAAATGTTTTGTGATGGGACATTTCTATAGAGCAAATTTTTGCGAACGCTTTTTTTTTTTTTTTGGCCGTGAGAATGAAGTCATTGTAACAGGCAACGGGATCTTAACTCAGTTATTTGATTATATATTAACGAAACTCGCTTTTGAAAGGGCTAACGCTTCATAAGATTAAAGTACATAGTACAAGACTTTGTAACTAATATGTTTAATAATCCCTTGTTTGTGATAATCTGAAGTCGCACTATGTAAACCTTTATATCATTTCTGTAGAGGCCACCATGCTCATAGTTGAGAAGAAGATATTTTGCTACCAAAGTAAATTCATTTTTCGTATTTGCTGACTCACTAAGCCATAAACTATAATTCTTTGGCCAAATTACCCTTTAGTTAAGAAGTGTCTATATTCTTATATCGTTTTGTATACTCACAATGACAGTGGAGGTGAAGCATTTTAGTTTGCTCTGTCTGTTGGTTTCTATTTTTTTCTTTAATATTGTAATTTTGTTTTCCTCTCATAACTCCATAAAACATAAGACATGAGTTTTGGTTTTTTCTGTTTTACTGAGGAACTTAACGGCCAACTAACCATACCCATATAAAAACTATATGTTTGCGTGTATGCTTTTTTTATGGCTATGAATTCAGTACAGTTAAACTGTTCTGAAATGAAATTTGTTTAAGAGTTTTTACGCGACTCATTCTCGACTTTTCTCGAGAACTTTAACTGAAATAGATTTTGGTTGGTTTATTATTATAAACTTTATTAATCCTCTATTCATTATATCTACTCCATGCACACAGACTGAATTTTGATTAGAATAAACAGTAGGATTGT
>NC_061100.1:85016335-85021335 GCF_015104395.2 Macrobrachium nipponense | reverse complement strand
GCAATTAGTATGGCAATTAGTTAACTACTTGTGTGATAACCTTATCTTGACTACATACACAGACACAGACACACACACACACACATATATATATATATATATAAGATATATATATAATATATATATATATATATATTATATAATATATATACATATATATATATATATATCTATATATAGATATATATATATATATATATAGTATATATATTATATATATATATATATATATATATATATATATATATATAAAAATATATATATATATATAGATATATATATATATATATATATATATACTAAATATATATATATATATATATATATATATATATATATATATATATATATATATGTGTGTGTGTGTGTGTGTGTGTGTGTCTGTGTATGTAGTCAAGATAAGGTTATCACACAAGTAGTTCACTAATTGCCATACTAATTGCCGATGAGCACATAAGCGTCTCTTTATTTGATGGGAAAGTGTATTTAAGATATCTAATTTTTTTTTTTATTACTAACCTATTCAAATAAATCTTATCTCTTCCCAAATAAAATTCAATTTAGTTTGCATTTGTCCCTACAAGATCAAAACATTATAGACAGTGTTTTTTTAATAGTAGTAGTTTTCCGTACGATATTTCTATTAACTATAAGAAATTTTTTAGAAAAGTATGTTATATCCCAATGCAAAAAGATGAATAATCTTATTTTAAAGGGTACATTTTGTAAAGAATTCTATATCAAAATTCATTAATGGGTTATGAAGAAGTAAATATCAGCGTTCTCATTTTGGACAATTGATGTTTGTAAATCTGAATCACGAATTGCCGAAAATTTATTAATATCCATATATATTTGTGAAAAAGAGTAAGTGTGCGTACATTGGTATCAAATATTATTTGTTTTGCTGTCTCCTAAAAATACTGGCTTCGGGGGAAAACTAGGGAAATATTCATTTACTTTTGTAGTTTTCTTCTAAATTGGAAAAGTAAAGTTGAATGGGCGATAAGAAAGTTTTACGGGAAAGATAGAAAGACAAAAAGAGAGAATCCAGAGTCAGCAAAAAGTTGCTAATTTTCTTGTTTCATGTTTAAAGTGAAAACACCATTCGTGATAATTTTCATAGCACGGAATTAAAATAAACTAACATAAAAATTCAGTAAATAATGAAGGAAAATATCATTAAAAGAAATTATTCATCAAAAAACCTAACATGTCATGTCTTGATTGTACCGTAATCCAATAGGTATTATGTGTCTTTAACCTTATTCATTTGGATGATAATATGCTTTAATATTGGCGAATTATATAGAAGGGAGAAAATTATGAAAACTTTGAAAATATTTTAGTCGACGATGGACTTCTAATTGGGTTTTAATGCAAATTTCATTAGAGGCTCCAATTAGTATTCATTGCATGGATTACCCGGGCCAGCTAGAGTCATCTAAAGTTTATTATTTTGGTCGTGTCTAAATAAGCAGATTAAATTAGATTTACATGATAACAAGGAGGAACAGACGCATCTAAATGCATCATAAAATTGGCGTACATAAGGATAAGAAAGAGAAGTATAGCATTTTGTATGATGAGTTTGTTTATGTAAAGTATATCTATGGATGAAACGCTAAATAGAAAAATCACATCAAAAAAATTTTATATGTATTACAGCAGTAATCAAATTCACAAAGGTTATTACTCAAATAGAATTAGACACTCGTGGACGAATACATTTATCATTATTAAAGGTGCCAATATTTTCCCTAATACTACTGCAAGAATAATTTATTTTATTTTTATCTGTACGTATTGCCTGAAAGACAAAAACAGAAAACAATGTGTTTCTGCTGACAGATAGTTGGTAAGGGCTATTTGCAATTGGTGAAAGCAACATATGCTATAGCTATCTCCATCTCCTACATCAGCGTCTGAATTGCTGGTTTAAGGCCGCGGGCGTCCACGTCTTATCGTAAAGTGGATCTCCAGTTGCAGTAGGCTTGCAAAATTCTTCGCAAGTTCATAGTAGTGGGTCCAACGTAGTGGATTTTGGTGTGAAGCGTTCCTTCCTTACAGTTAAATTTACGTACCTCATTGGTCTTCCATACAGTTCTCTGTGAGAGGTGATGGCGTTCTTCATCGCCAAGCCCATGACAAATGGCTGTCATAATAGTTATTGTATGTCATTCTGGCTTACATAATGATGATTTCTCATGTAGGTAAGGGCTTCGTAGTCAGAGTGCAGCATAAGTTTTTACTCTTTATTTGCACAGCTTTGTCGAGACTATATTACAAAATGATGTAACAATGCATTTGCCAAATGGAGTTGAGGAAGAGATTATTGCCTGTGGACATACACCAACTGCTCCAAACAGTTCTCGGTTCTGGCGATTATACTGATTCCTTTACATGATCATTGCCCTGCTGAGATGTAGAGACGTTGAACTAGATATGAAAATGAATTTCAATATACCCAAGGGAATTGTTGTGCCCCGAATAACTGCTACATTAGACGGGTACTATATTATAAAGTGACCAGTCCAGAACCTACATTCATTGATGATATCACTCGACAAATGATGGACCGAGAAAATGAAAAAAATTAAACAAATATTTTTAAATGAAGCTAAGTAAAATTTAGAAAGGTTTTAGAAGTAAACCTTCTCACAAAATGTTCTCATGCCTTTTATGCGTACATCCATCTATTACTTCTTGCAATCTACGAGATGTTATTGTCCATGAATGTTCATGTCTCCTCGTTTTTTTTTCACATAAGCTTATATTACCAGTCGCTGATTAATATGTGTCATAAAACTTCAAGATAAGTTATTCCAGTGCTTTTAACCTTATGAAATTTTGATTCCAAGCTATTACTAAGAAGACTATCTAATACGATGGATACGATATATATTATTTTGGTTTCATTGTCAAGATTCCCGGCTTTTACCTCGAAGTTACAATAAAAAAAAACCGGCGCTTTAAGCTTCTGGTTACTCTTAAGATATTGTATTCCATCCTTTCATCTATGTTAAGCTTGCTCACGATTCTATCACTTGTGTAGATTTGTCTTACCTTTTGAATTCCTCTTATTCCACATACTCTACTCGCACATTTTATCTCACCAGCTTCAGTTATCTTTATTCTAACATTTGCATTGGACACTAACAATTAACCTTACATTAAGGATTTTGCCTGAACAAACCACCTTCGCTTCTGTGGACAATGAACAGACCTGATACCTACTTTGCTTCTGAGAATCACTTTTCTTACCTTAGCATTATTTACAGTATTTGGTTCTTTCTATTCCCCCAATATCAGTGTCAACATTCATTGCTTTACCTTCCTAGTTTCTATTTATACCCATAACCTTCTTCATGCAATTCCTCGTTAGCACTTCCAAACTCTTAACATTATCTACACTTTTACTTTCCTTCTATTTGGTGCTGTAAGATGTGCCAACGATTATCTCTTGCACTCTGCATTCATATACCAATTTCTTACCTTGCATTCTTGCACTTACATCACACGTTCCTACTCTAACATTTTTGCATCATTCTATTCATAAAGATAATAAAATGTATATTATCCACATTAACATAAGCTTCTCTTATAAGTAAGAATTATCATCACCCTTAATATCTTGCTCTTTATACCACAAACTTCAATAAAAAAACAACTCATGTCCTCATGGCTAACTTTGTCTTGAGTTTTTTGTAGTTCCATGTTTTCCATGTTTATCGTTTCCCTTAACAAGAAAGAATAATCTACAAACCTTCTTGTCTAAAATCACACATATCTTTGCTTACCAATACTACTATGAGATTCAGGGCCTCTGTAACACGGTTTTTTCGCAATAACTTTTTATCTATGCATTTCATAAATATAACGCTTATTCAGAATACATATATCAACACATAAATTTTGAGTGTATTCTGCACTACGTAGGTTGAATAAATTTGGTACTTATAATGTAAAAGTGACCTTTTTTGAAGACGGGCCAACTTACTCAGAGAAAAGGTTTCGAACGCACTCGTTACGTAACTTATGACATCATTTCTTCCCTCTTTCTCGATGGATGATTGGCTATACGTAACGAAGGCTAAACCTCTGGCAACAATGACATACAAATTTAAACACAAGCAAAGCAGTACACCTTTATGAACTCTGGAACCTCTCCACTGATAATTGTCATAATGAACAAACCAACAAAATATGTTAATAAAAATAAAAAAACACTTCGATTATTAGTCTAACTCCCAAAATAAGTTTCCAAAGAAATTACAGTCTACTTTATAGGTCACAATCAGATTGACAAGATTAGGGAATAGTTGGTAATTACCAAAAACATAGTAGACAAGCTTGATTTGATAACTGCTATATCCAATGTCAAGCAAATATTATTTATTGGCTATCTACCTATTTACTGAAAAAAAATAGCCGGTACCGTATATTGGCTTTAAACCTTCACCAATAATTATCGTCAGAATGGTGACTTCATGAGGCTCCACCCACTTTCGCCTCGTTATAATTCAGGATAACACTGAAGGCTACCATGGGCATTGTTGGATTAAAAAATTTAACTTCTGGCTATAATAACTAACTTCTCGAGTAGTTGTAAGAAGTGCTAAATGATCCTCAAGGATCATTTAGCACCACTGCTAAAGTAGTATTACTACGCTAGCACTGATACCCCACCCACATTTATGAATCGTTCCGCCATTCATAAAGTCTTTGGGTTTCAGAGCCGATGGAATTTCTGTCTGGTGGATTGGCGGGGCAACATTTAGTCAAAAGGTGTTTGTTTACCTTGCTTACGTAATGAATGTTTTTCGACTCTTGGCTCGTAATCATTGGCCATGGCGTCGGCTAGATCATTTTTACTCTATAAAAATTAAAACTATCGGGTTTAGGTTATTGATAATGCTGACAAAATTTGTGTGTGGTTGTAAAATATACATATGTCAACTTTCAACTACATCCGATGCTTTGACAAGGAGCAAAGTCCA
>NC_061100.1:85006335-85011335 GCF_015104395.2 Macrobrachium nipponense | reverse complement strand
ATATATATATATATATAGATATATATATATATATATATAGACATATAATATATATAATATATATATATATATAAGATATCATTATATATATAGTCGTTCAGTGGAGAAATTATATATGAATCTTCAGAGGGTGTCCATGATACAAGTTGTAAAAGAATCAAGTTTATTACAAGGAAACGTTTCGCACATGAAACATCTGTGCATCATTAGTTGGCGAAAGAGCAATAAGACAAGTAAATAACATATAAAACCATAAAACACAAACAGAACTCACATGTATTAAAATAGTCTTAAAATTAGCCAAAAAAAGAAAAAAAGTACAAAGTAAAAACTGTAAAAAGAGAGAGAACACCCAAAACACTTACCGTCCATGAGGAGAGAAGATGGAATGTCCTGTCGTCCAATGCAGGTGACGACGTTAATTATGCCAGGTATAGAGTGGCTGAAGAAGTATTACCATTTAACGAAGGAACAAGTTTCTTAATGTATAATGACTCGAGGGTAGTTAAGTGATCAGGATGTTTGACATAATCTATTATTGTAAAATGTTCTTTCTGGACCTCAATTTTACAATTAAAAGCATGGTTCCTGATATTGGAAAATTCAGATTGTTTTATTCTGTTTCCTGTTCGTAAACTAAAACCTAAAGGACTGCAATATCGAACCCTCAGCAACCTTCGAGTTGAACCAACACAAGAACCTGGACATCCAGGGCATGTGAATTTGTATATGACGTTGGATCTCATGTAGGGCTGAAGGTGATCTTTGAAATTAAAAAAGAAACCTTTTGTACATGGATTGTCTGATATTAATTTGACCTTGAGACACGGAATTTCTTGTTCAATGATTTGTTTTAAATTGGATATGAATTTCAGATCAGAAATATGAGGAACGGTTGCATAATATAATCTTTTTGGAACACCAAAGTTAGGAGATCAAGGCTGAAAAAACCTGGTAAGTATCTGGTTGACTTAGTTTTATTAAAACTAAGTCTTGTGGAAAAGAGTTGGACTTATAAAAAAACCCAGCAAAAATGAAATCTCATCATGAAAAATTTTCCAAGAAGATGAATACTTAAGGGCCCCATTTACCAATGTGTGGATGGTGTTTAATTTAAAAGAATGTTGACAGGAACTATAAATATTATTAGTAAGTCCTTTATAGGTACGTTTTCTGTAGACTGACGTAGCAAATTCTGAGTTACTTCTAGTGATTCTCAAATCTAAATAAGGCAGAGTACCTTCATTTTCAACCTCTACTGTAAACTTAATATTCGGGTGAGCGTTATTTATAAATTCTAAAAATGAGGAACATTGCCATGGATGGTGGAATAAAGCGAAGGTAACATCAACGAATCTACAGTAAATGGAGGGACTAAAATTAGAATTACAACCATTTAAAAATTTCGACTCCAAGTCTGACATAAAAAAGTTAGCAAAGATGGAGCGACTCCATCGACCTGCGAATAGAGCCGATTGTTAAAATGAGCATTGATCTTTACAGCAAGATCAAGTAATTGTTTAAAAGTAACCCGATTAAAACCATAAAAAATAGTATCATCATTGGAAAAAAATTTGTTTAAAATAATGCTAATGGTTTCGTTAAGTGGAACATTTGTGAAAAGAGATTCCACATCAAAACTAGCCATCAAATAGTCCCCATCCTGTCTAGAAATTAATTGTTGAAATTCATATCCATTTTTTAAAGAAAATTCACCATTACAAAATTCCGATAAAAGTCCTGCCAGGATGGAAAAGGATGGACTATTGTAAGCGGCCATGATTGGTTGTTAAAGGTAGGTCAGGTTTGTGAATTTTCGGTAAACCATAAAGAGTGCTGAAAGAGGAGCCAGTCACAAACAGCTGTTGATAGGTAGTTTCATTTATGATATTATCATTTTTTATTTTCCTCAAAAATCTGTTAATTTTATCCTCTCTTTGGAGAGACAAACTTGGAATTGTCGGAGAGAATAGTTTCCATTTTTTGTATGTAATCAGTCTTATTCATAATAACTACCCCTTTGCCCTTATCTGGTTTACACAAAATTATATCTTCTTGTTCCTTTAACTTCAATAGTATTTTCAGACCTGACTATCTAAAAAATGGTGTCCAACTAGTTCTTAAATTCAAGTACGGTTCGTGAGCCAAAATAGATATTTTCTGTTGGAGCTTACTGATATCCTGGTTAAATTCAAATTTTATCAATCTTTGAAACACAGTTTCAAAAGGTACGGAAAACCTGGCATAGTTAGGTCTATATGAGGGTAAGCAAACGTCTAACCCAAAAGACAGTAAAAATTCTTCTCTCTTCGATAAAACATAACTGGAAAAGTTAAAAATATTTTTATTTCTGGAATGGAAACCGGGAATGACAACATTGAGATTCAGCAGTTTTTTCTGGTGTCTAAAAAATACCTCAGAGATATAGTTATTAATAAATTTACAAAACAATCTCTGATAAAGCAGGCGATCAACCATGGACAAATCGTTAAACAATACATTCTTCAGTCGTTCTGTAGTAACAGTTAACAGGTTAATAGAGCGGATTTTACATCCAATTTCGTTCTTAACCAAGGTTCTAAGTGCATCTTTGTAGAACTCAGTATTATACATAGCAGATTTATACAATCTGAAGCGAACGAATTTCGGAGTGACATCATTCATTTGGCAGTATTGGAGAAAATCAAGATCTCCCTAGGCCTTTCCCAGTCGAAGAGTCGTCTTTTCCAGTTTTCTGGAATAGATTACCAAAGTGAAATAGATCTAATGATAGTTGAATCAGTGAATGGATGTAGCTGGGCACGTGGTATTATTAAGACACTAAGAGATGAAAGTCCAGGAGCAACACAAGGCGAGAATCTACTTCCACAGCAACTTACACAACAGCGCATTTGTAACGAATGTCGGTCCTATAAACAAGAGCATGGTACACGTGGTCGGGGATTGGGGCACTCACAGGCAAGGCAATGCGCACCCGACTCAGTACCATGAATCTTACGTTATAAATCACTAAAGGCCGGGGGCGAGGTTTTGCAGTTGTATTACTGAGTGGTTACGAAAGGGGAATGTTACTTTACTGGTCACTTAGAGTAAGGATATAATAACTCAAATAGTTATGTTACTTCCCAGTAAAATACTCTGGCGGAAGCTAATCGCAATGGGATTGTCTCAAGCATAGAAGAAACAATGGACGTTAAGCATTATGGAACATCTCACAGAATCTCAGGGAACAATGGAATATGTCACATACTATGACAATGAATGAATACGATGCTGGTAATTCAGCAGGGGAAATGCAAATATCGCACAAAGGAATTAAAAGAAAATTAAAACCTTGTAACCTCATTGTACCTTTAGTCGAAGCTAGATCTGTTCCCCTTAAATGGGACAATGGGAAGAAGAGAGTAAGGCATTGATAAAATGTACATAGGCACGTGGTGTCGTCTTGGAAAGGAAAGAGGGGTGGAGGGTTAGCCCAATTGCGAGACATGTGGTATCACAGGTGGCTGGAAATTGGCTACGGCCGTTCTGGGTAGGTGGCGGGAACGCCGGTTCTTCTGCGATATACGACCAAAGTGGTAAAAGGACGGCAATGAGGTTAACATGTACCCAATCCAATATGGGGACGGTTAATCCCTCTCTCGGCCAGGTGGGTCCTCGATTTTGGTGTCTGGATGGACAAGCCTAGTGTATTGAAAGTGGATGAGAAAGGAGGTGATTCATAGTTAGTCTGTATTGAATTATGAATGATTTTACGTTACTTTGAAATACGGATGGCTAAAACATCTTACAAGATATATGATTGGCACCTTTGTGGCTCAGTAATAAGGAATAAAATATTCTAATTCATTACAAGTTAAACTTACGTTTGTATTACCGTTGCTTTCATTTATCAGATAGTTATGTGTTTTGTACTGAAAAGTGTTTGACGAACTCCTTTTTAAAGACTATGAGATTATATGTTGCCTTATATTTTGACTTCTACATCCAATGCTGTTCATGAGCGTGGGGTCTTGTGATGGTAGTGATATAAATCTAATCCTAAATCTATTTCTTAATGATGGTGATGTGAAGTGGTATATTATCGACAATCGTACTTGTGAAAAAAAATCTTAAGCGTAATAAGTTAAAAAGAAAAAGTAAAAAGTGAGGCAAATAGCTGAAACAAAAGTATAGAAACAATATCATCTAGATTAAATATAGCCTTATACAAAGAGCGTGAACAATATTAATTTAAACGTTTTCTTTTATATTTTACCTATGGGACTTTAGTATAAATTACTTTTTATGTAAAGAAATTGTTTGCATTTTTTATGAACAAACTAAAACATAACTTATAAAGACTATTATAGACATCATTACCATAATCTTGAATTATGTCTGATATTTTTAGTCATAATTATTGAACGACGAATGACAAACCCCTTCCTTACTGCATTATACCTTCGTAAAGAATGCCAAAAAAAAGGAAAAATAAAGAGCCCTACCATAGTATTTGTTTTACTGCCTGCAACAAACATCAAAAGTCAGAAACACAAAGACAAGCATAAAGAAACTTTATTTGACTTGAGAAAACATTCGCTAAGGAAAGGAAACTTACTAATCCTTGTATGATCGACTCTTCTAAGAAGAGAATAGAGTTCTTCCTGAGGTTACCCGAAGTTTTTCTTTTGTCATATAGTAGTTATAATACTGTTTTCTGGATAAAGGGAATTGTTGCTTCCTTAGAAACTCACACTGACGTATTCTCTCTCTCTCTCTCTCTCTCTCTCTCTTACATTACCGTGATTCATATACATACATCGAGCTACAATGTCCTGTAATATCTAATTCGTTCTACCTCGGAATTAATATATTTTCATGTATGCTTAACCGAAGGGGAATTTTTTACACGATAATAGATTTGCCTGGTCCCAGGCGCGAACCCAAGAAGCCATACAAATCCAGGAGGTAAAAGCTTCCACTGACGTCCTGGATTTGTATGGCTTCTTGGGTTCGCG
>NC_061100.1:84993835-85003835 GCF_015104395.2 Macrobrachium nipponense | reverse complement strand
TTTTTATTATATATTCTATAATATATATATATCATATATCTACTATATTATATATATATATATATATATATATATTATATATATATATATATATCTCTATATATATCTATATATATATCTATATATATATATATATATATATATATCATATATATCTATATATATATATATATATATATATATATATATAGATATGATAGAGATAGATTTTATTAGATGACAAAGCCGACGCTGCCTGGAAAAACTCCTAAGGTTTAGAGAGCTTTCCTTCACCTCCTTGTACTGGCTGTCCATTTTATCCCAAATCTACTATATTGACTATCCCACTTATCCAGGTATAACATTACTGACTGTCCCATTTATCCAGGTGCTACTGTGGCGACTGTCCCTTTTATCCAGGTATAACTGTACTGACTGTCCCTTTAATCCAGGTATTACTGTAGTGATTGTCCCATTTATCCAATTATTACTGTGGTGGCTGCCCAAGTGATCCTATTATTACAATGGTGAATGTCCCTTTCATCCAGATACAACTATGGTGACTCATCATTTATTCAGATATATATTACTGTACGTACTGACTGTCCCTATCATCCAGGCATTAATGTAGTGACTGTCCCATTTATCCAGTTACTACAGTATTGACTGCCCCTTATCTCTTGGTATTACCATGGTAACTTTCCCATTTATCAATGTATTACTCTACTGATGGTCCCTATTTTCTAGGTATTGCTCTGGTGACTGCCCCAGTTATCTTGGTATTACTGTCCTGATTGTCGCTTTTACCGTTTATTACTTTACTGACTGTCCCTTTTACCCAGTATTACTGTTGTGACCATCCATTTATCCAGTTAATACTACATTGACTCTCCCATTTATTCAGGTATAACTGTACTGATGCTCCCCTTTATCCAGGTAATGCTTTAATAATTGTCCCTTTTGTCCAGGTATTGTAGTAACTGTCCCATCTATCCACTTATCACTGTGGCAATTGCCCCCCAGGTATTACTGTTGTGACTGTCCTATTTATCCAGGAGTTACTGTATTGTCTGTCCCTTTTATCCAGGTATTAATAAGGGTAGTAATGAGGTCCCTTTTATCCAGATATTGGTGTGTTGACTATCCCATTTATCCAGGTATTTCTGTAGTGGCTGTCATATATATCTGGTATTACTATTCTGGGTGTCCCTTTTGTACAGGTTGTATTACTGTGGTTACTGTCGTATTTATCCAGGTATTACTGCATTGTCTGTCCCTTTTATCCATGGATTACTGAGGTGATTGTCCCTTTTATCCAAGAATTACAGTGCTGACTGTCCATCTTATACAGGAATTACTATGGTGACTAATTTTTTTCTGAATTTCCTTTTGTCAAGCTATTATTGTGGTGACTGTCTCCATTAAACCTAAACACGCCACCTGCTAAACCTAAACACATCCCCACTAAACCTGAAGACACACTCCAGCTAAACCTGAACGCAAACGTTGATATAGAATTATTAATCACAGGAAAGAACAGCATTTTCTATATCATTTCTATGGCATTCTGTACATGACATGGGGCATGTCAAACCCGTAGAGTTTATTAATCAAATATGTTACAAAGGAAAAAGGGGATGGGGAAAGGGGAAGGCTATGTATAATTGATACAAATTCACAGTGGTATGGCAAAACTAAAATATTTTTAATTTCAAAATTACTTGATTTTTCGTGACAATAAAATGATTTTTTGGCACTTTGGAGGCAACTATCAATAAGACGTAATTCTCTCGCAATTTCATAGAAATTATGAATTTCCTCTTCTAAGAATTCAGGTTCACAAATTCTATATGCATGTAAAAACATCCCTGAGAAAACTGTCCGATATATCTTGGGGACTTTTAAGACACTTTTAAGCTTGGCTGTGCTGGACACAGCCTTTATTTTCAACGGTAAGTTATACAAGCAAGTTGATGGCATGGCGATGGGAAGTCCTCTCGGTCCTACTTTTGCCAACATTTTTATGTGCTCCCTGGAGGAGCACTTCTTAGATGACTGTCCTTTAGCCTGCCGCCCCCTTTTCTATGTAAAGTATGTTGATGATAACTTTGCCCTTTTTAGACGTAATTATGATGCTGATTCCTTTCTTGATTTTATAAATGTACAACATTCCAATGTTAAGTTCACCCTGGAAAAAGAAAATGAATATCAGCTTTCTTTTTTCGACGTCCTTGTTTTAAGACAAAATAATATTTTTAACACCACGATTTTTAGGAAAAGAACGTTCACGGGCTTAGGGTCAAATTTTTATAGTTTCTGTTCTTTTAATTTTAAAATTAATTCTGTTTTTACTCTCCTCCACAGGGCTCTTGCGCTAACTTCTGATTGGTTTCTGTTCCAAGATGAGATCGCCTTTTTATGCAAATATTTTAAAGAAAACTGCTTCCCATCTGAACTGGCCTTTAAGACACTTCGCTTGCTTTTAGACAAGTACTTCTCCCTAAGAATGACTAATTTTAATGTTCCTAAACTGAATTTTTATGCTAGGTTCCCTTTTTTATTAGATGATACTTTTAGGAAAACATTTTTCCCAACATATCCAAAATAAGTTTGGATCTATTAAGGTTCATTTGATTCCCATTAATCCTGTTACCATTGGGTCATTATTCAAGTTTAAAGATCGTTTGTGCCCTTATATGTCCTCCGGGTGTGTGTATAGTTACAATTGTCCTAAATGTAATTTAGGAACTTATATTGGGTCCACCAGGAGGCTTCTGAAGCTACGCATAGATTCACATCGTGGAGTAGGTTATAGGACAGGCAGCAAAATGGCAAACCCAGAGTTTTCTAATATTAGAAATCATTCGAAAATATGTAAAACCTCCATTGAAAACACGGACTTTACAGTTGTAGGACGAGCTTCCAACAGCCACGATTTGACAATCTTAGAATCGTTAATGATTAAACGACACGTCCCCTAGTTGAACAGCCAACCCTCTGCTGTTACACTGCACCTCTCTTAGTTTCTTCCTTTTTTCTCCAGTCTTGGCATTGCCGCTGAATAGGTTGGTCCAGTTTTACTTTACTTGAATATTTCTTATTATTATTATTATTTTTTTTTTTACTTATTTTAATAATTTTTGTCCTGTTTAGTTTACGTTTTTTGTTTTTAAAGGTGTCCTTTTAGTATTTTTAATATTTTAAGTTAGTAATCATTGTGCAACTGTTAAATCTCAAATTCTTAGCTTTATTGTAATTTATTTTATGTTATCTATTTTGTACAGCCCTCGAAAATGTAATGAAGACATTACGAAACGACGGGAATAAATTGACCCTTTTCTCAAGTCTTTATGTCCTTCTCCTCATTGATATATATATATATATATATATATATATATATATATATATATATATATATATATATATATATATATATATATATATATATATATATATATATATATATATATATATATATATATATATATATATATATATATATATATATATATATATATGTATGTATGTATGTATGTATATATATTAATCGAACTACAAATGTCCTTTTAATATCTAATTTGCCCTACCTCAGAATTAATATATTTTCATATATGTAAACCGAAGAGGAATTTTTTAGTTGATATGAATTTCGTCCTCTCGTGTGTTTGAACCACTACCAAGCGGACAGAGAAGAAATCGGGACTTCAGTGCTGCTATCGATTCGGCTAAGAAATGAGGTTATAAGTTTATACCGACTCTGACCTTAAACAAATTCGAACGTTTGCCACACCATATTATGAATATCAAATCGCCATGATTCATATACATTATTCAAGCTACAAATGTCCTTTAGTATATAATTCGCTCTACCTCGCAATTAAAATATCTGTATATATGTAAATCGAAAGGGAATTTTTCTTTTTATAATAATTTCATCCTCTCGTGAGTTCGAAGCACTGCCCAGTGGACAGAGAAGAAATCAGGACTTCAGTGATGTTATCGATGCGGCTAACAAGTGAGGTTATAAGTTTATACCGACTCCTGCCTTAAAAATCGTCGTCGAAATCGGGTATTCGTAATTAGAATTAATTTCCAACACCTTCTACCATGTTAACAAATTCGAACTTTTGCTGCACATAGCCATATTGTGAATAATTGTCTGTTTGCTGGGCAATGGTTCGAACCCACGAGATGTCGAAATTATTATCAACTAAAAAATTACCTTTCGATTTACATATATGAAAATATATTAATTCCGATGTAGAGGGAATTAGGAATTAAAGGACTTTTGTAGCTCGAATAATTTATATGAATGAAGGTGATGTGATTATTATTCATAATATGGTTGGTGTTTCAGTGGTCATAGTTTTAATGTTCTTTTTTCGCTTTGAACTTTGAAGTCTTGTGCCAATTTTCAAATTATAATTTGTAAATTTTGAGTTTTAGATTGTAAGTTTGATGTGTAGTTTGTTTTTAATAATTTAAATGTACTTTTCTTTTAATAGACTGATGATGCACAAAGTTCCTATGCGAAACGATTCTTAGCAAATATATCCTGTCTATCTCAATCATGTGTCTTCGGTTTTCCTGAAGTATTTTATTGGAAGTTCCAGCACATCCTATATATATATATATATATATATATATATAGATATATATATATATATATATATATATATATATATATATATATATATAAACATAAATATAAATGTATACACACACACCTATATATATATATATATATATATATATATATATATATATATATATATATATATATATATATATATATATATATATATATATATATATATATATATATATATATATATATATATATATATATATATATATATAGGATATGCTGGAACTTCCATATACAATACTTCAGGAAAACCGAAGACACATGAATGAGATCGACAGGATATATTTGCTGAGCATCGTTTCGCACAGAAACTTTGTGTATCATCAGTCTCTTAAAAGAAAAGCACATTTAAATTAATAAAAACAAATTACACATCAATATTACAATCTAAAATTCAAAATTTACAAACTATAATTTGAAAATTGGCACAATACTTCAAAGTTCAAAGCGAAAAAAGAACATTAAAACTATGTCCACTGAAACACCAACCAATCGCTAGGAAAGTAGGAGAGAGAATGAATAGAAATGGGATTCTGGTCAAAGAGAAAACTATACCAGGTATAGCGGAGACGATGAACTACCGCTATTCAACGAAGGAACCAGTCTTTTGAAGAAGTGCTGTTTCTTGACTTCAATCTTACGATTGATGGCATGATTCTTAATATTTGAATGCTCTGGTCTACTTAATCTCTGGCCAGCTCTAAAACTATACCCCATGTGGCTGTAATATCGCATCTGCAGCAGTCTTTTGGTAGATCCAACGTAAATACCAGGACATCCTGGGCACGTGAATTATCTATAAGAGGGAAGATAAGTTTAACAAATTCCTGGGAAAATTAAAGACATCACTATTTGTTACTTGCTCTGCCTTCGGTATCGTATATGGCCTTCCTAAGGTCCATAAACCCGGTATACCAATTAGACCGATTATGGCTGCCTATAATAGTCCATCCTTCTTAATTTCAAAATTTGTTGTGTCCTTATTGACTGAGCATGTCTCCAGTTAGTATATTTAAAAAAACGGTTTTGAGTTTGAAAATCAAATTATCAACCAAGACGGTGAATTATATATGGATAGTTTTGATGAATCTTTATTTACAAAATTATTGAAATTATCATTTCCTGACGAAGACAATATTTTTCATTGTTTTATTAAATTGCTTTTCAAACAACTTTTAGAACTCGCCGTATAAGACTATGTTTATTTTTAAACAAAAACTTTACTTTCAAGTAGATGGTGTGGCTACGGGTTCCCCTTTGGGCCCCATATTTGCTAACATTTTTGTTTCATCTGGAACAGAAATTTTTAGAATCTTGTTCATCATCTTTTAAGTTAAACCTACGTTTTATAGATGGTATGTAGACGATACCTTTGCCCTTTTCAATGATCAATGGCAGGCAGCACAATTCCTACAGTATATAAATTTACAACACCCTAATATCAAATTTACTATAGAAGAGGAAAATGAAAATTGTCTACCATTTTTAGACATTTGCATTGCCAGAAATATTTATCAATTTAATCCAGCAGTCTATAGGAAAAAACGTATAATGGTCTAGCCAACAATTTTTACAGCTCTGCCAAACAAGCTTTTAACTTAACGCCATCTCTACTTTAGCTCATAGAATCCTGAAGTACTTTTCGAGTTGGGACATTTTTCATAGGGAAATACAATTTGTACTATCTTTCTTTTAGCAAAATTCATACCCTAAAGAAATAGCTCAGAAAATAATGAACAACCTTTCAACTAAATATCTAAAACTAGTTCCACCGACTGTTAGCGTTCCAAAGAAGCTTTTGTATGCCTCGATTCCTTATATTTCCAACCCGAAATTGTCACAGAAACTTGCTCGAATCATTGAAGGTTAAATTCCATGCTTAAAATTAGAAATGATATCAAATAACCAGAGTTAAATTGGTTCCCTGTTCTGCTTTAAAGACCGTTTGCAGCCTTTTCTGAGGTCTAATGTTGTGTATAAATTTACGTGCCCAGGATGTCCTGGTATTTACGTTGGATCTACCAAAAGACTGCTGCAGATGTGATAATGCAGCCACATGGGGTATAGTTTTAGAACTTGCCAGAGATTAAGTAGACCAGAGCATTCAAATATCAAGAATCATGCCATTAATTGTAAGATTGACGTCAAGAAACAGCACTTCTCCATTTTAGGTCACGCTAAGGACTCTATGAGTATTTAACTACACTTGATTCATTATTTTAACAGACTGTTCATCTCAATCATATGGCTTCGGTTTTCCTGAAGTATTATATATATATATATATATATATATATATATATATATATATATATAATATATACGTATATACGTATTATATATATATATATATATATATATATATATATATATATATATATATATATATATATATATATGTGTGTGTGTGTGTGTGTGTGTGTGTGTGTGTGTGTGTGTGTGTGTGTGTGTGCCCAGCGTGAGATATAAACAAAGTAATACATAATTTGGTAGAGGTAGATACATCGATTGATTGATTGACTGACCTATATGCGTATGCATTGTGCGTGAGTGTGTTATGAAAATTCACTTGCCTATTGAGATTGTTCTTTAATCTATTATTAGCTTTCTCCATTATATATATGTTTAGAAGTCGTATTGCAAATCCATTTCTGCAACGACATGACAAAGTAACATGGCGGCCATGATAGCGATGGAAATCAGTCTTCAATAATTACGCAGTGAATACTTATAGTGCGAGTGCTGAAGCGAACTGAGGACAACCGCTTAGCATTACGGAATTACCTGACACGCCAAGGATACTATAAACAGAATACATTGGGAAAATTAACCATTATTATGGTCATTAAGTCAAACCCCGCTTTCCTTTTCATTATGAAGTCTCCAATTATGTGCTGGTGTCGAAAACGATATTTTATTCCATATTGTAAATTACATAGAGTGAGAGAAAGGGAGGGAGGGAGTGAGCTAGGCAGAGGAAAAGAATGGGAGATAGCAGACGTTCGAATCTGTAAACGACTCCTGCTTACTCATACGACCTTGCTTTTAAAAGTCATGAGTAAACGCCCTTAACTAACACAATTTGACAATGAACTATATTAACAAAAATTAGGGCGAGGTGTCTTGCACACTGTGTCAAAGTACCATTTCGATCAAATAATTAGTTTGAAAGCTATTTGAGAAAAACGATGACTCCCGGTCCCTGAAATGCATAATAGTCACTGTTCCAAAAGAATGACTGCTTTGATTCATTATAAAAGCTAATTTTTCTTATTATTTTGTGAATGACTCACGGAAGGAGCTGAAAGAGTAGGGTGCATGTTAAAATATTTTTAATAGAAGAATGGTGTATTATTTCCCCCGCTTTATCTGCCCAGTCACTGACCTGTTTTCTTAGAAAAAAATCCAGTTTCCAGAGTCACCAAAGAACTGGATCGCCCCACATTTACACTAAACCATTCATTCTCGAACCTCAAAAGTCTGATCTATACTTTACTTACATTGAAAATATTTTCATAACTATCAGTAATTTATCTTCTGTACCATTTATGGTTAACACTTTCTATTTTGCCTGTGTTAATTCTATCATAATTTTTCTTTAAGTTTATGTATATAAATGACAGCTTTTTATGGTTGCTTTCAAAACTTTGAAATACTTAACTCGCATAAAATTACAATACACTTTCCAAAAATATAACCTTTATAATATTTTATCAACTCACAATTTTCAAATGAAAAGCTATTCTTAATACCAATTCTTTTACGCATTTTCAGCCAGGAATGCCTTACAGGCTGCGCTCATCCTCTAGATCACACTAGAGAGAGAGAGAGAGAGGAAGAGAGAGGGAGAGAGAGAGAAGATATAGAGAGAGAGAGAGGGAGGAAGAGAGAGAAGGAAAACGGATGAGGAGAGACGAGAGAGAGAGAGAGAGAGAGAACCCATTTGATATGTTTTTTTTTTATTATGCAAAATGAGAATCTGCTATTTACTAGATTGTAATGGTAAAATTTATTACTTTTATCCAAATTTCCTAAGCTGTTATGAAATGGCCAAGGTGGGAAGAAACCTAATGGTCCGAGGAGATCTGTAATTTTACAAGGAATCAGCTTAATCTATAAAAGATTCACCTCTGTGTTACAATTATTAGTCAATGAAAATATTTTAGCTTTTGTAACATTCAGGCAAAGAATCGGCCGAGTAGTGCGTAGTTAAAGTCCGTATATGAAATATTATTGCATAATGTAGCCATATGTTATAAGGACAAGATAATTATATTTTTAACAGTTACACAATCCCATTAACTTGGACATTAATAAGAAAAAAAATATAGCAATTACTGTGTAAATTGTATGCAAACTAAACGCACTCAAGTTTCTACCGAAGTCTTGGGACAATATCTTTACTCAAGAACAATCTGTTACATAATTGCAGTCCCATCACACTTGAAAGTGATTGTAAATGCACAAATGTAATTCACATATAGTCGTGTACGCATATCTTCACATCGTCTTGTTTACATATCTATTTCGAGACCCAGTGCAAAAAAAAAAGAAAAAAATCCTTTTCATATTCCTGGCAATTCTTGTGGGAAACGACTGAGGAGAAATATGTATGTATATATCCATGGTGAGGGGTCGGTGTTTTCTGAAGGTGATTACGCCGGAGGACAGCCTTAATTAGAGCTGGTTCACCTAAAAGAGTGGTAGGGGGAACTCTACATTCGTATTATTTACTTGTATAATTTCCAAATGATATCTTCACAGTAAGTCTCGTATAACTTTATGAATGCACCTGCTTTTATTTGCTCAATATCACTTGTCCACTTTTCTCATAAAACTTTTATAAAAATGGAAAAGGATTTCCCAAAAGGATTGTACCTTAGGAGGAATCAGGGAAGAGATGATTCAACTGGGCACCAATTAGATTTAATGTATAAGCCTAAAGGATAAAACTATGAAAAGAATATACATACTTACAGGAAATAGCTTTTTAAAAAGAATAGCTGATAACTTACGTTTCTGGAATATCTTATATTCATTAATCCATGAAGGTTTAAAATGGAAGTTACCTACACAATAATCATGGCCTTATTATAAATGTTTTACGACTGTCAACGGCATTTTACAAAATAAAATTTCTTCTTCGTTTCCTGTTCTTTAATCCTGTTGATAGAATTGCTGTGATATATAATTTATTTCTGAGAGTATCATTCCTTATGTACTGTACTTATGCAATTTGTGGACAGAACTATTTTTATTTCTTTACCTTAATCTTAGTTGGGTATGACCGCCACTGGCTACTAGCTGCTTCTCTTTTACAATAAAATTAATTTTAACTTCTATCGTCCCTTCATACTAAACATAGAGTTATGCTG
>NC_061100.1:84988835-84991335 GCF_015104395.2 Macrobrachium nipponense | reverse complement strand
TAAGAGAACACTACATTAACATTAAACAATTTAAATATTGATCTTATGGTTTCAAATCCACGAAAGTAAGGCAAGCTAAGTACATTTTTAGGGATTTCTTTTTCATTACTAGCAACACTATAAAACTTTTTGTGAGCTTTTTGATAACATAAATCAATTATATGAGGTGGGTAGCAGAGATCGTTTCCTATCTTTTTTTATTTATTCTGTTTCTGAGTGCAACAGGTATTTGAGGCAGGAGTCGGCATAAACTTATATCCTCTTGCGGTGGTGGGGTCGGCTAAGGCTTCACTGCCAGTCCTGGAATTGAAGATGTCGATGGTTCGTGCCCGTCGGCCGGCAATTCTATTATCGAGAAAAAAAATTCCCCTTCGGTTAAACATATATGAAAATATACTAATTCCGAGGTAGAGCAAATTAGATATTAAAGGACATTTGTAGCTCGATATATGTATATGAATCACAGTAATGTGATATGACTTAATAAATGGCTACGTGCAGGCAAAAGCACTACAACACTACCGAGACCGAGGGGGTTTGATGCAGTCTCCAAAACCACAAATACCTGAGTGCGACAGGTATTTGAGGCAGGAGGCAGCATAAACTTACATCCTCTTGCGGTGGCGGGATGGGCTAAGGCTTCACTGCCAGCCCTGGAATTGAAGTCGTCGGTGGTTCATGCCTGTCGACTGGCAATTCTATTATATATAAAAAAGAGAAAAAAAAAAATCCCCTTCGGTTAAACTTATATGAAAATATATTAATTCCGAAGTAGAGCGAATTAGATATTAAAGAACATTTGTAGCATGATATATATATATATATATTATATATATATATATATATATATATATATATATATATATATATATATATATATATGTATGTATATATATATATATATATATATATATATATATATATATATATATATATATATATATATATATATATATATATATATGTATATATATACACACAACTGGACATGTAGCTCAGCTGTATTTGTATCTGTATGGAGGAGAGGATTAAAGTCCTTATTCCTGTTATTACCCTCCTTTTCCTGTATGGCCCCCACCTTCCTAACCATAATCTTCTTGTGCCCGGCGATCCTTCCTGATGTTCATAATCGTGTTGTTTCTTGTTTTTAATTTCTTTTCTATTGTATAGTGTATGCTTTTTCTTGATAGGCTATCTTCAAATCCGTGTCCTGTGTTACCAGCCATCACATTGTTTGTGCATATTATGAAGGCATTTTCTACAATCAGTCTGGTCGTTTTGTTTTCGTTCCTGTTTACAAAATTCATATTTTCCAAATCTATTTAATGGTCTGATTATAGTGTATTATGTTTTGTATGCGTTGTTTGCTTCTTTATTTGCATGATTTGCCGCTTTCACCGAAGTAACGCTTTTCACAGTCTAGTTAATGGATGGATTGATCCTTGGGAGTAGTAATAACAGGTTTGGGGCGGTGGATGGATTGATCCTCTAGATAAACAATATTACAGGCCATCGATTTGGAAAGAATCGGCTGGGAAAGAGGTGTCAATACTTTTATAGCCCATAAATTCACTTGTGCAACTTTTATACTGACTAAGATCACGAGTGTGGGCGTGTCAGGATTTAAGTAGTGCTTGTGACTTGAAGGCGGAATGTTCTGCGTCTCTCTCTAACATGATATCTTTTTGTAAATTTGCTCGTAAATATACCAAGGGGTTGCTGTTGTTTTTCGTTCTTGTCATTTGCGATAGTATGTCGGTTGCAAATGTAAATTTACAATGAAACTTGTAAAAGTAAAAATAGGGGTAACCGAATGTTC
Organism: Macrobrachium nipponense; assembly: GCF_015104395.2. Classification (NCBI taxonomy): domain Eukaryota; kingdom Metazoa; phylum Arthropoda; class Malacostraca; order Decapoda; family Palaemonidae; genus Macrobrachium; species Macrobrachium nipponense. The sequence continues at coordinate 84,989,516 of NC_061100.1, read as the reverse complement.
GTTCTCGGTAAATTTGCATAAATATATTTCAACAAATATGCTAAGAATTTGTTACTCCTTTTATTTACTATCTGTTTTGATTTTTTGTGAGTAGTAATTATAATTTTAACAAAATAAAATAAATTTGTTTATTAAAAAAAAACATGGAAGTCGGTAAAATTTACGATTGTCTTTTAAAAGACTCCACAAGGGTTTGTAAATAGTCATTTTCAACTTCTCGTGGAAGGTAGGGAAAATTTTTAAGATTTTTTGGTTCACCATGCACATTTGCATATCTTATTTTTTCCATTGATGTGTTTGTTTTCGTAAATTGGCCGACCTCAAAGTTTACCAGGCTTGAGGAGCTGCATATCGATAAATTTACTAGTCCAGTGAGGGCTAAACACGCTGTCATATATAACCCACTCTAGCCTCTTCGCCCTCTAACAACTTGTTATTTCTAATTATTTTATTCCTAATGCTGTTTGTAAATACCTATCATATTGAAATTATCTAGCTCTTTGCTGGTAGGTGTAACGGTGTTGTTGTTCGGGATTGTAATAATCATCTAACCTTTCTAATGTTCCTCTTCTATCTTTTCCCTCTCCCCAAAATAGTTTTTCCTTGCCCTAATGTGTGCCCATTCCCACTAATACTTAAGGAATCCTACACTCCCATCCAAGAATTTGTAACTGCAAATCC
>NC_061100.1:84976335-84981335 GCF_015104395.2 Macrobrachium nipponense | reverse complement strand
TTGTAATTCACGAGTCTGATTTAGCTACCTTAGGTAATAGTGATATGTGAGGTAGTTGGTTGAGAGAGAGAGAGAGAGAGAGAGAGAGAGAGAGAGAGAGAGAGAGAGAGAGAGAGAGAGAAAGAGGGGAAGTCGCTCAGTGCCTCGTTATGGTTCACGTTACTAAAAATATGGCCCTGAACTAAAAGGGAGCATTGACCTAGCCCTTTCAGGACCATATTTTTGGTAACGTGAACCATAACGAGGCACTGAGTGACTCTCTCTCTCTCTCTCTCTCTCTCTCTCTCTCTCTCTCTCTCTTTCTCTCTTTCTCTCTCTCTCAACCAACTACCTCACATATCACTATTACCTAAGGTAGCTAAATCAGACTAGTGAATTACTAAAATACATTTGTTTAAGAATAAAAGGATTAACTAAATAAATAAAGTTCTCAAAGAAAAAAATTTTAACTTAATAAATTAAAATTCAAAATCCAAACATTGTTCCACTTATTTGAACAGAAAACCCAAATAACCCTGTGTGTGTATATATATATATATATATATATATATAATATATATATATATATATATATATATATATATATATATATATATATAATGTTTTGTCAAATGCATATATCCCCCACTATTGTTATGTTACTGTTGTATCATAAATGTTGTTTGTCTGTAATAGATTTCACGATAGCATAATTTGAAGTTACTGAAAAATAACGTAAATCTTTAATTAAGCATTTTTTATTCCCAGGAACAAGTATGCTGGTTTGTTCTAGGTGTAAACGCTTAGTGATAAGGAAGACTCGAGTTCTGCGTTTTGTTTTGAAAACCTGTATCACTTAAGATAACAAACCTAGTGAGATTTTTTTTCTTTCTTTTACAATAGCCTCGTTCTGTACTGAACACATATGGTTTTCCTTTGCCTTGTCCAAAGCACAAGCAATTGTGCAATTTTTTGTAATGTTGCATCGGCTACTTCTAGAACGTACCTCAATCGATTACGGCATTATCGTATCCCGGCACCAAAACTATTCTACATAATATCTCGTTAAGCATTTTCAGGAAGTGACGACATTTCTTTTCTTCTAGAGCATTCTCTTACGCCATTTAGAGTACAAGTTCGTTCTCTCTCTCTCGCTCTCTAATCATAAGATTTTTAATTTATGAAGTAATATAAGAATTTTGTACTTGGAAACTCTTAGTGTTTGTTATATTTCTTATGGGATCACAATTGTGAATCTATACCGTGATTATAATAGTGTGCGTCTAATAGCAGCACTTATTACGGTGTTCGGTAACAGACTTACAAAGTGTGTTCTACGAAAGCAACTGAAGATATTATGAAAGGTATGTTTTGGTAATAATTTTGCAGAAAGGTAAAGTGATTATTTTTTTACAATTTATTTCATGCCTTAAAAATGTGCTATTGATACATTATTTTACATTTTTTCATGTGTGTACTTTGGTTTTCATTTGAACTGTTTGTTTAGCTCTTAAATTTGTTTATTTTGGTAAATTTTCATATATTACAGATTTTTGCGTTTACGTGTTTTTACATTCACATTTTTTTGAATAAATTAAGTGTTTCTTAACGATCTAATGTTGCATACTTGATTTAATTACACACTTTACCACTTAATTTAATCTCCATTTACTTAGATTTCTTTCTAAATCTCACGTGTTTCTTAATAGTTTAAGTTTTATAACAGTGTTTCATTTATTGACCAAAAGTGACTGGATTAAATTTGTGTCCATGGCAAAGTGATTGTGCTGTTCCTACAATTTTGTTGAAGTGATTTAAGACAGGGGAGACATTTAAAGTTGTTTGATTGAGTGATGCCCTTTGATTAATTTAAGACTGCCTGGATACCCCACGCTTGTTTTCATGAACTTAGTATGATTTCTCACATGCTTAATAAAGTTTTTAATGCCTCACTGTTGCTTAGAGTACTCTGCCGTATTTTATCTCTTGTGAAAGTTCAAGTATCTGGCTGCCGAGAGGTAAACTTTTTCGAATACGTTCTACTCTCAACCACACTTTTGAGCAACTATTGAGATCTGCTATTATAAGTGGTTCAGGTAGGGGATGACAGTTTCCTTGTGAAAACTCATTGAAATTTATAATTTACGTTTCCTTAATAATTTTCTCTACAACATCTTTGTTTGTTGATATGGCACTTTCTTTGGTACACAGTAGGACATAACATTTGAGTTCCTGATACAGCTATAAATAAGGAAAATCCACTAACATTAGGTGACATGCGGTAACAGAGAAGAACAATAGGCAATGCATAAACTAATTCTCTTTTATTGCACGTATAGCAGCTTTGAGAGAGCGATGCCTCTCAATAACACCATTTGATTGAGAGTGAAAACTTGTTCGGATTTGATGGAATCCTACTATGGAAGGTAATTAAAAAAATAGTTCACCTTCGAATTAGGCTCCTCGATCTAAAACCACAATCAAGGGAGCACCAAAACGAGAGATTCAATCATTTACACAAGCAATTGTGTAAAGGTAGTTGTAAAGGAGAGGATAAGGATAGTTAGGTAAAGCAGCAGGTGGGAAAGGCCCCACAATGTCAATTTGTACAGCTTGGAATAAGTCAGAAGTGGCAGTAATAGGTGATATTGGTGACTTGGTATGTCTATGTACCTTAGTTTGTTGGCAGTTAACACACTGTTTTACCTTTTTCTCTACAGTCTTTATGAATGTTAGGCCAAAATTATCTCTGTTTAACTGATGTAGTGGTAGTTTTATCTCCTGGATGAGATAGTTTATGCATTGAGCGGACAATATTCTTTCTCTTGGAAGAAGGTACAAAAGTTCTAGGAGAAGCAGTAGAGGTATCACACCATAGTTCTAAGTTATTACTCCCAGGATATTTGCTCAATTTACCCTTATATTCAACTAATTCAGGATCATCTCTTTGGGCATGAGCAATACTTAACAAATCAAAAGCATTAATAGAAACAGCATAAATACCTCTCAACGAGCAATCTGCAACAACGTTATTCTGGCCGCTTACATATTCTACTGATGTAATATATTCAGATATGAAAGTTAATTGTCTGCTGTCTATCAGATTTAGCAGTAGTTTTACAATAAAATGCTGACAACATAGGTTCATGAGATACAAAGTGTGTGACAAAATGACCGTCAATAAGTGTCCTAAAAAGTATAACAGCTAGATAGGCAGCTAAAATTTCCTTGTCCTAAGTGGAATAGGTTCGTTGGGTATCAGAAAGTTTCTTAGAAAAGAACTCTAGTGGTGCCGGACTGCAGTTTACCATCTGGTAGAGCGCTGCACCAACAGCTACCAGTGAAGTGTCTGTTACAAGCTGATAATGCGTGGTAGAATCAGAAGGAAAAGTTAGTGTAGGACAGCTGGCTAATGACTACTTCAACATATTGAGGGAATGCATAGCAACATCTGTTCAAGGCATGCTCTTAGATGATGGATTATGGCATAGGATATCAGTCAAAGAATATGCTATGTCTTCAAAGTTCCGATACATTGGACAAAAGAAATTCATCATACCTGGGAATCGTCTTAAACTTTTCCTGTCAGTAGGTATTGGAAACTCTTCTATAGCAGATATTCTGTTTACAGGGGCCGTACTCCTTGTCCAATAACATTGCACCCTAGTAATGCAAGTTCTAACTTGAGAAATTCACATTTATCTATGGACACTCTTAGATTATGATCTGCAAGGTTAGAAAGGGCTGTCATGTGTCTCATGCTCTTCTTCAGTTCCACTGGCTATTAGGATATTGTCTAGAAATAGAAATGTATTTTCAGTATCAGACGCGATTGAGTCAATAAAGCGTTGGAATGAGGATGCTGTATTCTTTAGTCCAAAAGGCATCCAAAAAAATTGAAATAGTCCAAAAGGTGTACACACTGCTGTCTTAAGAATATCCTTTTCTGCTACTGGGATTTGTAAGTATGCTCTATGCAAGTCTATTTTACTAAATACAGTCTTGCCCTTATGTGACATTGCTAAGCTACGTAAGTGGGGAATAGGATACTTATCATCTACAGTAACATTACTGAGTCTATATTGTTCACAAGGTCTCCATGCGCCGGGTTCCTCTTTCGGAACGAAGTGGGGAGGAGAGGCCCAAGGAGACTTGGAATGATGGATAACACCAGCATTAAGTAGGAACCGAGATTCATCTTTGGCAACTTGAAGTTTCTTACTGGTCAAAGGTCTAGTTCTAAAGTGAATGGGTGCAGAATCTCCTGTATCTATATAATAGCAAATAGAATTACTGTAATGGTGAAGTAAGTACTGGGAATCTGGAAAATAGGTCAGCAGCTCAGGGGTCTATTGCATCATAAGTAATAGAGCATGAACACAATGAAAAATTTGATGCTTCTAGATGAATTTGGCACTTAGTATGAGGATCATTTCAGACTGATTTCTTAACAATCAACAATTAAGTTTTTAGTAGTAAGAAATTCGGTACCTAGAATAGGGTGTATAACATTAGCTACGATGAATGACCAAGGAAAGGAACGTCTTGTACATCATATCCTAAGGTCAAGATCGACTTCTCCGTATCAATGTTTAGCTGTTCCTGAAGCATTAGTAGGAGTTACTGTTGTAGGTCGGAGGAATGGGCATAAATCAGAGCTGTAAGGTAATAAGGACAGGGAGGACCCTATATCAATGAGGAATTGATAGAAACTGCAACCGACTTTTTCCCTTTATCTTAAGCGGGAATCCAACTGTTACAACTGGTACAGATTGAGTATCAAATTTTCCGATCGGCTTGAATTGTTTGACAACGGAGAAGTTGAGCATGAAGAAAGGCGAGAATCTGGCAAAATATTGGAAGATGGATGTGCAAGTAAACACCATCTTTTACAGTACTTGGCTTTATTTCCATGATATAAGAGGCATCTACAAAGTTGGGGCCGTTGACTATCATGACATGCACGAAAACTTAAAGGAATTTCTGTTTTGTTCTAGATATTTTCTTGACCTGTGGAGCTT
>NC_061100.1:84963835-84971335 GCF_015104395.2 Macrobrachium nipponense | reverse complement strand
CCTTAAAGGAGGTGGTAAGTGAGAAAGAAGGGCGAATTTGCCAGCATCTTTATTATGAATGAAAAATGAAGAATGTGTTTATTTTCTTCTGGGTTTCTTAACATTATACTAATTGCAAGAAGAGATGGCATAATATGTGTAACCTTCATGACAATTTATATATATCCATCTATATATTATATATATATATATATATATATATATATATATATATATATATATATATATATATATATATATATATATATATATATAAATTTATGTCAACTAAATTTAAATGAGAGACCTAAAACTACCCATGACATCCGCAATGAATCAGGCTTATCTGGATGTCTCTTACAGAAAAGTTCATATTTCAGGACAGTGTATGATAAAATATTGCGAGTGGGGACAGGATGATTTAAAAACCAAACGGAAATGGTAGGTCCCTCTCTCAAAAAGAAATGATTTAATAAGAAATTAAGAAAAACTTCAGGCTTACTTATGAAGACTTAAGAGATATATTGTTATATGTAATCATCAAAAATTCTGAGAACATTTTCCTGATGTCATTAAAAATATAAATACGAAAATGATATAATAAAAAAAAGTATACATCATAATGAATATTTTCTCTCATACCTAGTATTATTAGATTTTTTTTACATATGAAATTTCCTTCAGTACAGTATTCCACCGTTAATTATTTATGTAATTTCCTTAACATTTAAAAACAAGGTTTTCCGCGATAGAGGAAGGAAGTAGGAATTTATTATTTCAAAACTATCTCACAATTTCTTTTTACTTATACTATAACGCCTAAACTAAAATAATAACCATATTTATAATGATGATAAAAACGAAGAATAAATCTTCAAACTAAAACCGCGGAAAAATGTTTCAGAAAAGGAAGATTAGTCTACATCTATAAACATTTATTTTTCTTTACCTTAGCTGGAACTCTTTGCGGCCCGATTTATGGGATTTGGTTCTTACAAATCAGGATAGAAAATCCATCCGAATTTATCACAGAGGTTAAAAGTTATCCTCGAGAGTCTGATTTCTCTTCCCTCTTACGAGTTCCTCTCAGCCATCAGGCAAAATAAAGACTTAAATTTCCCAGGAAAGGTTTTACTTGCCCAAGCCTTAATAAATCTTTTCTTGGAAGTAACTCTTAAACCTCTGTGCTTTAGTCCTTCATTCCTTCGAGAAGCTTTTCGAGATTGCAAGAAGGTTAGGAATAAAAATTCTGTTCGAGAGAAGGAAGATATTACTATACACATGACAAACATATAACCATTCTTATATACGAAATCTTGAATACATCCTGGAAAATACTTATATGACATAATGGCCTTTTGTATGACTCAATTCCTCTTAACCTATACGCATTTCAGTAGAAAAATTTCCCATTCTTGCATGTAAAATTTTTCATTAGTACTACGATGATTCCACTCATTCAACAATCTTCACTTCTGCTTATTACAATATCTTATAGTTAATTCGCATCAGTAAAACTTCAAGCAAATAATCTTAAATATGTATAATCAAAATTGTTTGTATATCATCACATTATGATATTTTTTTTGTAGGCCCTTGTTTAGCACATATCTGTTTGTTTGTTTGTTTTTTGCCATCAGGATAGAACACATAAAGTTACTGAATCGTAAAAAAAAAAAAAAAAAAAAAAAAAAAAATGGGTATCTACACATCCTGTTAGCAGTCCAAACCAAACACTCCCTTTAAATATTATTTCCAGATTCTCTGTCGTCTATCATCTTTTACACTTTTACAGTTTTCTTTCTTTCTTTCTTTTTATTTTCTCCACCATTCAGCAAAAACATACTGAATTGTTTCACTTGTATTCTTTAAATGTATAATTTCCTCTCTAACGTCAAAAGCTATATCTAAAAAATGTACTAAATATGGAATAGAACCTTAACCTCCAGCTACTTTCTGATCTGCCCTTATTATATCCAATATATGCTGCATCTTTTCAAAGTACCCTGTCAACACAGAAATGAGCTTTCTTCCTCCAGCAGATCAGAATGAGACATTTTTACCAATTTTCTTAATTAACCTCTCTGTTTGCATATTTTTTTTCTATAATGCAGATTTTAATTATTACTAGATAACTTGGAAACTCTACTAAATACTCTTCATCACTCATATTTTAGAAATATAATGATTGAGGTCATTGAGAAAAAAAAATATCCTCATCCTTGTGCAACTATTGAAGGTTATTTTGAGCCGTACTAGCAAATCATGGTCCCAAAGTCTTGACAATGGGAAAACATCCTTAGGGAAAAAAAATCACTTATAAGGGTTCTGCTCACCATTATTTTTGCTTATAGAATGATTCCCCGAATGAAAATACGTTATTAGATACACATAATTTAACCAACTTTATTATTTTGTCAAGCGCCAATGGGAAATGATCTGAATAGGGGGATGATTTCTCCTCAAATGCTGAAGAACGTCCTGTACTGGTACTTTTGTGAATAGGGAGTCTACGTCAAGGCTTAAAAGTTTTATGTTGGAAGTGGATATGTGCTTCTCTGAATTTGTGACATGAGCTTCCGAATGTTTATATAACTGGAAGAAAAAGTGCCCAAAAAAAAGGGGGAAAGGAAGCCAGCTAACCATTTAGAAATTTTGTAATTGAAAGCTCCGGCACATGAAACGATGGGGTCTGAATGGAAGAGTGTCTTTGTGAGTTTTGGGAATTCCATAAAAGTAGGGTAGTTTAGGATTAATTACTTTAAATTTCTCTAATAGTTCAATGCTCTTTTGTCTTGGGCAATAAAATCTTACTTTCCGAAAAAATTCTGTGGGGACGTTTTCTACCGAACCACTCAAGACAAGAGCAGGGGGACAATAAAAGTTGCTTACCTGTATATTTCCGAAGTTCATAATCACGGAGATGAATTTAATTTTACAACCTTCTATAATATAGTTGAATGTTGATAGTGTCAATTATACTAGTAATTGGATGCTGTTTATGAAGAGCAATACTTTAGTATTGCTCTTCAAACAGCATCCAATTACTAATATAATGACATATCAACATTCAACATATATATAAGAAGGTTGTTAAAATTAATTCATCCTCTGTGATTATGAACTTCGGAAATATACAGGTAAGCAACTTTTATTGACAAACCATTGGAAAAGGTAAAAAAAACATTTTAAACAGGGTGAGTGAAATGCGGCACAAATCGATCACTAGCCAATTTCTACTGGGATGTCTCATATTAAGTTGATTATCATCGAGAAACCATAAATGTTTCATAATGAAAGAAAGGTTGCATAATCGGGTGAATGCAACGTAAAAACAATTTCAGGCAACTATGTTGTAGTATCAAAATCAACGGATAAGGGTTTCGCTCACCATTATTTTTGCTTGATAGAATGATTCCCCGAATGAAAATACGTTATTAGATACACATAATTTAACCAACTTTATTATTTTGTCAAGCGCCAATGGGAAATGATCTGAATAGGGGGATGATTTCTCCCTCAAATGCTGAAGAACGTCCTGTACTGGTACTTTTGTGAATAGGGAAATTACGTCAAGGATTAACAGTTTTATGTTGTGAAGTGGTATATGTGCTTCTCTGAATTTGTGACATGAGCTTCCGAATGTTTAATATAACTGGAAGAAAAAGTGCCCAAAAAAAGGGGGAAAGGAAGCCAGCTAACCATTTAGAAATTTTGTAATTGAAAGCTCCGGCACATGAAACGATGGGGTCTGAATGGAAAGAGTGTCTTTGTGAGTTTTGGGAATTCCGTAAAAAGTAGGGTAGTTTAGGATTAATTACTTTAAATTTCTCTAATAGTTCAATGCTCTCTTTGTCTTGGCCAATTAATCTTACTTTCCGAAAAAATTCTGTGGGGACGTTTTCTACCGAACCACTCAAGACAAGAGCAGGGGGACACCCAACAATAAAATAAAAATTCCACACCTGGACAGGATTAATATTTACTTACTTTACTCTGTTAAGTAATTTTTGCATTTTGCATGTTAAATCACAATTTAAATTTTTTTTAGATGTCTTTAATGAAATTTAACAAGGCACTCTTTAGAGTGCGTAGTGACCAAACAAATGGTTTTCTCTGCTCATTTTCCATCTCATGATAAATTTCCTATAAATGTTTTATGTAGTTTTTGTAGTTGTAGAAGCTCTTATGGATTCACAGCTAACTAAATTATTATAAAATATTTCCTGTCTTCCTGAACCTTAGGCCAGTTATACTGAAAAAATATTTAAATAGCAAGGAGTGAATTTAATCATAGAGATCCTATTTCTTATATACAATTATATCCTGTCTTATGGATATTACTTCTTTTAAAGACAAAGAATATTTACATCGCCAAGAATAACTTACGTCGAAAGTTCATAATTTATGTTAAGTCTCAATACGTTTAGAAATTTATGACCTGTCCCTTTTACGTTTGTAAGCCGGATGGAAGTATCATAGCTGGTCAGATAAAGTATGTTATGGCATTGATTGATTTTTTTTTTCTCTCTCTTTTTTTTATTCGCTGGAACCGCCCTTTGTTATAGGAAATGTCTTAGAATTATAGGGTATGTAGTATCATATGAATTTTTCGCAGATATCAAAAACTCTTCAAGATTTAGAGGCAATCTGACGTTTACAGAAGTGAATAAATGAAGCTGTCGACATTCGAATATGAATCCGAGAGTCACTATCACTCTCAAAAGTTAGAGAGCTGGAAATTCTTGCATAACTTTCTTTTCCAAGTCTTTTCGAAGCTAGTTTATTTTTCAGCAGCATATTCCCGTCTTTCTTTAACGAGTTTTTTTTTTCCTAAAAGAGCGTGAATCTACCACACTTAAAAAATTATTCTTATTCCCCGATGTACTACTATCGAGCAAGAAAGTCCGTTCCCTTAACCATCCAGAGAGTAAACACGAATCCACTGACTATGAAACACCGAAACAGTTGAACAAATAACTAATGGAACCCAACAAATGTCACATCGTAAGGGCATACTGGAATGGAATGAGTGGGAAGCAGGATTTTTTCTTGTGTATAGAGGAAATCCTCCATACTATAATATCTTTAAGAAAGTGATCGTAAAGTTTTTGTTTGTTGACGATAGTACTGGGTTTGAGTATAAAATGTCCAGTTAAGGAAGTCTTCGAAAAAGATATGATAATAAAGGTGCTTAGGAAGTCAGTATTCATGAATTAGTATTTCCTATAGGTTATCGTATCTTATCTGTAAACATGACTGCCCACAAGATCGATACAAAACATTTCAGCAACATTGCTTACGGTGGTGTCCTGTATAATCTGCAAGCTGCGTCTTTAAAAAAAAAAATAAATCTGGTGCATCCTCTATAATTTAAAAATATAGATCTGTATGTGTACTCACATAAATGCACATACACACACACACACACACACACACACACACACACACACATATATATTATATATATATATATATATATATATACTATATATATATATATATATATATATATATATATATATATATATATATATATATATATATATATATATATATATATATATATAAGAGTATTCTTGAACAATCATAAGGACATATGCCCCAAACACGTGCGGGAATGCGTCTTTGCTGCTGACCTACTCGAAGAAGATACATTTCGTTTCCTTTCATATATTTTTCTTCACTATAAAGCGATTACCATGAAAACTTTATTTTTTTTTACCAACATATGTCTAGGATCTTTTCAATTTCACACAAAAGCACAACTGTTGAGACTCAAGCCATACCAAATATGGTTACCCTTGGTGGAAGAAGAGTATAAAACCATACTTTTAACCTCTCAGCCATCAGAACACAACGCTACAGGATGATATTACAAAATATCGTCACAGTTCATTTCCTTCATATTCGTTAACAATTTGATATACAATACTAATTCAAATTAGAACTATTAAGGCAGGTCTAAAAATCTTATCCAAGAATATTAAAAACATTGGTAATTACAGGATGGTGTGCACACAGGAATCTTCCCTAATCATGAATCTACGGTTACAGAATGATTTATTCTCAAAACCTGTTTTATCACACTTAAAAACTAAAATTAAGAAAGCCTCGCTTTTGTACCAGATGGAAAAATGAGTATTACACGAACTAATCACAAAATTACTTCAAATCCTTGAACCCGCCATTCTAAACCCGTCAGAACGAGGTCTCTGTAAGAGGAAAAACATTGGATAAAAATAAATTAAAAGCAAACCTTGATACAAAAGAAAAAAATTTAAACTTAACGAACACTGTTGCTCATAACGCAAATTTTCTTTTATGCAAAATCTTTTCGAATTACAAAAGGCATAAAACGTCAAACCTTCTTCAAAATACTAACATCTACCAAATATCTAAAACGTTATCATCTTGGAATGTGATAACCTTGTATTTTAAGATTTTAATAGACTTCATCATCCAAAACTAAAAATGAAATAGGAACTTTTCTTTCCAGGGTCCATAAGGTGGATGTTCCATTCTATGATGGTACGAAAGGCACACTTGCCTTCATCGTATTGCTCATGAAAGATATTACTATAGAAGAATGGTTTCTGTACAGTATGGGTAAAACAAACTGTGTTTCGGGTGGCACCAGTTTCCATGGCTCGCCTCATGCTTCTGGTGTGTGTGTGTGTGTGTTTTTTTTTTTTTTTTTTTTTTTTGTGGTTTATGAGTATGTTGCCAATGAGTAACTGTGATATGTGGATGGTTTATACCTTTTAAAGAAATCGATCTCCTTTTCCGGGTTCATTAGTTTGATGCACTACTGGATTATGGAATGTTGTTTTTTTTTTATTCCATAAGTTCATCGATATTGTTGATGGAAGTGTACTAGATGTTATAGACTTACAGAAGAAGTTTCTTCATGGCTGTAAATGCTTGCTTTTCCATAGCGCACACATAAATTAGTGAAGAGTATTCATATAGTAGAATGCATTATTACACTATACTTCTAGGTGTATATATGGGCCATGTGGGTGATGAAGGGGGTCTTACTGTAGATTTTAAGAGGGTCATGCTAATGGATGTTCAGCAACGTATTACAAACAAACCAGTGCTGACATCAAGCATAAGGCTAACAAGATCTTTGAAACATTAAATACTGCCTGCAACACTGTTCACATGCCTATAATTGTTGCTAAAAATGGCCTTGGTCTCATCCATGAGATTGTAAAGGTATGCAAAAGTGATAACCCTTGATGGTCATATTTAATCAAGACTGGCTTTATGTATGAATGGGGAAAGTGAGTTCCTCAATTGGAACAAGTGACCCACCATATGTGACTTTCTCAAGAAGTTCCTCTTTTATTGCTCTTCCTGGTCACGCGTGCATACAAAGATAGATTGTTTTCCAGGTCTTCGTTGACAAGAGTCACAGTAACTGATAGATCAAGATGCATTACACTAGCAATTATGAGATTATACCACCTGAAACTCGTGATATACTATACAAGCTGGACCTCATGGAGATTATAA
>NC_061100.1:84961913-84963335 GCF_015104395.2 Macrobrachium nipponense | reverse complement strand
TAGATAATTCACGTGCCCAGGATGTCCTGGTATTTACGTTGGATCTACCAAAAGACTGCTGCAGATGCGATATTACAGCCACATGGGGTATAGTTTTAGAGAGCTGGCCAGAGATTAAGTAGACCAGAGCATTCAAATATTAAGAATCATGCCATCAATCGTAAGATTGAAGTCAAGAAACAGCACTTCTTCATTTAGGTTAAACTAAGGCTCTGAGTATTTAACAACTCATGAGTCATATAATCAAAAGACTGGTTCCTTCGTTGAATAGCGGTAGTTCATCGTCTCCGCTATACCTGGTATAGTTTTCTCTTTGACCAGAATCCCATTTCTATTCATTCTCTCTCCTACTTTCCTAGCGATTGGTTGGTGTTTCAGTGGACATAGTTTTAATGTTCTTTTTTTCGCTTTGAACTTTGAAGTATTGTGCCAATTTTTCAAATTATAGTTTGTAAAATTTGGAATTTTAGATTGTAATATTGATGTGTAATTTGTTTTTTATTAATTTAAATGTGCTTTTCTTTTAAGAGACTGATGATACACAAAAGTTTCTTGTGCGAAACGATGCTCAGCAAATATATCCTGTCGATCTCATTCATGTGTCTTCGTTTTCCTGAAGTATTGTATATGGAAGTTCCAGCATATCCTATATATATATATATATATATATATATATATATATATATATATATATATATATATATATATAATTTTGAAATTAAGAAGGATAGACTATTATAGGCAGCCATAATCGTCTAATTGGTATACCGGGTTTATGGACCTTAGGAAGGCCATATACGATACCGAAGGCAGAGCAAGTAACAAATAGTGATGTCTTTAATTTTCCCAGGAATTTGTTAAACTTATCTTCCCTCTTATAGATAAATTCACGTGCCCAGGATGTCCTGGTATTTACGTTGGATCTACCAAAAGACTGCTGCAGATGCGATATTACAGCCACATGGGGTATAGTTTTAGAGCTGGCCAGAGATTAAGTAGACCAGAGCATTCAAATATTAAGAATCATGCCATCAATCGTAAGATTGAAGTCAAGAAACAGCACTTCTTCATTTTAGGTTAAACTAAGGCCTCTGAGTATTTAACAACTCATGAGTCATTATTAATCAAAAGACTGGTTCCTTCGTTGAATAGCGGTAGTTCATCGTCTCCGCTATACCTGGTATAGTTTTCTCTTTGACCAGAATCCCATTTCTATTCATTCTCTCTCCTACTTTCCTAGCGATTGGTTGGTGTTTCAGTGGACATAGTTTTTAATGTTCTTTTTTTCGCTTTGAACTTTGAAGTATTGTGCCAATTTTCAAATTATAGTTTGTAAATTTGATTTTAGATTGTAATATTGATGTGTAATTTTGTTTTTATTAATTTAAATGTGCTTTTCTTTTAAGAGGACTGATGATACAC
>NC_061100.1:84946913-84954413 GCF_015104395.2 Macrobrachium nipponense | reverse complement strand
GACCCGAATTGTCACTCGGCCTGTGCCCTCAGTACCATTTGGTAAACTTCTTCCTTTTTGCTGTACTTATGATTTTATGGTTGTTTAAAAAAAACAACTTTTTATTACTTTTATTTCATTCCGAGTCTGTTTTTTTTAAATGTCTAGTCTTTTATTAAGTGCTTTGAAAATGGGACTAAAACGTCTGGAAACGTCATCAGCTTAATAAAGTACTTTGAGAGGAATGAAGAATTGTCCTTCCCCTTCACACCAAATTGCTGTACACACACACACACACACACACACACATATATATATATATATATATATATATATTATATATATATATATATATATATATATATATATATATATATATATATACATATATATATATATATATATATTATATATATATATATATATATATATATTATGCATATATGTATATATATACATATATACATATATATATATATATATATCATATATATATATACTATATATAGTTATATATATATATATATATATATATATATATAATATATATATATATATATATTATGACTGGTAAAAATGTTCTGTAACAACAGAATTCCATCTAATAAAGGAGCCCATAAAAACACCAAAATGTAGAGAGAAAAGTACTATATTTCAGAGACTGCTGTCTCTCTCTTTCAGGTATATGAATGGAGAAAAGTTTACAGAAAAGGTGGTATTTATACCAAGAGATTTCGTCCACCAAGTAAGCCAATTTAGGTCACCCCCGCTGATAATCTTCCTTTAAATCTTCTTAAGCGTTGGTTGAATGAACACTGCGTCGACGATGTCCGATGTCCAATTCCCTTTTGAGATGTTCATTACCTGCTTCTCTTTTATTAAGGCCGATTCCATCATTTGACTCTTGTACCGGCAGTTGCTGCTATAAATTACACGTGACATATTCCAGTTTATTCTATGGTTATATTCATTTATTATGGTTTGAAAATAGCCGAGTCGTTGTCCATACCTAACTGACCGTTTTGTGTTGTATTAATCTCTGGGGAAGTGATTTACCTGTAAAATCCGATGTAAGATTGGTCACAGTCCTGGCATGGATCTCATATACCCCAGAGTCTTTGGGCGATGTCTTTTGTTGGACGTTAATCAGGGATTTGGCTAAGGTATTTGGGTAGGTTAAATGCAAAATTGGGTTGGATTTCCCAAGGGTGTGAGTTACTCTCTTAATCGTCTCCAGGTGGTGAATTTTTATTTTATTGTTGGGTGTGTCTCTGGTCTTGTCTTTAGGGGGTCGGTAGAAATTACCGTTTGCTTTTTGAATTGCTTTCTCAATTATATGATCAGGATACTTTAAAGATGAAAGTTGCTTGCGAATTAGTTCAAATTCTTTTTCCAGGAAATCTGGGGAACAAATTCGTAAGGCTCTTAAGATAGGTTGCTAGCTAGACCTATCTTGATAGTATTGTCATGATAGCTAAAGTAGTGAATATATGAAAGTGAGAACGTTGGTTTTCTGTATATGGTAAATTTGTATTCTGTCGTGTCTCTGATTATTAAAACATCAAGAAAAGGAATTTTGTTGTCTGTTTCCCATTCATATATATATATATATATATATATATATATATCTAAATATATATATATTATATATATATATGTGTGTGTGTGTGTGTGTGTGTGTGTGTGTGTGTATTGGTAATATCCAAGATGCCTCCTAAATTCTTCACCTTTTTTTGGATTCACTTGCCACGCGAAACTAATACCCAAGAGCAAAAAGATTGTATTCTAGCATCAGGTACTAAGGCAATGGACACAGGGGGTTGGGGGACGTTATATATTACTTTCTCTTAGTATTTCATATCTAAGCTCACTCACAGGGGGCACGGAATGACTGGAAGCTTATAAAGATAGTCATAGTAAATTGCTTGATTAACTAGGGGATGGTTTAATATCACTACTAGCATCACAAGGGGAATTAATTACAGCACTGAACCAAATTAGGGAGTGAGAAGCTGAGTCAAAACTGGACGTCACCTTGGAAAGGATGGAACAAAAATACAGGACTACGGCAAAAACGATTACTGACTGCGCCCAAAATTACTCTCTACAGTACCTGGAAATCTGTGGTCTTGCTGTCTTCTCATTTGATGATCTATCTGTGCAATATTGAGGTAAAGCAACGCATGTGGGAATCCCCATCGGAAGCAGGTGAGCAAAGGGAGGATGGGTGGTATTTATGCATCTGGAGGTGAGAACCGTCTGAGCGCTAGGACGTGTCTGGAAGAAATTTCTGAAAGCGAATCCTGGTTGTCTCCTGGTTTTTATGCTCTCTGGCATCGAGATGCTCCACTCCTTTCAGGAGACCTGTGGAGATCAATCTGGGCAGCCGATAGGAGATGGTTTTAGAGAGAACGTAGGCTTTCAGTTCAGAAAGGCAACCCGAGAATATGAAATCCCTTTACAAAAGGGTATTATTTTCTTTAAATACTGAGCAATATGTATGTATCTCTCTCTCTCTCTCTCTCTCTCTCTCTCTCTCTCTCTCTTTCCATATATATATATATATATATATATATATATATATATATATATATATATATATATATATATATATATACATCGAGCTACAAGTCCTTCAATATCCAATTCGCTCTACCTCGGAATAAATATTTTCATACATGCTTATCCGAAGGGGAATTTTTTTACACGATAATAGATTTGCCTGGTCCCAGGCGCGAACCCAAGAAGCCATACAAATCCAGGACGTCAGTGGAAGCTTTTACCTCCTGGATTTGTATGGCTTCTTGGGTTCGCGCCTGGGACCAGGCAAATCTATTACGTGTAAAAAATTCCCCTTCGGTTAAGCATACATGAAAATATATTAATTCCGAGGTAGAACGAATTAGATATTACAGGACATTGTAGCTCGATGTATGTATATGAATCACGGTAATGTAAGAGAGAGAGAGAGAGAGAGAGAGAGAGAGAGAGAGAATACGTCAGTGTGAGTTTCTAAGGAAGCAACAATTCCCTTTATCCAGAAAACAGTATTATAACTACTATATGACAAAAGAAAAACTTCGGGTAACCTCAGGAAGAACTCTATTCTCTTCTCAGAAGAGTCGATCATACAAGGATTAGTAAATTTCCTTTCCTTAGCGAATGTTTTCTCAAGTCAAATAAAGTTTCTTTATGCTTGTCTTTGTGTTTCTGACTTTTGATGTTTTGTTGCAGGCAGTAGGTAAAACAAATACTATGGTAGGGCTCTTTATTTTTCCTTTTTTTTTTGGCATTCTTTACGAAGGTATAATGCAGTAAGGAAGGGGTTTGTCATTCGTCGTTCAATAATTATGACTAAAAATATCAGACATAATTCAAGATTATGGTAATGATGTCTATAATAGTCTTTATAAGTTATGTTTCAGTTTGTTCATAAAAAATGCAAACAATTTCTTTACATAAAAAAGTAATTTATACTAAAGTCCCATAGGTAAAATATAAAAGAAAAACGTTTAAATTAATATTGTTCACGCTCTTTGTATAAGGCTATATTTAATCTAGATGATATTGTTTCTATACTTTTGTTTCAGCTATTTGCCTCACTTTTTACTTTTTCTTTTTAACTTATTACGCTTAAGATTTTTTTTCACAAGTACGATTGTCGATAATATACCACTTCACATCACCATCATTAAGAAATAGATTTAGGATTAGATTTATATCACTACCATCACAAGACCCCACGCTCATGAACAGCATTGGATGTAGAAGTCAAAATATAAGGCAACATATAATCTCATAGTCTTTAAAAAGGAGTTCGTCAAACACTTTTCAGTACAAAACACATAACTATCTGATAAATGAAAGCAACGGTAATACAAACGTAAGTTTAACTGTAATGAATTAGCATATTTATTCCTTATTACTGAGCCACAAGGTGCCAATCATATATCTTGTAAGATGTTTTAGCCATCCGTATTTCAAAGAGTAACGTAAAATCATTCATAATTCAATACAGACTAACTATGAATCACCTCCCTTTCTCATCCACTTTCAATACACTAGGCTTGTCCATCCAGACACCAAAATCGAGGACCCACCTGGCCGAGAGAGGGATTAACCGTCCCCATATTGGATTGGGTAACATGTTAACCTCATTGCCGTCCTTTTACCACTTTGGTCGTTATATCGCAGAAGAACCGGCGTTCCCGCCACCTACCAGAACGGCCGTAGCCAATTTCCAGCCACCTGTGATAACCACATGTCTCGCAATGGGCTAACCCACCCTCACTCTTTCCTTTCCAAGACGACACCACGTGCCTATGTACATTTTATCAATGCCTTACTCTCTTCTTCCCATTGTCCCATTTAAGGGGGAACAGATCTAGCTTCGACTAAAGGTAAAATGAGGTTACAAGGTTTTAATTTTCTTTTTAATTCCTTGTGCGATATTTGCATTTCCCCTGCTGAATTACCAGCATCGTATTCATTCATGTCATAGTATGACATATTCCATTGTTCCCTGAGATTCTGTGAGATGTTCCATAATGCTTAACGTCCATTGTTTCTTCTATGCTTGAGACAATCCCATTGCGATTAACTTCCGCCAGAGTATTTTACTGGGAAGTAACATAACTATTTGAGTTATTATATCCTTACTCTAAGTGACCAGTAAAGTAACATTCCCCTTTCGTAACCACTCAGTAATACAACTGCAAAACCTCGCCCCCGGCCTTTAGTGATTTATAACGTAAGATTCATGGTACTGAGTCGGGTGCGCATTGCCTTGCCTGTGAGTGCCCCAATCCCCGACCACGTGTACCATGCTCTTGTTTATAGGACCGACATTCGTTACAAATGCGCGTTGTGTAAGTTGCTGTGGAAGTAGATTCTCGCCTTGTGTTGCTCCTGGACTTTCATCTCTAGTGTCTTAATAATACCACGTGCCCAGCTACATCCATTCACTGATTCACTATCATTAGATCTTATTTTTCACTTTGGTAATCTATTCCAGAAAACTGGAAAAGACGACTCTTCGACTGGGAAAGGCCTAGGGAGATCTTGATTTTCTCCCATACTGCCAAGTGAATGATGTCACTCCGAAATTCGTTCGCTTCAGATTGTATAAATCTGCTATGTATAATACTGAGTTCTACAAAGATGCACTTAGAACCTTGGTTAAGAACGAAATTGGATGTAAAATCCGCTCTATTAACCTGTTAACTGTTACTACAGAACGACTGAAGAATGTATTGTTTAACGATTTGTCCATGGTTGATCGCCTGCTTTATCAGAGATTGTTTTGTAAATTTATTAATAACTATATCTCTGAGGTATTTTTTAGACACCAGAAAAAACTGCTGAATCTCAATGTTGTCATTCCCGGTTTCCATTCCAGAAATAAAAAATATTTTTAACTTTTCCAGTTATGTTTTATCGAAGAGAGAAGAATTTTTACTGTCTTTTGGGTTAGACGTTTGCTTACCCTCATATAGACCTAACTATGCCAGGTTTTCCGTACCTTTTGAAACTGTGTTTCAAAGATTGATAAAATTTGAATTTAACCAGGATATCAGTAAGCTCCAACAGAAAATATCTATTTTGGCTCACGAACCGTACTTGAATTTAAGAACTAGTTGGACACCATTTTTTAGATAGTCAGGTCTGAAAATACTATTGAAGTTAAAGGAACAAGAAGATATAATTTTGTGTAAACCAGATAAGGGCAAGGGGGTAGTTATTATGAATAAGACTGATTACATACAAAAAATGGAAACTATTCTCTCCGACAATTGTTCCAAGTTTGTCTCTCCAAAGAGAGGATAAAATTAACAGATTTTTGAGGAAAATAAAAAATGATAATATCATAAATGAAACTACCTATCAACAGCTGTTTGTGACTGGCTCCTCTTTCAGCACTCTTTATGGTTTACCGAAAATTCACAAACCTGACCTACCTTTAACAACCAATCATGGCGCTTACAATAGTCCTCATCTTTTCCATCCTGGCAGGACTTTTATCGGAATTTTGTGAATGGTGAATTTTCTTTAAAAAATGGATATGAATTCAACAATTAATTTTCTAGACAGGATGGGGACTATTTGATGGCTAGTTTTGATGTGGAATCTCTTTTCACAAATGTTCCACTTAACGAAACCATTAGCATTATTTTAAACAAAATTTTTTCCAATGATGATACTATTTTTTATGGTTTTAATCGGGTTACTTTTAAACAATTACTTGATCTTGCTGTGTAAGATTCAATGCTCATTTTTAACAATCGGCTCTATTCGCAGGTCGATGGAGTCGCTCCATCTTTGCTAACTTTTTTATGTCAGACTTGGAGTCGAAATTTTTAAATGGTTGTAATTCTAATTTTAGTCCCTCCATTTACTGTAGATTCGTTGATGTTACCTTCGCTTTATTCCACCATCCATGGCATGGTTCTCATTTTTAGAATTTATAAATAACGCTCACCCGAATATTAAGTTTTACAGTAGAGGTTGAAAATGAAGGTACTCTGCCTTATTTAGATTTGAGAATCACTAGAAGTAACTCAGAATTTGCTACGTCAGTCTACAGAAAACGTACCTATAAAGGACTTACTAATAATATTTATAGTTCCTGTCAACATTCTTTTAAATTAAACACCATCCACACATTGGTAAATGGGGCCCTTAAGTATTCATCTTCTTGGAAAATTTTCATGATGAGATTTCATTTTTGCTGGTTTTTTTTTATAAGTCCAACTCTTTTCCACAAGACTTAGTTTTAATAAAAACTAAGTCAACCAGATACTTACCAGGTTTTTTCAGCCTTGATCTCCTAACTTGGTGTTCCAAAAAGATATATTATGCAACCGTTCCTCATATTTCTGATCTGAAATTCATATCCAATTTAAAACAAATCATTGAACAAGAAATTCCGTGTCTCAAGGTCAAATTAATATCAGACAATCCATGTACAAAAGGTTTCTTTTTTAATTTCAAAGATCACCTTCAGCCTACATGAGATCCAACGTCATATACAAATTCACATGCCCTGGATGTCCAGGTTCTTTGTGTTGGTCAACTCGAAGGTTGCTGAAGGTTCGATATTGCAGTCCTTTAGGTTTTAGTTTACGAACAGGAAACAGAATAAAACAATCTGAATTTTCCAATATCAGGAACCATGCTTTTAATTGTAAAATTGAGGTCCAGAAAGAACATTTTACAATAATAGATTATGTCAAACATCCTGATCACTTAACTACCCTCGAGTTATTATACATTAAGAAACTTGTTCCTTCGTTTAAATGGTAATACTTCTTCAGCCACTCTATACCTGGCATAATTAAACGTCGTCACCTGCATTGGACGACAGGACATTCCATCTTCTCTCCTCATGGACGGTAAGTGTTTGGGTGTTCTCTCTCTTTTTACAGTTTTTACTTTGTACTTTTTTTTCTTTTTTTCGCTAATTTTAAGACTATAATACATGTGAGTTCTGTTTGTGTTTTATGGTTTTATATGTTATTTACT
>NC_061100.1:84936913-84941913 GCF_015104395.2 Macrobrachium nipponense | reverse complement strand
GGATGGACAAAGATTGATTTTGTCTTACGTGGCTGATAAGTTTAGTGATGGGAAAGAACGCTTGAATTACTAGGAGGTCTGAAGATTGTTGGAAGGGTACAGATGTCTCTTTTAGGCGCGTATAAGTACGAACAATTATGGCAAGGTTGAAAGTCATTGTCAGTCAGTATCGGCGATTAAGGAATGGGGAATTATAAGTTGTAGAAGTGATTTTTTTTTTTAGCTGGTAAAAACCTATGTCTTGCTGGGTATGGAGGGACAAAACAAGGCGTTATATGACGTCCACCTTACTTGGGACGGGGGCAAGATTTTCCCTCACTCATACGTTGTGAACATCATCCCAACTTGACGTGAAGTGGTCTTCGTAGTTAGTACTCATACTTAGTACTAATTATACTGACAACAAGGCTCAAATAAAAAGGACGCAAATTAAACATGTTCATATATTCTCAGTTATGAGTTAAAACACAAAATGATCGAAATAATCATAGCCTAAATTCAGCGCAACAAATAAATTAAAGCCTACTAAAATCTAACATCAAATAGAGCCTTGTTTTCCAATGAAAATTAGAATAGACTATATTTTATCAGACATAATGTTTCTGTCCTGTTTAACGTGCATATTATCTATTTCTTACATTTTCATTCTAAGAAATCAATCATAAATATCATATCCGAAATTCCTGCATCTCTAACTTAATTCCAAACACATTTTTTAAACTTTCTGGGGCTTTATCCCCAACTAGAAGAAGAACAACAACAACCTAAAACAACAACAAAATAGTTTATAGGCTTTCTCCTCGTGTAAGGTAAAAGATGAGATTTTAGTCTTCTGAATTACTGACAATGGAGAAGGTTCTCAAGAAACCGTTTTCGGTGGTGACTACTCCTATTAACATTTAGGATAGAGAAGATAGTGAGAAAAAACCTTTTAGATTGCGTAATAGTAAAGGACTGATGAAAGACCAACGTGATAACTGTAACAGTGAGAATAGCACTTGAGTAACTTAGGGTCATTATTGGGTTGATTCAAATAGCAAGACAGACATTCACTCAATATGGAGAGGAACAGGGGAAAATGAAGGTGAAAAAAACACCGTGTGTTCATAGGATTACGAGAAATACGCTAAGTTATGTTGGTGAAAATGTGTTTGATTGGCTGAATATAAGTGCGCAAGGCATTTTTAGACGAGAGTGAGATTATGTAAGAATGGTATTTTTTTTATGTGTAATGGTACCTGAGGCCAGCGTAAGCAATTATTGGATATAAGGTTTTGGAATCGATGTAACAAGGTTTATAGGAGATCTCTGACCTTGAAGGTAAAATGAAAGACACTACTATGAGATTCAGGGTCTCTGTACGTTTTTTGGACTTTGCTCCTTGTCAAAGCATCGGATTAGTTGAAAGTTGACATATGTATATTTTACAACCACACACAAATTTTGTCAGCATTATCAATAACCTAAACCCGATAGTTTTAATTTTTATAGAGTAAAAATTATCTAGCCGACGCCATGGCCAATGATTTAAGCCAAGAGTCGAAAAACATTCATTACGTAAGCAAGATAAAACAAACACTTTTGACTAAATGTTGCCCCGCCATCCACCAGACAGAAATTCCATCGGCTCTGAAACCCAAAGACTTTATGAATGGCGGAACGATTCATAAATGTGGGTGGGGTATCAGTGCTAGCGTAGTAATACTACTGTAGCAGTAGTGCTAAATGATCCTTGAGGATCATTTAGCACTTCTTACAACTACTCGAGAAATTAGTTTTTATACCCAGAAGTTAAATTTTTTAATCCAACAATGCCCATGGTAGCCTTCAGTGTTATCCTGAATTATAACGAGGCGAAAGTGGGTGGAGCCTCATGAAGTCACCATTCTGATGATAATTATTGGTGAAGGTTTAAAGCAATATACGGTACGGCTATTTTTTTTTTTTTTCAGTAAATAGGTAGATAGCCAATAAATAAAAATTGCTTGACATTGGATATAGCAGTTATCAAATCAAGCTTGTCTACTATGTTTTTGGTATACCAACTATTCCCTACATCTTGTCAATCTGATTGTGACCTATAAAGTAGACTGTAATTTCTTTGGAAACTTATTTTGGGAGTTAGACTAATAATCGAAGTGTTTTTTTGTATTTATTAACATATTTTGTTGGTTTGTTCATTATGACAATTATCAGTGGAGAGGTTCCAGAGTTCATAAAGGTGTACTGCTTTGCTTGTGTGTTTAAATTTGTATGTCATTGTTGCCAGAGGTTAGCTTCGTTACGTATAGCCAATCATCCATCGAGAAGAGGGAAGAAATGATGTCATAAGTTAGTAAACGAGTGCGTTCGAAACCTTTTCTCTGAGTAAGTTGGCCCGTCTTCAAAAAGGTCACTTTTATCATTATAAGTACCAAATTTATTCAACCTACGTAGTGCAGAATACACTCAAAATTTATGTGTGATATAATATGTATTCTGAATAAGCGTTATATTTATGAAATGCATAGATAAAAAGTTATTGCGAAAAAAAAAACCGTGTTACAGAGGCCTGAATCTCATAGTAGTATTGGTAAAGCAAAGATATGTGTGATTTTAGACAAGAAGGTTTGTAGATTATTCTTCATGTTAAGGGAAACGATAAACATGGAAAACATGGAACTACAAAAAACTCAAGACAAAGTTAGCCATGAGGACATGAGTTGTTTTTTTATTGAAGTTTGTGGTATAAAGAGCAAGATGTTAAGGGTGATGATAATTCTTACTTATAAGAGAAGCTTATGTTAATGTGGATAATATAGATTTTATTCTCTTTATGAATAGAATGATGCAAAAATGTTAGATTAGGAACGTGTGATGTAAGTGCAAGAATGCAAGGTAAGAAATTGGTATATGAATGCAGAGTGCAAGAGATAATCGTTGGCACATCTTACAGCACCAAATAAGAGGAAAGTAAAAGTATAGATAGTGTTAAGAGTTTGGAAGTGCTAACGAGGAATTGCATGAAGAAGGTTTTGGGTATAAATAGAAACTAGGAAGGTAAAGCAATGAATGTTGACACTGAGATTGGGGGAATAGAAAGAACCAAATACTGTAAATAATGCTAGGGTAAGAAAAGTGATTCTCAGAAGCAAAGTAGGTATCAGGTCTGTTCAGAGGACTGGGAGGAGACGTTCATTGTCCACAGAAGCGAAGGTGGTTTGTTCAGGCAAAATCCTTAATGTAAGGTTAATTGTTAGTGTCCAATGTAAATGTTAGAATGGATAACTGAAGCTGAGATAAAAATGTGCGAGTAGAGTATGTGGAATAAGAGGAATTCAAAAGGTAAGACAAATCTACACAAGTGATAGAATCGTGAGCAAGCTTAACATAGATGAAAGGATGGAATACAATATCTTAAGAGTAACCAGAAGCTTAAAGCGTCGGTTTTTTTTTTATTGTAACTTCGAGGTAAAAGCCGGGAATCTTAACAATGAAACCAAAATAATATATATCGTATCCATCGTATTAGATAGTCTTCTTAGTAATAGCTTGGAATCAAAATTTCATAAGGTTAAAAGCACTGGAATAACTTATCTTGAAGTTTTATGACACATATTAATCAGCGACTGGTAATATAAGCTTATGTGAAAAAAAAAACGAGGAGACATAATGAACATTCATGGACAATAACATCTCGTAGATTGCAAGAAGTGATAGATGGATGTACGCATAAAAGGCATGAGAACATTTTGTGAGAAAGTTTACTTCTAAAACCTTTCTAAATTTTACTTAGCTTCATTTAAGAATATTTGTTTAATTTTTTTCATTTTCTCGGTCCATCATTTGTCGAGTGATATCATCAATGAATGTAGGTTCTGGACTGTCACTTATATATAGTACCCGTCTAATTGTAGCAGTTATTCGGGGCACAGCAATTCCCTTGGGTATATTGAAATTCATTTTCATATCTAGTTCAACGTCTCTACATCTCTAAGTAGAAGGGTTACTTCTACTCAGCAGGGCAATGATCATGTAAAGGAATCAGTATAATCGCCAGAACCGAGAACTGTTTGGAGCAGTTGGTGTATGTCCACAGGCAATAATCTCTTCCTCAACTCCATTTGGCAAATGCATTGTTACATCATTTTGTAATATAGTCTCGACAAAGCTGTGCAAATAAAGAGTAAAAACTTATGCTGCACTCTGACTACGAAGCCCTTACCTACATGAGAAATCATCATTATGTAAGCCAGAATGACATACAATAACTATTATGACAGCCATTTGTCATGGGCTTGGCGATGAAGAACGCCATCACCTCTCACAGAGAACTGTATGGAAGACCAATGAGGTACGTAAATTTAACTGTAAGGAAGGAACGCTTCACACCAAAATCCACTACGTTGGACCCACTACTAAGAACTTGCGAAGAATTTTGCAAGCCTACTGCAACTGGAGATCCACTTTACGATAAGACGTGGACGCCCACGGCCTTAAACCATCAATTCAGACGCTGATGTAGGAGATGGAGATAGCTATAGCATATGTTGCTTTCACCAATTGCAAATAGCCCTTACCAACTATCTGTCAGCAGAAACACATTGTTTTCTGTTTTTGTCTTTCAGGCAATAGGTACAGATCAAAATAAAATAAAAATATTCTTGCAGTAGTATTAGGGAAAATATTGGCACCTTTAATAATGATAAATGTATTCGTCCACGAGTGTCTAATTCTATTTGAGTAATAACCTTTGTGAATTTGATTACTGCTGTAATACATATAAAATTTTTTTGATGTGATTTTTCTATTTAGCGTTTCGTCCATAGATATACTTTATATAAACAAACTCATCATACAAAATCCTATACTTCTCTTTCTTATCCTTATGTACGCCAATTTTATGATGCATTTAGATGCGTCTGTTCCTCCTTGTTATCATGTAAATCTAATTTAATCTGCTTATTTAGACACGACCAAAATAATAAACTTTAGATGACTCTAGCTGGTCCGGGTAATCC
>NC_061100.1:84924413-84929413 GCF_015104395.2 Macrobrachium nipponense | reverse complement strand
TATTCTTAAGAGCCTTACGAATTTGTTCCCCAGATTTCCTGGAAAAAGAATTTGAACTAATTCGCAAGCAACTTTCATCTTTAAAGTATCCTGACCATATAATTGAGAAAGCAATTCAAAAAGCAAACGTAATTTTCTACCGACCCCCTAAAGACAAGACCAGAGACACACCCAACAATAAAATAAAAATTCCCCACCTGGAGACGATTAAGAGAGTAACTCACACCCTTGGGCAAATCCAACCCTTTTGCATTTACTACCCAAAATACCTTAGCCAAATCCCTGATTAACGTCCAACAAAAGACAGCGCCCAAAGACTCTGGGGTATATGAGATCCCATGCCAGGACTGTGACCAATCTTACATCGGATTTACAGGTAAATCACTTCCCCAGAGATTAATACAAACACAAAACGGTCAGTTAGGTATGGACAAAGAACTCGGCTATTTTCAAATCAATATAAAATGAAAACTAACCATAGAATAAAAGGAATATGTTCACGTGTAATTTATAGCAGCAACTGCCGGTACAAGAGTCAAATGATGGAATCGGCCTTAAGAAAAGAGAAGCAGGTAATGAACATCTCAAAAGGGAATTGGACATCCGACATCGTCGACGCAGTGTTCATTCAACCAAACGCTTAAGAAGATTAAAGGAAGATTATCAGCGGGGGGTGACCTAAATTGGCTTACTTGTGGACGAATCTCTTGGTATAAATACCACCTTTTCTGTAAAACTTTTCTCATTCATATACCTGAAGAGAGAGACAGTAGTCTCTGAAATATAGTACTTTTCTCTCTACATTTTGGTGTTTTTATGGGCTCCTTTTATTAGTATATATATATATATATATATATATATATATATATATAGTATATATATATATATATATATATATAATAGATGCGTGTTTGCGTGTGTGTATGTAAAAAATTAGCTACAAATGACGTTTAAATATCCAATTCACGCCACATCAGGAATATCGCCGAATAGAAATTATAAATGATAAAAAATTTGGTACCAAAGACAACCCAGTGGGCTAGATCCTCTGCTGGAATTCGTTGATGAGAATTGTCAGGTGTTCGAGTTACTTAGGTATTAAATCATGTATTACTTACAACTCCCATTTGGTGATATTCCCGAAGTAGCACGATTTGGATATTGAACATTAATAGCGTAATGCCTGTATATAAAATGTCACTGTGATGTGACAAGAATTGTTGTGTGTGTATATATATACATGCATACATACATACGCTTGTTTGTGTGTGTGTTCGGGGGAGGGGGTTCTATGTCTGTGCATGTGTTTGCGTGCCTGTTTGTATACCAGCTTGGTACAAGTTTTAGAAGACGCATTATTCTGAATTTCAGTTTTAATCATCTCTCCTGGCATTATATCAAGTTTTTTTATCTGTAACTCCAGCAATAAAAGAGGACTATATACCCGAACACGGTTTCTTCCTCTATTCAGAAGTCTGAGATAACTAGACAGAAATCAACTATTATATAAGAGCTTCAGCGAGCGAAGGTATAGGTGCAGAATTCCGTACCAAATTCTAATTAGACCTCGACTGTCAAATCCATTTGAGTCAATATTCAACCCTCGTGGAATGAACCGTGAATTGAGCCAGGATCATAATGTTTATTTTCATTTCAATATTATGTGTTTGCATTTAAATATAAAAACGATTAATGTGGTTCTATCATCGAGAATTATGTAAAGAATACAATGTTTCATGGTCCATATGCTTTATTGTATGTGCCATCCTGTTGAGAAGAACAAACGTGTTTTTTTTTCTTTGTTAATGTCGCTTGAAAAAAATATTCCCAATGATATTGAATTATCACTTCGATTCTTACTGATTTTCGTTACATACAAAACTATAAAACGTTTTCTCCAGCTTTGTTTGAATGCTTATGTGACTGGCTGGTTAATTCAAATGGTACTTGGAAATGAAAAGTTGATCCCTATTCGATGTAATCGATGAAGCTCTACTTTACCTTTCTCGCTTCAGTGATAGAAGACCACTTACGTATGGGTGAATAATTTCGTCGAAGAAAAGTTTGTCTCCATTTTTTTTTTCAGAACATAGAAAAAAAAATTAAATAAGTGACAAAATTTTCATTAGCCATATATTACGTGTCTGTATTAGTAACACTACACTTCAGATAAATACTTCCTTGCTGCCGGGACTTTTTTTAGGTCCTTCTCATAAAGCACTTTCATAATAAAAAAGTGTGTTAAGTTTTTTTTTTCTAGAAATGCAGTAAAGAAAATCAACATATAAGGGATATAGCAATGACACTTCCCATTTGTTTTAGTTGTAATGTATAATTTCACAATGAAAGAAATGAGCGATCATATGTCACACTCACCAAACACTTGAGTTAAAGTGTTTCGATCTCCATAACAAGTTACCAAATTATTAAATCCCTTAATAATTTCTATAAAAAACTTGATTCAACTTAAGAAATATTATTTGTCTTGTAAATTAATTAAATACCTTATGATTTAATTTTACTTCTTTGAGCCAATTACCTAGGAATAACCCCCAACCCCTATTTTTACGAGAGTGAAAGTTTTTTATATCTAATTTTTTCAATATCGTAGGTCGAGCTAAGTTTATATGCATATATTTCTTTACAGATCTTACATTCCATACATATCTTATATATAGTCCGGTGTTGGATTTTTGGACGTATACAGAAAACACCATTGACCTGGCTAGCTTATTCACAAAATCTCTGCTCTAATGAAGTGATGTCTTCTCAACATGTCCTGCTCCACATGCAGGTTGCATCATCAATTGCC
Organism: Macrobrachium nipponense; assembly: GCF_015104395.2. Taxonomy (NCBI): domain Eukaryota; kingdom Metazoa; phylum Arthropoda; class Malacostraca; order Decapoda; family Palaemonidae; genus Macrobrachium; species Macrobrachium nipponense. Next base: position 84,926,601 of record NC_061100.1, on the reverse strand, counting down.
TTTAATTTTCTAAACCTGCTCTATATTTTTCATTCTGTTCTCTCTTGTTGACTTCTTTCGTTATATTTCCAAACGAGTTTCTCGCTGTCCTTTTTATAAAGTGATGGTCCCCCAGCCCCTCCACCGGTGTTCTTCTATAAAATGTTCTTGTCTCTCTAAATCTTTTATGTTCCTTCTGCACAATGCAGCTCAATGTTTTATTCCTTTCCTTTAAATTTACTTCTACACTGAGAATATGTTTTATATTTTTCTAGATTTCTTTTGTCTTCGGAGAGTATTATGCGACATATGTTATAAAATAAAACTTTCCATTTAGCAAACAGGTTTCGGCTTTGTAACTGAAATCTTATAAAAAAACTTGTTTTATTTTTTTTTCATAATAATGAAAATAATCTCCAATAGTTTCCTATTTCTTCGTCTTTTGGTTTTAAGGCTCTTTATTTTAAGGATATTTATGAATCATAGTTTTTTAAGCAACAGAAACAACGTCTAGATAAACAAAAAATAACAGCAACAGCAATAAAATATAAAACTGGCACAAGTTGATTTTACCTATACGTGAATTCACAAAGCCCTACAGAGAAATCCATTATCATGTATAATTCGGGTGGGAGAATATGCAAGTGGAATTGTATATCACATTCCAATTAGACATCGACTGTCAGGGTCCATGTGAGTCAATATTCATCCTTCGTGGAATGAATCTTGACATGCATCACAATCCTACTGTTTATTCCTAATCAAAATTCACTCTGTGTGCATGGAGTAGATATAATGAATAGAGGATTAATAAAGTTTATAATAATAAACCAACCGAAATCTATTTCAGTTAAAGTTCTCGAGAAAAGTCGAGAATGATCGCGTAAAAAACTAATAAACAAATTTCATTTCAGAACAATTTAACTGTACTGAATTCATAGCCATAAAAAAAGCATACACGCTACATATAGTTTTTATATGTGTATGGTTAGTTGGCCGTTAAGTTCCTCAGTAAAAAAGAAAAAACAAAACTCAAGTCTTATGTTTTATGGAGTTATGAGAGGAAAACAAAATGACAATATTAAAAGAAAAAAAACTAAAAAAGAAAACCAACAGACAGAGCAAACTAAAATGCTTCACCTCCACTGTCATTGTGAGTATACAAAACGATATAAGAATATAGACACTTCTTAACTAAAGGGTAATTTGGCCAAAGAATTATAGTTTATGGCTTAGTGAGTCAGCTAATACGAAAATTCATTTACTTTGGTAGCAAAATATCTTCTTCTCAACTATGAGCATGGTGGCCTCTACAGAAATGATATAAAGGTTACATAGTGCGACTTCAGATTATCATAAACAAGAGATTATTAAATATATTAGTTACAAAGTCTTGTACTATGTACTTTAATCTTATGAAGCGTTAGCCCTTTCAAAAGCGAGTTTCGGTAATATATAATCAAATAACTGAATTAAGATCCGTTTGCCTGTTACAATGACTTCATTCTCACGGCCAAAAAAAAAAAAGCGTTCGCAAAAGTTTGTTCTATAGAAATGTCCCATAACAAAACTTTTAGTTTTAGTTACTCTAGGAACGTTTTAACTGACTTAATAAGAACTGTTACGAAACTTCTATTATAAATGCATCAAAGTATTCATTAGCTAAATGGTAAGAACATTACCACGGTGGAATAAGATGTTTTTATGTTACTAATTGCTTGGTTATTTCTAACCCTAAAAAATATACTTAACAAATAGTCCGCATGACCCAATTCAATTTATGCAGAGTCAGTAGTTAAGCAATAAAAGTTTGATATTTCATTTCACACTTCGACCAGCTGTGAATATTAAGTTTTAGTAATGAAGCAACCTCAAAACTTTGTAAGATTCTTTATATTGAGTTATCTGAAAAATAATTTATAAATAGTTGAAAATTAGTAATAAAATCTGAAACTTATTAGTAGTAACAACATCCTTCGGTGTTATGAGAAATTAGAATTAAAATTGCTTATAATTGATTAGTAGTGATAGAGCAAGAAATGTATATATTATAATTATAGCAAAAAGCGTTTAATATGATGATAAACAATATTAGACAGGGATATTAAATATCAGTCAAAATCCTTACAAAGCAACGAGGAGAAAGAAAGGTGGTCTCCTCCCAGAGATTATGACTCCATAAATAACCACTAGCTTATCGTTCTGCAAT
>NC_061100.1:84914413-84921913 GCF_015104395.2 Macrobrachium nipponense | reverse complement strand
CTCCCCTATCTGAACGATGACAAGTTATGGAAAACAAAACTGAGCATGCCTCGCGGCTAATGTACAATGCAAAAATTTATCTCTCTCTTTTCACATCCTATGTTATCTTAACTTTTAAACCATGTTATTTGAAATCTGAACATACATTTTTAGAAAATCAATAATCAACTTTAAGCTAAATAAGGTATCTGGAAATGTTGCAAACATTTTTCTTAACATTTCATTGTTAAAGAGAGGAATATGTGTTACGAAGGTGGCATCATATATATATATATATATATATATATATATATATATATATATATACTATATATATATGTTTGTGTGTGTGTGTTTGTTTGAGTGCTTGTGTGTGCTTGTGTATGTGTGAGTTTAATGAAAAGTGTAAAAAGTTACTATAAATTATTTATATTATTCGAATATATTATTAAATCTAAGTCCGTTTTTGAGAAACGTACCTGGAACTGAGAAGTGTGAGCAGAATATGGATTTAACACAAACGGAAAAGTTTTTTAGCAAGATAAAAATTGAAGTGAGTGATAGTTTTTGTTACCCAAGAGGCTGGACCAACAACAAGAAATAGCTATAAAAGGCCAAGCCAATGGATTGTGAAAATGTTCATCTTTTTTTTGTTTCTTCTGTCTAACAGCTATCTAAACATTGCTGAAAGAAATTTAACATTTCGAGAGAGAGAGAGAGAGAGAGAGAGAGAGAGAGAGAGAGAGAGAGAGAGGTTTCTTTATTTCAGACTTTTGTATAAAAGGGAATGTTGTTGTGTTTGTCCTTGTCCTCTGCTTATTTAATGTAGGCCATTGTTGATTTATACTCAAAACTTCTTTCTTATTTGCAATATGTTGAACAGGAATTGCTATGCACAATCTCCATGCTTTCTTGTAATTCTTCTTTTAGTGTCAGCTTATGGTTCGTGGTCCAGCTACGATCTATGTTAGTGTTGAAAATATTGCCCCCTTGGCTGTGGTGATCTAGCAATTATGTAGAGTGGTAGTGGTTTAACTTATTGTAGTGTTTGCAGAGGGGTAAGCATGTCCTACGGTACATTTAATTATGTATAATACGTTGATCGACTACCACATCTCTCTACGGGGAGAACATGCTATTTTGAATTACAAGGGTGCTGACTAGGTTCGGGCAGCAGTAGCAACGGTAAGGAATCCTCTCGTCAGGATTGAATTGACTATGATTTGCGGCTTTGTAATACAGTATGTTTCTCGCGGAGGTTGGGATCGTTAGTAGTGTATTGGCATACACATTCAACTGTTTTCGTATGCAACCTTCTAGTAGATTGCTGTTGTATCCTTATTAGCTAGGAGCTGTCTCACTTGTTAGAGCTTTGCTTGAGTAGCTTTCCACGAAAAACAGTGCGTAAATGCAATGCTGACTCACTTACGAGGTTACTACAGAGAGTTTGTGTTAGGCACTCATCGTGGGCATGAAGGCTATGACCTACTTTAGTTGTCTCTTAGTACACATCTTTCTTCTTCACATTTGCATAAAGATTTGAAGTGAACCTTCAACACTATATTTAATTGTGAAGTTTCAGTGAAACCACTGATTACCCCCTGGGGATACAAGGGGTAATGAATTCAGAGTCTTGGTTATTTTATAAGTTGGAGAGTTAACTTGGGCACTTATAAAGCACAAAAAGTTTGTCGGCCTTATGGGTCTTGACAGTGCCGTAACAATATCCTTGGCCATAGTGTCCAATAAATGTAGGTAGTTTCATACCTCTATTATCAGAATTTATCTTTCTAAACTTCATTGTATTCGTATATCTCTTCAGGTGGTACATAGGGTCTTTGTTTAAGGGCTTGAATTTCTTGTTTCGATCACTCAGGGTGCCGAAAATTTTAAATTGCTATAATCCTTCACGTTTTCTGATGACATAGACTAGTTTTTTCATGCTTCCTTACCAGCTTTGAGGATATCAAATCATCATCGTCAGCAAAGTTGACAAGACCACCACCTGTGACATCGTGACACTTGAAAAATGTGACGATAAAATCATCAGCATCTTGAATGATCCAAAACAATTCCAGCCCCTGAGCAAGAACCCTACCATAAGCCTGAAGAGAAACATGAATGTGATAGTTGATAAGATAAATTATGATAATAGAGCTATGAAACTCCCTATGGTTATTGGAGACTATGAACCCGGGTATTGCTACGGCACCGTCAAGACCCATTAAGGCTGGCAACCCGTTGCTGGACATAGAAAGTCTATTCACGAACGTACATGTGGATAATACCATCGATATTTTTTAAGGATAGTCTATCACTCAAAGACGATGCCGTTTGTCAAATCAGAAGTTGTCCTCAGACCTCTTCTGCAAACCTACACAAAGGAAGCCCCATTCCTCTCACTTAGGAGTGACCCCTTTCGATAGGTAGATGGTGTTGTCATATGATCTCCCCTTGGTGTGCTATTTGTCAATATGTATACGGCAGATGTCGAGGAACTAACCTTCAATTTCCATCGAAAACCAAAGATATATTACTGCTATATAGAAAGCATCTTCATAGCCATCAATATTGACAAAGAAACCCCCTACCTACAGTATACCTTGAAGAGGAACTCTAACATAAATTTTACAATTGAATATGGTTTCAAAGGCTGTCTTCCCTTCTCATTTGTAAATATGGAGAAGAAAGGATAGGTCTCCAATACTACTGTGAACCATAAGGCAACAAATGTGTGTTAGTGCCATAATATTAGCCTGTGGGGAGTGCCGTGAGTCTTACAAGTGCTCTGTCGTAGCCACGTATTTAACACGTACAGTGGGGCTCAAACCTCATGTGCGACATGAATTCCTTTTTGGGTATCGTCCCATATTCTGAAGACTCAACGTGATGTTGCCAAGTAGTGCTATTTTTTTTTCTATTTCTCATTTGTAATGTTATTCATGTCGAAACGTTTGTGGAATTCACAGCTAGCCTTATTTTCCTGATGGTTAAATAGATATGATCCCTTTTATGCATTGGTATAATTCTTAATTTTTGTGATTTTGAACTGATTTTTTTTTTTTTTTTTTATCTTTACGTTGCTCAGTTCAAGTGTGGTGTGATAAGGTTAGCGGTGCCAGCAATGAAAGCACACTTACATGCTCCTCGGACTGGTCAACATAACCATGTCTGCAGCATTATGACAGTAGACCTAATAAGCTCAACAGTCATAACAACAATTTCAATGTAGGAATATGAATTAAAACAAGTTTTATTTGAATGTTGAAGATTTCGGCTGCGTTTAAGCTGCCTGTATGTTGGAAAATGTTTTATAGGTCTACAAAATAATCTAAGCCATCGAGATGTAATGTTACTCATAAATTTATTTGTAGAGATCACCTGTTCTTTGAGGAATATGAATGTTGAAGTTTCAGGCTGTGTTTAAGCTGCCTGTATGTTGCAAAAATGATTTATAGGCCTAGAAAAATAATTTGAGCTTTCTGAGATGTAATCTTTACTAATGTTTTTATTTGTAGAGATTACCTGTTCTTTGAAGAATAAAAGATGATGATGATTTTGGTTATATGGAGAAGATGGCTATAATCGAAATATCATAAGTATCAATATCAAGGCATATGGAACACTGGTTTTTCAACTGGTTTACAATATTATTTCCTTAAAAGTCCTTCTGCTCGCTTTTGATGTATAATTTATTCTTTCATAAGGTAACTTGAAGTGCAAGAATGTGTAGATAACCTCATTTGCATTCTAGCCAGAAATTGTTATTATAGAGATGTGAATGTTAAGCGTAAAGTAAAGAAATCTTACACCTAAGACTAGGAATAATATCTTGGCTTTGACAATAAGCGAATATTTGCTAGTATGCTATCAGTTTTGAAATATTAAGAAAGATAACAAATAATTATGTATGAAAATCCAAATATTCCTTAAACACATAAAGTAAATGTTTTCAAGATAATTTAATGGTCGCTACTCATTGTAGACCTACTTATATACCAGGTGGTTGTTGTTGCACCGACACTGATACGTCACACATGCTCCCCTCACACGTTGATATCGTGGGCCACATTATACTTTTGTTATATACATATTTACATTTTCTCAGCGTTGAGGGTAAAAACAATCAAATAGGACTATTTAAAATTTTATGTTTGCTTTGGAAGCATGATTAATGTTACAATTTTTTTTTTATTTATTTATTTAACATTTGAACTGAGGTTTGATGGCGATTTCGTTTTGGTCAAATGCTTCAGCAATGAGTGAACGAAAGTTTTGAAAATGTTTTGTAAGAGTTTTTCTGAAATTTGGCTACACGTGACATTTTCTTACAATTTTCAAATATATGACAGATTTCACTCTTATGAAACATATTATGGCCTTAGCGTATGTGATACTCGCGTTTTCGCATTGAAATAAAGGATAAATATTGAACATGCTAGGTTGCCAGTTAGTGAATTTTCAGAACGAAATCCTATGGAGTCATGTCGCATAAGATTTGAGCATCACTGTACAATTATATACTGTTCCACACGGAAAGCTACTCACATAGAGCTCGAATGTATTAGACTGCTCCCAACCAATAACAGATAGAACAGCAATCTAATAGAAGGTTATACGAAAACAGTTGAGTGTGTATGTCAGCAAACTGTATATCACAACCAGTTACAGGATGAAGTTAAGGTCATGAAGAGAATAACTGACAGGAGTGTAACACCTATGGATTTCCTTAAGCGTCTACTGCACAATTAACTTAGCCAGCTCCCGCATAATGCGAAATGGCACGTCCCCTGTAGAGAGATGGTACACAGCCAAACAGTATACAGATTTGAATGTTTTGAAGGGACATGTCAAGCCCTAAGCAATTACTAAATAAGTCGCACCACTACCGCTCAAGGTAAGCAATTGCAAGCTTACCTCAACCAAGGGGCTATATTTCAACACAAGGTAGGCAATCATGACCGTAAGCCTACACTAGAATAGTTATTAGAAAGCACAGCGATTGGGCACAGTGAAGCCTGGATCTACAGTTTACAAATAGCAGATGCTGGGAGCATAAATCATCAATGACAATGAAAATCTGCAAGGAGATACGATCGACAAAACACCCCTGGACACGACAAGCAACATCAAAGCAAATCAAGACTACCAACCAGAAATGGAAATCATGCCCTTGCCCATGCCTGTTATATTGAAAAGTTTAGTTACCGTTGCTTTTTTTCCATAAATTTTTAATGGGTCATATTTTCGCTCTCTCGTTTCATACGTCATTGCCATGGTTATAGGATCATCTGTCTTTATATATATTAAAAGCGATTTAAATGTTTTTGCTTGAGTGGGGAGGTGAAGCTTGGGAGGTGCTTATTGTCTGTATAATACTATTTAAGAATGAAAGTAGATATGTTACATTTAACTGAAGTACGGTACTTAAAATTAGCATAACTTTTCATTTTCCATACAAAAAAAATAAACTAAATCATTTTGCTTCATATTCAAAACGTATCCCTAAAATTGTATTTGCAACATCAGCATTATCAAACATAAAGGGTACAATGTATTTTTCGTTACCTTATACTAATTATATTAATTAAGAATATTGGAAACTAAAAAAAATTTACTGGCTCCTTGTTTTGATACATGGGACATGTTCTTCCGTTTGCATTACTTTAATATTGGTTCCGAGCTTTATCAGACATTCCAAGTGATGGCAATGAAACAATATTACAGAAAATGCAGTTTAATGATGAAAAAAAAAAAAAAACCAGTAATCAAGTTATATCGACAGGCTACACAACTCTCCTGACAGACACACCTTTAGTAATAAGTTTAAGATCGAGTCACACGTCAGTTACTGGCTGCTAGGAAAAGCTGAAGAGCTTTATAAGTTTCAGAGTCTATCAGCATAATCAGCATCACTTTTCTCCTTTTTTCATTAGAAAGCTCCCGTTATAATGTATATTTAATTTAATTCGCATAAAAAGATAATTGGGGAACTCGTATTGTGTAAAATTTTAAAACCCCATTTTTACAGTTAATTTTTCGTTATTATATTTTTTATTTTCAAATCCTGAGCAGATTTTTTTATCTTAGATTTGTCTTTCACCTAAAAAATGTGTCTGTCTATTGTCAATAATCTGCCTTATGCCATTCTAAAACTGTTTATCTCTAATTCTATTCTAATTAGATATTCTTTAAAACATCCAGTAGATTTAGTTTTTGGAAATTGATTATACTTAATAAAAGAAATATCATATCCAGGAAACAGTTAATAAGCATCTCATTTTAATTTAGCACTCATTGCTTGGTTGCCCTATCCTTATCATTTCGTCTTTAGAGTAGTATTTCAATTCCTCTTCTATCAAGTCTCTTCTCCTCCACCACTACCACACCTCAGTTCTCTTCAATTCCCATGACCCACTCCACACCCCTTCATTTTTTACTCGTACCTTGACCCGCTTTTTTGTACCCTGGTATTTGCAAGCCAGATCCTCGTCGCTTTCCTTTCTGGAAAAGAATATCTTCTCTGTGGACTCACATACATAGTTTTCTCTTAGCTCTCATGTCCTACCACGAGTTAGTTCAAATTTTTTTTATTCAAACTATGATCTATTTCTGTGAATTTTTAAGAAATAATTTTTATATAAATATGTATATATATATATATATATATATATATATATATATATATATATATATATTGTGTGTATGTGTGTTTTGAAAGCAGTTTTTGCTTAATAGAAGAGGATTGAAAAAAACCATAACGGTTGCTCTGACATCCGTATATTGCGGGTTATGGATGAACTCCTTGTGAAGTAGAACTCCTAAAAACATAATTAGCTTATAACTTGCTTATTAACACCCCTTACATATTCAAAGCGTCATTCACCCAATATTTTTTACACGCTCATCCTCATTATGAAAGTTGAGCTTCCTCGTTTCCAGTGCCTATTTAACATCGTATTACAACCCTTTCCTTGTCTCCGCCTTCTTACTCTTTCTTTATGACTGATAAGATATATAAATATTTTGAGGCCTTAGAAACTTATGTTTCAGGCAACAGTGACAGTAAATTATTTATAAAAGTCTCTGGCTGGCAAGCAAATTCCACTAAAACAACAATGTAACAATTATGGAGATAAATCCATTATGGTTCCATTAATATGCATATGAATTCGGAAGGATATATATAAATTAGTGTTAAATAAACTTGTCTTCTTTCTCTCACTATAGTTACTGATTCTGAAAATCACCATGAAAGGTAGAGATTCTTCAATTATTTCAAATTCGGATGTAAGATTTGCACTGAATACAGTATGAAAAAGTGTGAAGATATCGAGAAAATATCTCTTTGAAGCATAAAAGGATCTCTCTGAATAGAAATGCTTCATACTTTAGAGAGCTGGCACCCAACACATATTTAAGATAAACAACACATAAAGAAAGATTATGCATAAAGGATGAATAATTTCAAATGAAGAAAGTAACAAAAACGACGAATCTTTTCACGATAATGATATACAC
>NC_061100.1:84894413-84906913 GCF_015104395.2 Macrobrachium nipponense | reverse complement strand
CGAGGAAGCTCAACTTTCATAATGAGGTATGAGCGTGTAAAAAATATTGGTGAATGACGCTTTGAATATGTAAGGGGTGTTAATAAGCAGCTTATAAGCTAATTATGTTTTAGGAGTTCTACTTCACAAGGAGTTCATCCATAACCCGCAATATACGGATGTCAGAGCAACCGTTAGGTTTTTTTCAATCCTCTTCTATTAAGCAAAAAAGCTTTCACACATCACACAAACATATATATAATATATATATATATATATATATATATATATATATAGATATATATATATATATAATCTATATTTTTATATAAAAATTATTTCTTAAAAATTCACAGAAATAGATCATAGTTGAATAAAAAAAATTTGAACTAACTCGTGGTAGGACATGAGAGCTAAGAGAAACTATGTATGTGAGTCCACAGAGAAGATATTTCTTTTCAGAAAGGAAAGCGACGAGGATCTGGCTTGCAAATACCAGGGTACAAAAAAGCGGGTCAAGGTACGAGTAAAATGAGGGGGTGTGGAGTGGGTCATGGGAATTGAAGAGAACTGAGGTGTGGTAGTGGTGGAGGAGAAGAGACTTGATAGAAGAGGAATTGAAATACTACTCTAAAGACGAAATGATAAGGATAGCGCAACCAAGCAATGAGTGCTAAATTAAAATGAGATGCTTATTAACTGTTTCCTGGATATGATATTTCTTTTTATTAAGTATAATTAATTTCCAAAAACTAAATCTACTGGATGTTTTAAAGAATAATACTAATTAGAATAGAATTAGAGATAAACAGTTTTAGAATGGTATAAGGCAGATTATTGACAATAGACAGACACATTTTTAGGTGAAAGACAAATCTAAGATAAAAATCTGCTCAGGATTTGAAAATAAAAAAATATAATAAACGAAAAATTAACTGTAAAAATAAAAATGGGGCAAAATTTTACACAATACGAGTTCCCCTTATCTTTTATGCGAATTAAATTAATATACATTATAACGGGAGCTTTCTAATGAAAAAAGGAGAAAAGTGATGCTGATTAGCTGACTCTGAAACTTATAAAGCTCTTCAGCTTTTCCTAGCGGCCAGTAACTGACGTGTGACACGATCTTAAACTTATTACTAAAGGTGTGTCTGTCAGGAAAGTTGTGTAGCCTGTCGATATAACTTGATTACTGGTTTTTTTTTCATCATTAAACTGCATTTTCTGTAATATTGTTTCATGCCATCACTTGGAATGTCTGATAAAGCTCGGAAACCAATATTAAAGTAATGCAAACGGAAAGAACATGTCCATGTATCAAAACAAGAGCCAGTAAATTTTTTTTAGTTTCCAACTATCTTAATTAATATAATTAGTATAAGGTAACGAAAAATACATTGTACCCTTTATGTTTGATAATGCTGATGTTGCAAATACAATTTTAGGGATACGTTTTGAATATGAAGCAAAATGATTTAGTTTATTTGATGGAAAATGTTATGCTAATTTTAAGTACCGTACTTCAGTTAAATGTAACATATCTACTTTCATTCTTAAATAGTATTATACAGACAATAAGCAACCTCCCAAGCTTCATCTCCCCACCTCAAGCAAAAAACATTTAAATACGCTTTTTAATAATATATAAAGACAGATGATCCTATAACCATGGCAATGACGTATGAAACGAGAGAGCGAAAATATGACCCATTAAAAATTTATGGAAAAAAAGCAACGGTAACTAAACAAACTTTTCAATATACAGGCAATGGGCAGGGCATGATTTCCATTTCTGGTTGGTAGTCTTGATTTGCTTTGATGTTGCTTGTCGTGTCCAGGGGGTGTGTCTTTGATCGTATCTCCTTGCAGATTTTCATTGTCATTGATGATTTATGCTCCCAGCATCTGCTATTTGTAAACTGTAGATCCAGGCTTCACTGTGCCCAATCGCTGTGCTTTCTAATAACTATTCTAATGTAGGCTTACGGTCATGATTGCCTACCTTGTGTTGAAATATAGCCCCTTGGTTGAGGTAAGCTTGCAATTGCTTACCTTGAGCGGTAGTGGTGCGACTTATTTAGTAATTGCTTAGGGCTTGACATGTCCTTTCAAAACATTCAAATCTGTATACTGTTTGGCTGAGTCCTACATCTCTCTACAGGGGACGTATGCCATTTCGCATTATGCGGGAGCTGGCTAAGTTAATTGTTGGCAGTAGACGCTTTAAGAAATCCATAGGTGTTACACTCCTGTCAGTTATTCTCTTCATGACCTTAACTTTCATCCTGTAACTGGTTGTGATAATACAGTTTGCTGACATACACACTCAACTGTTTCGTATAAACCTTCTATTAGATTGCTGTTCTATCTGTTATTGGTTGGGAGCAGCCTAATACATTCGAGCTCTATGTGAGTAGCTTTCCGTGTGGAACAGTATATAATTGTACAGTGATGCTCAAATCTTATGCGACAGACTCCATAGGATTTCGTTCAAAATTCACTAACTGGCAACCTAGCATGCTCCATATTTTATCCTTTATTTCAATGCGAAAACGCGCAGTATCACATACGCTAAGGCCATAATATGTTTCATAAGAGTGAAATCTGTCATATATTTCGAAAATTGTAAGAAAATGTCACGTGTAGCCAAATTTCAGAAAAACTCTTACACAAAAACATTTTCAAAACTTTCGTTCACTCATTGCTGAAGCATTTGACCAAAACGAAATCGCCATCAAACCTCAGTTTCAAATGTTTAAATAAATAAATAAAAAAAAAATTGTAACATTAATCATGCTTCCAAAGCAAACATCAAATTTTAAATAGTCCTGATTTGATTGTTTTTACCCTCAACGCTGAGAAAATGTAAATATGTATATACAAAAGTAGAATGCCGCCCACCGAATATCAACGTGTGAGGGGTGGGAGCATGTGTGACGTATCAGTGTCGGTTGCAACAACAACCACCTGGTATAATAAGTAGGTCTACAATGAGTAGCGACCATTAAATTATCTTGAAACATTTACTTATTTGTGTTTAAGGAATATTTGGAGGTTTTCATACATAATTATTTGTTATCTTTCTTAATATTTCAAAACTGATAGCATACTAGCAAATATTCGCTTATTTGTCAAAGCCAAGATATTATTCCTAGTCTTAGGTGTAAGATTTCTTTACTTACGCTTAACATTCACATCTCTATAATAACAATTTCTGGCTAGAATGCAAATGAGGTTATCTACACATTCTTGCACTTCAAGTTACCTTATGAAAGAATAAATTATACATCAAAAGCGAGCAGAAGGACTTTTAAGGAAATAATATTGTAAACCAGTTGAAAAAACCAGTGTTCCATATGCCTTGATATTGATACTTATGATATTTCGATTATAGCCATCTTCTCCATATAACCAAAATCATCATCATCTTTTATTCTTCAAAGAACAGGTAATCTCTACAAATAAAAACATTAGTAAAGATTACATCTCAGAAAGCTCAAATTATTTTTCTAGGCCTATAAATCATTTTGCAACATACAGGCAGCTTAAACACAGCCTGAAACCTTCAACATTCATATTCCTCAAAGAACAGGTGATCTCTACAAATAAATTTATGAGTAACATTACATCTCAGATGGCTTAGATTATTTGTAGACCTATAAAACATTTTCCAACATACAGCAGCTTAAACGCAGCCGAAATCTTCAACATTCAAATAAAACTTGTTTTAATTCATATTCCTACATTGAAATTGTTGTTATGACTGTTGAGCTTATTAGGTCTACTGTCATAATGCTGCAGACATGTTATGTTGACCAGTCCGAGGAGCATGTTAAGTGTGCTTTCATTGCTGGCACCGCTAACCTTATCACACCACACTTGAACTGAGCAACGTAAAGATAAAAAAAAAAAAAAAATCAGTTCAAATCACAAAAATTAAGAATTATACCAATGCATAAAAGGGATCATATCTATTTAACCATCAGGAAAATAAGGCTAGCTGTGAATTCACAAACTTTTCGACATGAATAACATTACAAATGAGAAATAGAAAAAAAATAGCACTACTTGGCAACATCACGTTGAGTCTCAGAATATGGACGATACAAAAAGAATCATGTCGCATGAGGTTTGAGCCCCACTGTACGTGTTAAATACGTGGCTACGACAGAGCACTTGTAAGACTCACGGCACTACCCACAGGCTAATATTTATGGCACTAACACACATTTGTTGCCATTATGGTTCACAGTAGTATTGGAGACCTATCCTTTCTTCTCCATATTTACATATGAGAAGGGAAGTCAGCCTTTGAAACCATATTCAATTGTAAAATTTAGGTTAGAGTTCCTCTTCAAGGCATACTGTAGGTAGGTGGTTTCTTTGTCAATATTGATGGCAATGAAGATGCTTTTCTATATAGCAAGTTAATATATCTTTGGCGGTTTTCGATGGAATTGAAGGTAAGTTCCTCGACATCTGACCGTTTATACATATTGACAAACAGCACACCAAGGGGAGATCATATGACAACACCATCTACCTATCGAAAGGGGGTCACTCCTAAGTGAGAGGAATGGGGCTTCCTTTGTGTAGGTTTGGAGAAGAGGTCTTAGGACCACTTCTGATTTGACAAACGGCATTGTCTTTGAGTGATAGACTATCCTTAAAAAATATCGATGGTTTTATTTTTCCACATGTATGTTCGTGAATAGACTTTCAATGTCCAGCAACGGGTTTGCCAGCCTTAATGGGTCTTGACGGTGCCGTAGAACAATACCTGGGTTCATAGTCTCCAATAACCATAGGGAGTTTCATAGCTCTATTATCATAATTTATCTTTTCAAACTATCACATTCAGGTTTCTCTTCAGGAATTATGGTAGGGTTCTTGCTCACGGGCTGGAATTTTTTTGGATCATTCAAGATTGCTGATGATTTTATCGGTCACATTCTTCAAGTGTCACGATGTCATAGGTGGTGGTCTTGTCACCTTTGCTGACGATGATGATCTGATATCCTCAAAGGTGGTAAGGAAGCATGAAAAAAACTAGTCTATGTCATCAGAAAACGTGAAGGATATAGCAATAAAATTTTCGGCACCCTGAGTGATCGAAAGAAATTCAAGCCCTTAAACAAAGACCCTATGTACCACCTGAAGAGATATACGAATACAATAATTTGAAAGATAAACTCTGATAATAGAGGTATGAAACTACCTACATTTATTGGACACTATGGCCAAGGATATTGTTACGGCACTGTCAAGACCCATAAGGCCGACAACCTTTTGTGCTTTATAAGTGCCCAAGTTAACTCTCCAACTTATGAAATAACCAAGACTCTGAATTAGATCATTACCCCTTGTATCCCCAAGGGGTAATCAGTGGTTTCACTGAAACTTCACAATTAAATATAGTGTTGAAGGTTCACTTCAAATCTAGTATGCAAATGTGAAGAAGAAAAGATGTGTACTAAGAGACAACTAAAGTAGGTCATAGCCTTCATGCCCACGATGACCCTGCCCTAACACAAAACTCTCCGTAGTAACCTCGTAAGTGAGACATGCATTTACGCACTGTTTTTCGTGGAAAGCTACTCAAGCAAAGCTCTAACAAGTGAGACAGCTCCTAGCTAATAAGGATACAACAGCAATCTACTAGAAGGTTGCATACAAAAACAGTAAAATGTGTATGCCAATACACTACTAACGATCCCAACCTCCGCGAGAAACATACTGTATTACAAAGCCACAAATCACAGTCAATTCAATCCTGACGAGAGGATTTCCTTACCTTGCTACTGCTGCCCGAACATAGTCAGCACCCTCGTAATTCAAAATAGCATGGTCTCCCGTAGAGAGATGTGGTAGTCGATCAACGTATTATACATAATTAAATGTACCCGTAGGACATGCTTACCCTCTGCAAACACTACAATAAGTTAAACCACTACCACTCTACATAATTGCTAGATCACCACAGCCGGGGGCAATATTTCAACACTACATAGATCGTAGATGACCCACGAACCATAAGCTGACACTAGAAGAATTATAAGAAAGCATGGAGATTGTCCATAAGCAAGCCTGGTTCAACATATTGCAAATAGAAGAAGTTTTGAGTATAAATCAACAATGGCCTACATTAAATAAACAGAGGAACAAGGACAAACACAAAACAACAATCCCTTTTATACAAAAGTCTGAAATAAAGAAACCTCTCTCTCTCTTCTCTCTCTCTCTCTCTCTCTCTCTCTCTCTCTCTCGGAAATGTTAAAATTTCTTTCAGCAATGTTTAGATAGCTGTTAGACAGAAGAACAAAAAAAGATGAACATTTTCACAATCCATTGGCTTGGCCCTTTTATAGCTATTTCTTGTTGTTGGTCCAGCCTCTTGGGTAACAAAAACTATCACTCACTTCAATTTTTATCTTTGCTAAAAACTTTTCCGTTTGTGTTAAATCCATATTCTGCTCACACTTCTTTCAGTTCCAGGTACGTTTCTCAAAACGGACTTAGATTTAATTAATATATTCGAATATATAATAATTTATAGTAACTTTTTTTAATTTTTACACTTTTCATTAAACTCACACATACACAAGCACACACAAGCACTCAAACACCACACACACACAAACAATATATATATATATATATATATATATATATATATATATATATATATATATAATATATATATATATATATATATATGATGCCACCTTCGTAACACATATTTCCTCTCTTTAACAATGAAATGTTAAGAAAAATGTTTGCAACATTTCCAGATACCTTATTTAGCTTAAAGTTATTGGATTTTTCTAAAAATGTATGTTCAGATTTCAAATAACATGGTTTAAAAGTTAAGATAACATAGGATGTGAAAAGAGAGAGATAAAATTTTGCATTGTACATTAGCCGCGAGGCATGCTCAGTTTTGTTTTCCATAACTTGTCATCGTTCAAGATAGGGGAGCTCAAAGACTTTGTTTTGTTTTGGAATCATGTCAACACCTCTGATAGGGGAGTTCTGTTTGGAACATGTAGAGCATACAAACGTACAGGACTGGTTTCAAACGTGTATGTCTTTGCTGAATAATCACGTGGAAGGATTGCACCATCTTTCCCAAGATCATTCTAGAACCTTCTATTTAAGCATACGTCATCTTTGGGGAATGACTTCACTTAGTTTTGCTTTCTTTGTAAAGCATTATTCCTTTTATGTTAAAATACTTTTTATTGTCTTAAATCATGTAATAATAGATATTATTTATGACTGTAATTTCAGTTTCTTTTTGTTTTTTAGATATTGTTTTTGAAAGAGAACTTTTATGAACTACATGTCCAAAACAATTTGAGCCGTCAGTTTCTTGAAGTTTCACCCATACAAGGAAGAGAGAGACTGCTCATTACAGACTTTGAATTCCTGGCATATAGAGGTCATCTCTCTCTCTCTCTCTCTCTCTCTCTCTCTCTCTCTCTCTCTCTCTCTCTCCTGATTTTACATTAACGTAACAGTATTTGTTAGTGCTTATTGTGGAATCTGAACAAACATTATACAAGTGTGTAACGGCACCTTTTCTTTTTTGAAATATTGTGAATTGTGTTGTGAAATTTTGGAACTAGCCGCAGCAGAATCCATTGGGCTACCAAGGTAATGTTTTATTACAAGATTTATTAGTTGCAACTAATAGTTACAGTGGTTTGGAGAACGATTTTAATTTTTACACATTGCAAATTTTTGTGTTTTGAATGGTTTCGTTTGAAGTGATTTTTTTTCTATTTATCCATTTTTCTTATTGAAGTGATTTTTTGAGCATTCATCCATTTTCTTATTGAATGTGGGTGTTTTTATCTTATTTTTTCTGTGCGATTACTGCTTTTTTGCAATTTTTGGTATTTTCCACATATATATTCATTTGCATTCACAATTTGATTAACATACTTGTTTTCATTAATTAATCGTTGCAAATTTAATTGAATTTAACACTTTTGAATTAAGTTGTATTTACTTAGAATTCTGTTCAAGTTTTATTGTTGTTAACACTTGTGAATTAATTTTTAATTTTTAATTATTGCCAAACACTTTTAAATTTTGATTTATTTAATTAATTTTCTTGAATTTTGTGATAAATTAATTATGATTAAATTTTACTTAATTAATTCAAGGATTAACTAACCTTTGCTTTGTTTTCAAGTAACAGTAAATTTCCCTAAGATTGTGAATTTTTCTTATAAATTTTGAGATTAATGAGAAATCTATATTTAAAATTTTTATAAGTGTTTTTCTTTTTCACCAGTATTTATGCATATTTTGTTTATTTAGGTAGAAACATAGTGTGGTAATTGAGCGGTTTCCTCCAATTTAGCTGAAGTGAGTTAGAACCAGGAAGTACTTAGACCTTTTGAAATCAGGGAAATACTTAAACTTTTAAAATTGCTGATGGAGTGATAACCCTTTAATTAATCTAATTACATATGAGATTACCTCATACCTGTTTTTAATGAACTTAAGTCTGATTTTCTGCAATACTGGTAAGTTGTTTAAGGGATCACTGTTGCCTTTAGAGTATTCAGTTCGTATTTTACCTGTGATGTAGGTTTAGGTGTCTGGCTGTTCAGATAACACTTAATGATTGGTAAGTGTAGTAACCAGGTACTGGGCACTTCGTCACATTATACACACACACACACACACACACACACACACACACACACACACACACACACCACACCACATATATATATATATATATATATATATATATATATATATATATATATATTATATATATATATATATAAGTATGAGGAATAAAATCTATATTCCTAAAATCACGATCTCTGCATGACCATTAAACAAAACTCAAAGTAATATCACGAAAAAGAGTTAGCGATTCCGTTATAAATATATACATATCGTATTGGATCCATGATGGAGATCCATTAGGCACTCATACACAGACACACACACACACACACACACACACACACACATACATATATATATATATATATATATATATATATATATATACTATATATATGTATGTGTGTGTGTGTGTGTGTGTGTCTGTGTATGAGTGCTTAATGGATCTCCATCATGGATCCAATAATATATGTATATATTTATAACGGACTCGCTAACTCTTTTTCGTGATATTAATGGTCATGCAGAGATCGTGATTTTAGGAATATAAATTTTATTCCTCATACTAAATCGCCTATTATGAATGAAATTAATTCAAACCTAAAGCTTTGGTTTATCTTTATCTCACACAGAATTGATGTGATGAGAAACTCATGTTTTGTGATTCTTCAAAATATAAAGGGTTATTTTCATATTGTAACAACAATCACGAGTTATTATTTCGGAAGACATTCAAAAGAAAGCCCTCCACCGCCAACAAATAATTCATTTATAAAATATATGATGGCAGAACTGTATGACGTAGTAATGAAGCAGTTCCGTGCGAATGCAAAGTAATTATGTCATGAAAATATTGCAGAACGATAAGCTAGTGGTTATTTATGGAGTCATAATCTCTGGAGGAGACCACCTTTCTTTCTCCTCGTTGCTTTGTAAGGATTTTGACTGATATTTAATATCCCTGTCTAATATTGTTTATCATCATATTTAACGCTTTTTGCTATAATATAATATATACATTTCTTGCTCTATCACTACTAATCAATTATAAGCAATTTTAAATTCGAATTTTCTCATAACACCGAAGGATGTGTTACTACTATAAGTTTCAGATTTTATTACTAATTTTCAACTATTTATAAATTATTTTTCAGATAAACTCAATATAAAGAATCTTACAAAGTTTTGAGGTTGCTTCATTACTAAAACTTAATATTCACAGCTGGTCGAAGTGTGAAATGAAATATCAAACTTTTATTGCTTAACTACTGACTCTGCATAAATGAATTGGGTCATGCGGACTATTTGTTAAGTATATTTTTTAGGGTTAGAAATAACCAAGCAATTAGTAACATAAAAACATCTTATTCCACCGTGGTAATGTTCTTACCATTTAGCTAATGAATACTTTGATTGCATTTATAATAGAAGTTTCGTAACAGTTCTTATTAAGTCAGTTTAAAACGTTCCTAGAGTAAACTAAAAACTAAAAAGTTTTGTTATGGGACATTTTCTATAGAACAAACTTTTGCGAACGCTTTTTTTTTTTTTTTTGGCCGTGAGAATGAAGTCATTGTAACAGGCAACGGGATCTTAATTCAGTTATTTGATTATATATTACCGAAACTCGCTTTTGAAAGGGCTAACGCTTCATAAGATTAAAGTACATAGTACAAGACTTTGTAACTAATATGTTTAATAATCTCTTGTTTATGATAATCTGAAGTCGCACTATGTAAACCTTTATATCATTTCTGTAGAGGCCACCATGCTCATAGTTGAGAAGAAGATATTTTGCTACCAAAGTAAATGAATTTTTCGTATTGCTGACTCACTAAGCCATAAACTATAATTCTTTGGCCAAATTACCCTTTAGTTAAGAAGTGTCTATATTTCTTATATCGTTTTGTATACTCACAATGACAGTGGAGGTGAAGCATTTTAGTTTGCTCTGTCTGTTGGTTTCTATTTTTTTCTTTAGTATTGTAATTTTGTTTTCCTCTCGTAACTCCATAAAACATAAGACATGAGTTTTGTTTTTTTTCTTTTTTACTGAGGAACTTAACGGCCAACTAACCATACACATATAAAAACTATATGTTTGCGTGTATGCTTTTTTTATGGCTATGAATTCAGTACAGTTAAACTGTTCTGAAATGAAATTTTTGTTGTTATTAGTTTTTACGCGACTCATTCTCGACTTTTCTCGAGAACTTTAACTGAAATAGATTTTCGGTGGTTTATTATTATAAACTTTATTAATCCTCTATTCATTATATCTACTCCATGCACACAGATGAATTTTGATTAGAATAAACAGTAGGATTGTGATGCATGTCAAGATTCATTCCACGAAGGATGAATATTGACTCACATGGACCTGACAGTCGATGTCTAATTGGAATGTGATATACAATTCCACTTGCATATTCTCCCACCCGAATTTATACATGATAATGGATTTCTCTCTAGGGCTTTGTGATTCACGTATAGGTAAATCAACTTGTGCCAGTTTTTATATTTTATTGCTGTTGCTGTTATTTTTTGTTTATCTAGACGTTGTTTCTGTTGACTTAAAAAACTATGATTCATAAATATCCTTAAATAAAGAGCCTTAAAACCAAAAGACGAAGAAATAGGAAACTATTGGAGATTATTTTCATTATTATGAAAAATAAACAAGTTTTTTTATGATTTCAGTTACAAAGCCGAAACCTGTTTGCTAAATGGAAAGTTTTATTTTATAACATATGTCGCATAATACTCTCCGAAGACAAAAGAAATCTAGAAAAATATAAAACATATTCTCAGTGTAGAAGTAAATTTTAAAGGAGAGGAATAAAACATTGAGCTGCATTGTGCAGAAGGAACATAAAAGATTTAGAGAGACAAGAACATTTTTATAGAAGAACACCGGTGGAGGGGCTGGGGGACCATCACTTTATAAAAAGGACAGCGAGAAACTCGTTTGGAAATATAACGAAAGAAGTCAGCAAGAGAGAACAGAATGAAAAATACAGAGCAGGTTTAGAACATTAAAGGCAATTGATGTATGTAACTGCTTGTGGAGCAGGACATGTTGAAAAAAAAGAAGACATCACTTCATTAGAGGAGAGATTTTGTGAATAAGCTAGCCAGGTCAATGGTGTTTTCTGTATAGTAAAAATCCAACAACCGGACTATATATAAGATATGTAATGGAATGTAAGATCTGTAAAGAAATATATGCCATATAAACTTAGCTCGACCTACGATATGAAAAAATTAGATATAAAAAACTTTTCACTCTCGTAAAAATAGGGGTTGGGGGTTATTCCTAGGTAATTGGCTCAAAGAAGTAAAATTAAATCATAAGGTATTTAATTAATTTACAAGACAAATAATATTTCTTAAGTTCAATCAAAGTTTTTTATAGAAATTATTAAGGGATTTAATAATTTGGTAACTTGTTATGGAGATCGAAACACTTTAAACTCAAGGTGTTTGGTGAGTGTGACATATGATCGCTCATTTCTTTCATTGTGAAATTATACATTACAACTAAAACAAATGGGGAAGTGTCATTGCTATATCCCTTATATGTTGATTTCTTTACTGCATTTCTAGAAAAAAAAAACTAACACACTTTTTTATTATGAAAGTGCTTTATGAGAAGGACCTAAAAAAAGTCCCGGCAGCAAGGAAGTATTTATCTGAAGTGTTGTGTTACTAATACAGACACGTAAGATATGGCTAATGAAAATTTCACTTATTAATTTTTGTTTTCTATGTTCTGAAAAAAAAATGGAGACAAACTTTTCTTCGACGAAATTATTCACCCATACGTAAGTGGTCTTCTATCACTGAAGCGAGAAAGGTAAAGTAGA
>NC_061100.1:84890640-84893913 GCF_015104395.2 Macrobrachium nipponense | reverse complement strand
AGCTATATCTAAAAAATGTACTAAATATGGAATGAACCTAACCTCCAGCTACTTTCTGATCTGCCCTATTATATATCCAATATAGCTACATCTTTTCAAGTACCCTGTCAACACAGAAATGAGCTTTCTTCCTCCAGCAGATCAGAATGAGACATTTTTACCAATTTTCTTAATTAACCTCTCTGTTTGCATATTTTTTTCTATAATGCAGATTTTAATTATTACTAGATAACTTGGAAACTCTACTAAATACTCTTCATCACTCATATTTTAGAAATATAATAATTGAGGTCATTGAGAGAAAAAAATATCCTCATCCTTGTGCAACTATTGAAGGTTAAATTTTGAGCCGTACTAGCAAATCATGGTCCCAAAGTCTTGACAATGGGAAAACATCCTTGGGGAATAAAAATCACTTATATAAAGTATTGCTCTTCATAAACAGCATCCAATTACTAGTATAATTGACACTATCAACATTCAACAGATATTATAAGAAGGTTGTAAAATTAAATTCATCCTCCGTGATTATGAACTTCGGAAATATACAGGTAAGCAACTTTTATTGACAAACCGTTGGAAAAGGTAAAAAAAAATTTAAACAGGGTGAATGAAATGCGGCACAAATCGATCACTAGCCAATTTCTACTGGGATGTCTATATTAAGTTGATTATCATCGAGAAACCATAAATGTTTTATAATGAAAGAAAGGTTGCATAATCGGGTGAATGCAACGTAAAACAATTTCAGGCAACTATGTTGTAGTATCAAATCAACGGATAAGGGTTCTGCTCACCATTATTTTTGCTTATAGAATGATTCCCCGAATGAAAATACGTTATTAGATACACATAATTTAACCAACTTTATTATTTTGTCAAGCGCCAATGGGAAATGATCTGAATAGGGGGATAATTTCTCCCTCAAATGCTGAAGAACGTCCTGTACTGGTACTTTTGTGAATAGGGAAATTACGTCAAGGATTAACAGTTTTATGTTGTGAAGTGGTATATGCGCTTCTCTGAATTTGTGACAACAGCTTCCGAATGTTTAATATAACTGGAAGAAAAAGTGCCCAAAAAAAGGGGGAAAGGAAGCCAGCTAACCATTTAGAAATTTTGTAATTGAAAGCTCCGGCACATGAAACGATGGAGTCTGAATGGAAGAGTGTCTTTGTGAGTTTTGGGAATTCCATAAAAGTAGGGTAGTTTAGGATTAATTACTTTAAATTTCTCTAATAGTTCAATGCTCTTTTTGTCTTGGCCAATTAATCTTACTTTCCGAAAAAATTCTGTGGGGACGTTTTCTACCGAACCACTCAAGACAAGAGCAGGGGGACACCCAACAATAAAATAAAAATTCCACACCTGGACAGGATTAATATTTACTTACTTTACTCTGTTAAGTAATTTTTGCATTTTGCATGTTAAATCACAATCTAAAATTTTTTTAGATGTCTTTAATGAAATTTAACAAGGCAATTTTGTAAAAATATTTTCTATCGGGAATTAGCACATCTCTTTAGAGTGCGTAGTGACCAAACAAATGATTTTCTCTGCTCATTTTCCATCTCATGATAAATTTCCTATAAATGTTTTATGTAGTTTTTGTAGTTGTAGAAGCTCTTATGGATTCACAGCTAACTAAATTATTATAAAATATTTTCTGTCTTCCTGAACCTTAGGCCAGTTATACTGAAAAAAGATTTAAATAGCAAGGAGTGAATTTAATCATAGAGATCCTATTTCTTATATACAATTATATCATGTCTTATGGATATTACTTCTTTTAAAGACAAAGAATATTTACATCACCAAGAATAACTTACGTCGAAAGTTCATAATTTATGTTAAGTCTCAATACGTTTAGAAATTTATGACCTGTCCCTTTTACGTTTGTAAGCCAAATGGAAGTATCTTAGCTGGTCAGATAAAGTATGTTATGGCATTGATTGATTTTTTTTTCTCTCTCTTTTTTTTATTCGCTGGAACCGCCCTTTGTTATAGGAAATGTCCTTAGAACTATAGGGTCTGTAGTATCATATGAATTTTTCGCAGATATCAAAAACTCTTCAAGATTTAGAGGCAATCTGACGTTTACAGAAGTGAATAAATGAAGCTGTCGACATTCGAATATGAATCCGAGAGTCACTATCACTCTCAAAAGTTAGAGAGCTGGAAATTCTTGCATAACTTTCTTTTCCAAGTCTTTTCGAAGCTAGTTTATTTTTCAGCAGCATATTCCCGTCTTTTTTTAACGAGTTTTTTTTTTTCCTAAAAGAGCGTGAATCTACCACACTTAAAAAATTATTCTTATTCCCCGATGTACTACTATCGAGCAAGAAAGTCCGTTCCCTTAACCATCCAGAGAGTAAACACGAATCCACTGACTATGAAACACCGAAGCAGTTGAACAAGTAACTAATGGAACCCAACAAATGTCACATCGTAAGGGCATACTGGAATGGAATGAGTGGGAAGCAGGATTTTTTCTTGTGTATAGAGTAAATCCTCCATACTCTAATATCTTTAAGAAAGTGATCGTAAAGTTTTTGTTGTTGACGATAGTACTGGGTTTGAGTATAAAATGTCCAGTTAAGGAAGTCTTCGAAAAAGATATTATAATAAAGGTGCTTTGGAAGTCAGTATTCATGAATTAGTATTTCCTATAGGTTATCGTATCTTATCAGTAAACATGAATGCCCACAAGATCGATACAAAACATTTCAGCAACATTGCTTACGGTGGTGCTCTGTATAATCTGCACGCTGCCTCTTTAAAAGAAAAATAAATCTGGTGCATCCTCTATAATTAAAAAATTCACAGATCTGTATGTGTACTCACAAAAATGCACATCACACACACACACACACACACACACACACACACACACACACACACTACTATATATATATATAATATATATATATATATATATATATATATATATATATAGTATATATAGAGTATTCTTGAACAATCATAAGAACTATGCCCCAAACACGTGCGGAATGCCTCCTATATATATATATATATATATATATATATATATATATATATATATATATATATATATATATATATATATATATATAAAACTCCAATTTCCGGAGCAACAGCTCGAAGAACAATCCAAGGCGGGTCAGGGAAAGGCACTATCCATATGCATTTTATTAAAATATATGCCGACGTTTCTCAACTCCACATAGTTGCATTTTCTAGGCTGCAAACAAGCGAACATGGCAATCAATAAACTAATAAAATCCGAATTAC
>NC_061100.1:84883140-84885640 GCF_015104395.2 Macrobrachium nipponense | reverse complement strand
ATCGCGCGCCCCTTTAGAAAGACATGAGAGGACCCAGCGAAAGCCAAGTAACATGCTCGGTCAGGTCGCTGAGGACCCGCCAAACACTAATCTCCAGCCGTTTTTCAACGTAGACTATTTGGACACACACACACACACACACACACATCACACACACACACACAAACACACACCACCACTGCTCACGTCCATAATTTTAATATTACACACATTTATGTTAGAAACAATACAAATTTAGCTTGACTTTGTACCTTTAAAGATGCTACTAAATATTTTTTTTATTCCTGTAATTTAGAATTTCCGAATATTCATTTTCCCTATTGCGGTAATGTCCTTTTGTAATTTTTGTATTTAAAACCAGGATGTAAAACATATTAAATTTTTTAAGCATAACCATTTAAGGAAATACTAGCAATATGGCATTATTATTTTGAATATTTATTAAACCACTGTTTGAAAAAGCTTTTCACTTTTCACAACGACCCTTAATTGGTTCAAGGCTGTTTAATCCCTAGACCAACCAGTACCCATACCTCCAAGGTCACACTTCCCCAACGATTAAATAAATAAGCCGAAAGCCGAGATTGGTAAGTCAGTAAGTCGCCCCTTGATAATGCCATAAGGTCCATAGCTTTTTAAATGAAAAGTTGTAGAAAGAAGAAAAACGATGCCCTAAAAGTATACATACCAAGTACATACAAATACATATATATATCAAATATATATATATATATAGATATATTATCATTATATATAGTAATATAATATAGTATAATCTATGTGTATTAGTATCATATATCTATATATATATATATAATATATATATATAGATATATACTATATATATATATATATATCATATACCTTATATATATAGATTATATTATGATATATATAATATATAGTAATTATCTAATCACCCACAATCCACAGGTGAAAAATTAATAGAACAGGGTGTAGGTTCCCCTGACCGGTTTCGGCTTTATTTTGAAGCCATTGACAATGTGTGGTATAAACGAATCACGTGCTAGAAAGTGGATTATAATAATTCCATATATAGTATATATATATATTAATATAATATATATTATATACTATAGTATCTATATATATCTATATTATGTAATATAAATAATATATTCATATTAGATTATAATATATAGTATATATATATTAGATATATTATAATATACATTATCACCATTTTAACAAATTAAGTAAATATACCACTTTATTAGTTGTTGGGACACAGTCTAAGTTGATGAATGATCACGATTAACCTCATTAGTTGTTTGTTTGTAGGCAAACTGTCCATAGGCATAATGTTCGGTAGGTATAATGTCCAGCATGTAAATTGACTGAAGGCAAAGTGACCGGTAGGCACATTGTCCGTAGGCCAACTGTTAGTGGGCAAACTGTCTGTAGGTATTCTCATTTCGAAGCTGCCAGAAAGATAGTTCAGCTGTATCTATCTTTGTTGCCACACTCCAGCCTGTCAAAGTGGTACTCCAGGAAAAGGAAGAATGACTGTTATTCTAAACTAAAGAAAAGGCACATATACTATCTTAGCAAGAAGTGCACCATATGGCTGCAATATCAGCACCATTAAGTACTGAGACAGCCTACCACCTTCACAACCAAACACACAGTACGTTGCTCAACAACTTGACCAACAGACTTAGCCAAGGAATCAACTTAGGCATCATCCTGTGCCAACTACCCAGAGAGAATGAAGAGGATAGTGTATTGATTTTAGCATCAATGAGTCATGGATAAAGTGCCTGAGCTAGAGAACTAAAGAGGTTGTAAGATTTTTTTAAACAACAAGCCAACACTAATGAATTTGGTTTCCCCAACTGGAGATGAATTTGAGTTGCATGCCAGACAGCATTGGATTCACTGAAAGACAAAACAGTTCATGTTGTCTAGCCAGCTCTGAAGCATTAACAAATTATAGGTTGTCATTAGTTGATGACAAACATGTTCCATTGCTTTTCACACAACCAGCTTGATCACATCAGATGTCCAATAATGTTTCATGTGGCTGTCAGAATGGCGTACAACAGTAACTGCTTGGGCAGTTGGAATGGCAGCATTTGTCACACTGGATGCCATTGCCAGGGATCAGAAAACACGAGCAGTGATGCAACGTTCACTGCTTCATTAGAAAGAAATCAGTGACTTTGACAACGACAGTTAATATAAATGATTCTCTTAAGTTCATGAAAGGGTTATATTTAAACTTGTAATATGTTTCTAGCAGAGTTATTGAAGTTTACTATGCATTTGTAGTGTGGTTTGATCCTACTGCATAAAATGATGTTATTTTTAAGTTCTACTAAAAATTATTGTTGTGTTTTATGTAGTTCCAATCGCAATGATTGTCAGTCTAGTATTAGATCTTAATGCAATTTCCTTTTTTTCATTTGCTATAAAGTAACAAGTTATTCATTTTTTTCTCTTTCGCTTTGAAAACCCATATATTACATAGACTAAATAC
>NC_061100.1:84873140-84878140 GCF_015104395.2 Macrobrachium nipponense | reverse complement strand
CTATAAAGTCCATCCAGACTGCTGTCAGACACTTACAGCTACCACGTGCAACTGTGCACAAAGTCCTGCCCAAAGACTTTGCGATTTTACGCTTACAAAGTGCAACTCATAAAGACACACGAACCAAATAATAAACCAAGACGAAAAGATTTTGCAGTTAACATGGCGGAACGAATTTCTGAGTATGAAACGTTTCTCAACCGAGTTTGTTTTATGATGAGACAACCTTTCAGGCTTCAGGGAAACTGAACACACCTAATGTAATAATCTGAGGATCATAATATCCCGATGTGACCAGGGAACTTCACTGATTTGTCAATAGGTGAATGTGTGGTATGGGATCTAGTGCAATCAAATCATTGGGCCACTTATCTTTGAGACTTCAATCACTGCAGATGTTTACCCTGACTTTATGACTGAGTATGTGGCATATTTCTTTAGCAAGAGTAAAAGCATTTTTCACTGTATACTAAATACATGTTAAGGAAGCTAAAATGGGAACAAAAACTTAACTAGATAATGATTAAAAATATGTAGTACCTATTGCTGCCATTTTGTTCTGAGTAGAATAGCCTATACACTTTAAAATTGGAACCTTCCCTCAGTAACAGACAGGTCCAAGGAGATCCTTTTTTTAATTTTTAGTGCATGTGTGGGTATGCTCCATGTTGCTGGTATTTGTTTCTTTGATTATTGCTTTATTCGTTTTTTTTTTCTTTTACATTGGTATTTGTCACGCAAAATCTGTTTTAGGCTTGGCGACGCTATTTTTGGAACGACTCAAATGAAGACGCTACTTTGCTTTACGCGAGTTTGTGTCAACTGACTATTGAATTTATGCAGATCAAGGGTCCTTTGCGCAGCGCACTTGTCTGGTGACGTTATTGAAAGATGATTTTCGGTCATGTAAAGTCTTCCTTCCTTTTGACAGTTGGCTGGTAGACATATTAGCACGATTAGTGGTTTGGCCGTTATCAATTTCGGTTCATCTGCTCCAACGTAGATTTGGAAACAATCGTCAAGTAGTTATGTTTCACTTGACTGTATTTCAAGTTAACATTGTAGTTGAATACCCTTTTAAGGTTTTGTGCTTTTCTTATCTTATTTAACGTCAACTTAGTGTATTTTCAAGGCGGCTGTACATTTTTTTGGGAACACTGTTCAGAATTGTTTGAATTATGTTCTTTGGACCATGACTATAGATTTTGATGTGCTTTTTATAGACGAAGCACTGCTTAAAATTCTGGGGTAAGTCTGCAGGATTTATCCAATATTTTAGATTCTTTTTATTTTTCACTTTTGAAGTTCGACGCCATGGGTTGGTTTCTGTGACGGCCGGTGAGGCAGTTACGGTCTTTAGTTCGAATCCAGGTAAATTGCTCGAAATCAATTGCTCGAAAACAAAATGTTCGAAAGCAATTGCTCGAAAAATTATTACTCGAACTATCAATTGCTCGAAAGACACGTTGATCGAAAAATTCATAAATTTATTTGTCTTTACAATTAAAAAGCAAAGGAAAAAAAGGTATAATTCATAAATTCATTTGGCTTTACAATTAAAAACGAGGATGCGAAACTTTATTCGATACTTTATTAATATGAAGTATTGTGAGCAACACTTCTTAAATATTCTTCAACATTTTACGTGTCACTATAAAAAGATACAATATTCTGTAATCTTTGTGTACAATCACGGTATTTTTTTTCTGCTTCCAACTTCATTCACACCTCCGACAAATTGCTCAATTCGCATCTCCTGTAAACTTTGTTCTCGTTTTAAGGCATCTATAAACTTCCAAATCGACGGATGACAAGCACTTACTTGATGTTGGAAACTGTTGTGCCATCCCTCAATAGCATTATTTGTTTTTGGCTTTCCCTCTTTGACGTAGTCAAAACAGTTCCACATTTCGTGTTTGAATATAGGAGCACGTCTACGGTTACGTTTGTATGGTCGTCCAATCCAGGTATCTTCAAAGTAACCGACAAAAATGAAAAAAGCACCCACGAATTTTAGATCTTGGAAATTCTTGCTCTTCAGGGATATCCAGATCGAGAGAACTGTTAGGCAAATCTTGTACAACATTTTTTCTTGCACGTGTATTTCGGATGGTTCTTTCATATTTTCTACTATAGGGAGCTTTACAGCTGCAGCACAACTTACATCTGCTGAGGAACATGATACAATATATTGGGGTGTATCTCTACTATTCGCCGCATGTTTTTTCACCTTCTCCATTACTATAGCAGCTTCAATTCCACTAGCATCTCCTGCATGATTATGATTTCCACTTTGTTTCATAATGTTATCATCTACAGTAATGACACGAGCAGAGCATTTCCTTTTTTTGGACATTTCACATTTCCAATATATTTTATTGCTCACTAATTTATCCTTTATATGTAAGTAGCCATCTAAACACAATTTCTTCTTTCCTTTTTCGCTTTGTACAAAACTTAAATCCATCTTTATGGTTCGGAGTTTCTAACGAAAGTTATGGGAATAAAACAAGGAAAACTAATGAAATTAACAAAAGTTCAGATAACGGTTTAGAAAATGGTTTAATAGTTAAGATAATGATACTTAGTTAATATTTATTGGCTTTCGCGCAGTTGATAGTTCGGCTTTCGAGAAATCGGTCTTTCGAGCAATTGATAGTTCGAGTAACAATTTTTCGAGCAATTGCTTTCGAGCATTTTGTTTTCGAGCAATTGATTTCGAGCAATTTATCGAATTCCCTTTAGATCAACACCGACTTACTTTTCCCGTCTCGGTGTCTCCAAGTGGTCCCTACGGACTGATTTAAGTTAAATGTCTATTTCGTTTATTGGAGTTTTTTTTTTTATGCTTAAGCTTGTGCGTAAAAGTTTTGCCTTTACCTGTCCGTAGACCTCTAATACATTGTGATGGAAATCTAGGATTAATAGTTTACTTGATTTCTAGTATAAATATTTTTCTTGATCAGATCTTTCAGACGACCTGCGTGTTGGAATAGGGTTTATTACAGTAAGAAAAATACAGTAAAACTAAGTTTTCCCATTGTTAAGTGTGTCTAGCTCATCATAACCAGTTTTAGCAAGGCTTTTAAAAAAATGTTTGAATGAAATGGATGTTTAATTATGAAGAGAAGTCTTTTCCTTACAATGGCAATATCATAGAATTTTTTGGAGTTAGTATGTGAACTTGAAGAAAATTTATTTTAAAAACAATTTTGTCAAAACTACTGAAATGACATTCGATATTTCTTTAATTTACCATATTCAACTTTCTAATGTTATATAAACATTTCAGGGAATGATGCAATGATGAATATAGAAGACTGGTTGAAAAAAGAAAGAAAGAAAAAAACTGCTGCCATCCCGAAATTCTTCAGAACTTAAATATCCAATTTTTTTCCTTTTCCTCCACCCCATCGGTTGCGGTGACCCTGATCGGGTGGAGGCGCTCCATAGGGCTTGCAGTAGGCGTGTTGGCCTACTGTGCGAGTCCTTGGAGTGTTTTTTATTATTATTATTAATTTTTTTACGTTCCAGATAACCGTGAGTTTTACCTTTACAAATACTATTAATTTTTTAAACTGATAACCTAGTAATTTCAGTAGATTAGCGTCTCGCACTTAATGTTTTGTACATATGCAATGGTTTGTATAAATCTGATGGTTTGTATAAAACTGCTCTGGGTTCTGTCTTAACAGTTAATTTGCGTTAGTTTTTCTGGTTATTCAAAACTCATTTCATTTTTAGTCTTGGATCATGGAGACTATTAATATTTTAAAATCCATTTTTAACTTTTTAGATATTTGGTAGATGTTAGTATTTTGAAGGAGGTTTGATGTCTTATGCATTCTGTTATTCGAAAAGATTTTGCATAAAAAAAAACTTACGTCATGAGCAACAGCGTACGTTAACTTCAAATTTGTTTTCTACTTTGTATTAAAGTTTACTTTAAATTTAGTTTTATCCAAAGTTATTCCTGTTGCTTTTCATGACTTGCAGGTGACCTTGCCCTGAGCTATTTAGAATAGGATTTGGAGTAATTGTGTGACTAGTTCGTGGAAAATTCGTTTTTCCATCTGTTACTAAAGCGAGACTTTCCTAATATTAGTTTTGAAGTGTGACAAAAAATATTTTAAGAAATCGTTCTGTAACCGTAGATTCATGATTAAGAAAGATTCCAGCGTGTGCATCATCCTATTATTAACAATGTTTGTAACCACATGAAATTGACCCTGATTGTCAGAAAAAGGGTACATAAGCTGTTAAGTGTTTTTATTTTTAAAATTCTAGGATATAAGATTTTAAGAGCTTTTGGATTAATACTATATATCATTTTTTTTACGAATATAGAGGAAATTGACTGTGACTATATTTTGAAATTTCATCCCGTAGCGTTCAGTGTTCTGATGGCTGAGAGGTTAAAGGTCTGGTTTTATGCAGTTCTCCCATCTATGCTAAAAACATTTGGTATGGCTTAAGTCTCGGCAGCTGGGGGCTTGTGTAAAACTAACAAGATCCTAGATATGCGTTGGTAAAAAATAAAGAATAAAAAATAGCCATTCGTGACCTGGGTAGTCCCTTGTAAAATACAGTATTAACATAAGAAAAGACATGGAGTCTCAATTAAAAGGATACGTAAAGTATCGTTCAGATGGCCACGAAATTTACTAAATGGTCATGGCGACTGTGTGGATAACAACCAGTATTTAGCAAATGGATAAGGTAAGTAAGTATATCTTAGTTTTATCAGACCACTGAGCTGATTGACAGCTCTCCTAGGGCTGGCCCGAAGGATTAGATATTTTTACGTGACTAGGAATCAATTGATTACCTAGCAACGGGACCTACAGCTTATTGTGGAATCCGAACCACATTATATCGAGAAAGGTATTTCTATCTCCAGAATTAAATTTCTCTGGTTTCACGTTGGCCGGGCCGAGGTTCGAACTCGGACCACTGAATTAGTAGCCAAGTGCGAAGTCCACTCGGCCAACGTTGGACTC
>NC_061100.1:84848140-84863140 GCF_015104395.2 Macrobrachium nipponense | reverse complement strand
AGTTAACGAGGAACAGAATGAATGAGTAGAAATGAGGATGCCGACGTAGATTTTGAGGATCTCGCCGCATGAGAGCCTAGGAAATTAATTAAGAAAATAGGAAAAGGTCTAATAATTATATTTCAAGAAATTTACTGGAATCACTAATAAAAACAACTTGAATGTTAGTCTCTCTGATTTTACCATTTGGACCCACGTATTTATAAAATGTTTATGATGGACCTTAAAGTAAATGAATTAACTACTAATTAATTAGTCCCACATGTTTTCAGTTAATATATTTTTTTCCTCTTATGCTCGCTATATTATATCCTATGTTTGTTTCTCACGCATTGTTTGAACATTTGTGTATATTTCATGTTACTAATACAAAATGTATTGTTTTTCAAATAAAATTCCTTTGACCAGGAAACACTCCTAAATCCTTAAACTAATTTTCGAGATTGTACTAAATCTGTATTGCCGGCCATGTATGCCTCTTTGTTTTAAAAAATGTAT
Source organism: Macrobrachium nipponense (assembly GCF_015104395.2). NCBI lineage: Eukaryota > Metazoa > Arthropoda > Malacostraca > Decapoda > Palaemonidae > Macrobrachium > Macrobrachium nipponense. The sequence goes on along the minus strand of NC_061100.1, from coordinate 84,862,642 downwards.
TGTTTTCTGACTAGATTATCTGCAACCACGTGTGAGTGTCTACCTTGAAAAACTCTGATCTAGCGGACGGGTTTTTTTTCCTTTCTTTAAAGTGAATTAGACCTTATGTTAATCTTGTAATGTTAGTTTGTATACTAAGCCTACTTTCACTGTTTCTGCTCTGTTCTGATCAGTTGTGCCTCACGCAAAGGGTCGTGTAGACCGAAAGATCTCGGCATTTCTTGTCTTTTCACTTTTGCTCCGTGGCATTACCTTTATTTATATATAGCATCATGTTTTATATATTTCATGATCAAGTTACTCATATAGCTACGATCATCTATTGTATATACTATTTTCTTTTCCATAACAAACTGGAAAACTGAATGAATATTTTAAAGGAATTAAATACGGGAACGGAAATGTCAAAGCCACTAAACGTGACCCTATCTTGTTTTGACATTTCAGATACCATGACAGATTGTATTTTGAGTCAAGCCCCTTCGACTTTGTGAATATGATTTTAATGACACTCCACACCTACATGGTAGCGTGTCATTCCCTTGTCAGACGTTAATGGCAGGCATACGCCAAATGCATAGAAGGGTGTCTTGCATTGAAGGTAATTGAAGGCCATTTTCTATAATACCACTTTGTACTTAGTTCCTCAGTCTAATTTTACAAGAAGCCATTAGCAGGTAGTGTCCCTCCAACTTGTGAAAGTTCACGTCTTGATGACCTGTCTCTGTTTGCCTTTTATCTTACCCCTCTCCCTCGCTATTGTTATCTAAACCCTTCCACCTTCTGGCCAACCAAAGTGCCAACCTCACATGGTAACCTCACATGGTACCATACTGTCTGGAAGTGTTGAACCTGCTATCCCTGCAGCCTGGATTCTGTCCTGAAGTTCACCTTGAACGCTCCGCTGTGAGCCTCTGTTAGAAGTTTGTATACGATGCTGCTTCAAAAGGAGTGTTTTTCTGTCCTTGGTGAAGCCTGCAAGCAACCCATGTCCTTCCGCCAGCACCCTGGACCTGACTACACCCGTCCTGTCCACAGACTAGGTAACTGAAATTGGAATTTGATCTGTCAACCCTCTTACCAACTATTCTTAGCACTCATTCCTTGTTTTTACCTGTTTTCTCCTATTTCCATTCCTTAACATTCCCGTCTTCATCAGAGACCTGAGTGAGCGTGAAATAATTGTAAAACTGTTTTAAACAAATGATTTTCAATTGCGCTACCTACCTGCTATGCGGTTTTAAAATAATGTAATATAGAATTCAAGTAATTCATAAGCTTGTGCATCTAACTTACTTTAACTTGTCAGTAGACTTGTGTATCAACTCTGGCTGCTTTGCAAATCAGTGTAGCCTGCCCCGTTATGTACTTTCTCCAGCAGTTCTACAGTGTCATTCAACGTATTCTGCCAGTGCCAATCTTGTTTGGAAGCCCATGATACCAGTGAGAGCAATGGCCTGCTTATAGTACCCCACTGCATAGTGTAGCTCAATATTGTTAGTTTTAAGTTCTGACTACTCATGTTAAGTGCTCTTGCTTGAAACTTGGTAGTACATTGTTGTTGCTATTGTACACAGTAGAGTCAGTCCTGAGAGTGCCATGGAGCCGACTAGCGCTCCTGTATCATATCTTCTGATAAACCTTGTAGAAATAATAATTCATTTATGGACCACATTATATTGACATTAAATCCTTAAAGTAGGCTACCTTTTCTATAAAAGGTTCTCTTTACATTTGCTTATCATACCCTGCATTCCCCCTCTAAGTCAGCTTCGCGTGTTTGCACAAGATGTAGATTTTTTAGTAGAGTCAAAATTGTGATTGCTCAGATTTTTCTTTAAAAACCTGGCAAGCAAATTATAACAGTGATGACCTTACCAAGATCTTAGAGCTCTGGTGAAGGCAGTAATCTCATTAACAAATGCTTAATAACACTGAATCATTGAGTTAATTAGCAGATCAGTCTTAACTGGCTAAAACTTATAATACATTTTACTTGACATTTTTAGTTTGGCATCTGTTGGCTACATGCTCACAATGGTAAGGGAGATTAATTTTGTGTTACAATTTAGAACTAGTGTCATTTCAAGTGTTGTAATGTATTCGAGTGTGACAGTAGATACCCAGACAGCCAGCCTATAACTCGCATAAGCTTCCGCAGCATTGAAAACTGAGTTTCCATTTACCGTTAACAGTGTAACTTTGTTGAGTACAAATACCGCGTTATTTACGAGACCATATGTCTCTCATGCGTTAATTAGTGCTAAACTAGTCCTGTAGTATACAGATTTTACCTGCTAAAATCCCGATATCTATCTACTATACACAATTCATTTCTGGCAATACCTTAATGGCTTGCTGCTGTCTCGCCAAGTTGAGTAGGCAACTCACACATTTAGAAAGGTTTACTTTAACTTAAATGTGTCATATTAGTATACTTCATGTATTAAACAGTCCTTGTTTTAAAAAGTCATCATCAACCTGTTAAGAATTAGCATACGTAATTCTCAAGTTAACTTAAACCCACATGGAATTGTATATAGTGTATGAGAACTTAAGCCCAGCTGTTATTGGCCAACGATATTGAGTACAGGCCTGATTTATTTCCGTCTTTGCCTATATAAACTTCTTAGTTGTAAAGAGATGTGACCTTGAATGTTCACCTTACATGCCTAGAGTAAAGGTATTTATCTCCCTGCTTAACCCTGGCTGGCAGTAAACAATTAGCGAGGATGCTTGTATTTGCTATGTTTTAGAAAATACAGTAAAACCTTTTCTGAAATTAGTGAAACTAGCCTTCTTACTCTTGAGAAAACATTTTTATTTCATTTTAGTTTGCACTTATATCCAGTAAACATATACAAACACTTGTTTTACCACAGCCTCTAATAAATACCCATTTGCCTGTCAGCCAAGACCTACTGATTCTCATATTGGAATCTGGTTCCTTATCAAAACCTTAGAGAGTCATGAAAGATTTTCTCTGCCTTTTGAGAGTGTGGATAACACTGCTCGTTCCTGTGCTAGAACCCTCTGTATGTACACTTCCGTGGAAGCCTTCTTGCCTGTTGTCTGGTAAGAGGGCCAGTACCTGCCTTGCACTTTTCAGTGACCCCACACAAGTGTCACCGCCGCCGACACCCATCAAGCCTTCACACCTGATTACTGGTGAGAGTGCCAGTACCTACCATGCCTTAGCACTTGTTGCCTGGTGAGAATGCCAGTGCCTACCTACGGACTTTGCAGTGCCCCCACACTTCAAGACTTGCTGTTTGATCACTGATTATAGTGCCAGTACCTATGTCACAATTTACAGTGCCTCCTGGAAGCATTAGCGCTTGTTGCCTGGTGAGAGTGCCAGTGTCTACCTATGCATGTTAAACAAAATGGATTACACAAGCATCTGCATAAAGTAACGGAAGAGGAAAACAGGTAAAGGGCAACCAGATAGAAATTATAATCGAATAATAACAGTAAACAATAGATTGGATATATTTTGATGCAAATGTTCTCAATTTAAAATAGATACATTTTCCCTCAATCCTTTGAAGTAGGTATCGTGTCTTTGTCAGAAGCTAATAGAGACAGGCAGAAAAAAGTAAAGAAAAAGGTAGTAATTAGTTAGTTGACGAATGGATTTGGATTTTCCCATTCCATGCACTAATAAAACATGATTGCGTCAAATGACAAAATTTGTATTACAGAGGTAGGCTTTTTGGAGAGAGATTGATGGGGATAACTAAAAAAACACTGCTCATGTTTCTAATAGCCATAAGTGTTGAGTGAGCTGTGGTGTCAGTGGCACTAGGAACATTACCATTAACGGAAACCACAATTACAGAAAATTCAGGACAATTCCTTATTCTTGCTCTTCACCAAACTATCAAGAAGACCAGAATGAATAGGCTACCTGGGAGATTCAATTTGGGTTATATTTTCCAAAGCTGTTTAGAGGGAACAAACTCTCTATCAATGAAAATATAACAAAATTTCTTGGGTGGGGACAGTTACTAGTTCTCGACTCGTGAGAAGCACTATCGGAAGGTAGTGTGGAAATGGCAGATTGCGAAAAAAGACTACCATATATGCTAACCTTACAGATGGAGTAGTCTTCTTAATATCTTCTCCTACTAAGAAGAAGTCCAATCTGCATATTTCTCTCACGAAGAAGAGGAGAAAGACTTTACTTTGGCAATTTTAACAATACTTATATGGGGCTAAGAATCAAGGTAACTTAAAACAGTCACAAGGGCATCCCAGGTCCTTAGATCTATACTGGTTCTGTTTATTTTCGATACTACAGAAAACACAGCAACAGAGACACCAAAGAGGAAGCAATTAGAAATATAAACAGGAAGCAAGCATAAAAACAACGACACAAAGGAATGTCAACTCACCTATGTTCAGTTGTTAGATACAAAAGCAGAAACAGTAAACAAGGCACGGTCAAAAGATTGACCAAGGTGGCTCTCATTGGGCATCATCCTTGAACCCACACTATCTCACCCACTGCGCTACCATGCAACTCTCCTTGTCATTATTTGCACCTAGATGATATTCTCTACTTAAAAGATGCCGGTTTGTACTTCTGCAGGAATAAAACACTTTTGAAGCTTGTGGATCTTTATGTTAGTGTTTTTAACTGTGTATGGCATATAAATATTTATTATATATAATATATATATATATATAATATATATATATATATATATATATATATATATATATATATATATATATACACACACATACATACATGCATATATATATATATATATATATATATATATATATATATATATATATATATATATATATATATATATATATATATACATATATATATATATATATATATATATATATATATATATATATTTATATATCTTCTTCTTCCTCCTAACTTAAACCCATCTTAAACCCATTTTTATATGAGGCCGCCGTTGTGGATGAGCCGTCTCCATCGATTTCTGTCCTGTGCCTCGTTCTCATCTATACCTTTTAATACCATATCTTCCCCTACATAATCACGCCATCTCTTTCTTGGTCTTCCCTTCTTCCTTCTACCCCGCACTTCCATTTCCATCTTATGTCTTCCAACATGACATCCCTCCCTTCGTAACAGGTGTCCGTAATATCGAAGCTTTCCCTCCTGTATTTACTTCGATATTTCATCTACTTTTGTCGATCCTCTTATATACTCATTTCTAATCCTATCTTCCCTTGTTACTCCCGACATCCATCTCAAAATTACCATTTCTGCTACAACCATCTTCTTCTCCTCTGCTTTCCTCATACTTGCTGTTTCTGTTTCATATTACATTGCTGGTCTGACCACCGTCCTATGAAACTTTCCCTTCAATTTCAGAGGGACCTTCTTGTCACAGAGGACCCTTGATGCAGACCTCCAGTTATTCCATCCTGCCTGAATTCGATGTCTCACCTCTTGGCGTGGGTGTGTATGTGTATATGTGTGTGTGCGTGTGTGTGTGTTTGTGTGTGTGTGTGTGTGTGTGTGTGTACTTGTTATGCGTGCTTGCATAACTGGCTGAGAAAATCACAGGAAGTACCTCAAGAAATATTTAAATTATATATCCATACACGTCATATGGGAGAGCCCTTACGTGGTTATTGCTAGGCATGAGTTGATGCTTCTCCATTTGCATAACAATAGGACGACCTCAATGAACATGAAAGGTTCACACCAGCGTCGGCTCGAGTTTATTCATAGTAAATATGAGGCATCCTGAATCTCTCGACTATTTCTAATATATTGTTATACCCTAGCTGTTTTATAGAAATATAATAATCAGAAATAGTTATTACCTTTGAAAACAAGTATTCAATGAAATCTGAGTAATATTTTTTTTTGTTTTGTTTTATAAAAGAACTTATTCGGTGGTATGGCAATAAAACCACAGGAAATGAGTTTAAAAGGTTACATTAAGAAAAAAAAATTAGCAGGTACCATTAGATTGCAGAGAGGAGTATTTACTTATTTATTTGTCTATTTACTTATTTTCTTCTTTTTGCAGGAATGCAGAACGGTAAATATCAGGTATTTATAATAAACGAGTGAAAAGTAAAAATCGCAATCAAAAATAGCAGGCGACGAGCGAATAGAGAGAATAAATTTTTTTAACCAAAAATTACGAGGTGCATGTTGAGGTTACTGTTGTCTATGTAAGAGTGTTATATAGATTCTAAATAGTGAAAAGACAGTAGACGTTCATAGGACTGACAGTAGGATATTGCAAGAAAATGGTGGTAGTTTTTTTCCCAACAGATGAAATGGGTGTGCAGGGAATGTTTGGAGGAGGAAAACTGTAATTAGTATGTCAGTGATATGGTCTTTTAAAATCTTTGGCAGTGATTTTGGTTATGAAGAACAATGCGGATTTGAAGAGAATTAAAAGGCATGTGGTTCACCACTTGCAATAAAAATTTACATGAGAAGTTTGAAGGTAAAGGAAGAAGCTATATATGACAAAAATGTACCTAAGTAAGTATATTATTTGATTAAGAGACTACTTGGTGGTACTGAGGATATTTGGTACAAAGGATAAGTCAGTGTGAGCGAAAATTTCTTTTTTAGATGGGAGTGAATTTCGATGTAAGCTTGAGGTTAAAACGATAATGTTATGTCTCAATGGTTGTATAATATATTTAGAGATTTAGGTATGCACGAAGTCAAAGGCAATAGCTGTAGGTGTAAAGTTGTGAAAGAAGAAGATAGGTTGTTAATAGTGTGGAATGGTAGGTGTCTGCAGCTGATACAGTACTGTTTATGAACAGTGCAGAGAAACTACATAGACCATTCTTCAATTTCCGAAAAGAGAAACCAGAGAGAACAATGCCAGGAGGAATGCCATTTGGATAGAGATAAATCGGAAGAGGGAGCAATGAAGAAGAAAAGCAAAAGTTTTATGTATCTTTTTATATATATGTAAGTCATATAAAAGATGGATCAAGATAGGCAGCAAGATATGCGAGAAAGACTAAGGCCAAGCTTGAGGGTTTTTGTTGCTATTGTTCTCTGCTTCCTTTTGATTTAAAGGGAAACCATTATTCTAGTTTTACCAATTAGGGCAACAAGTCGCTTTTATAGGTTTCTCTTGACAATCTGATTATAATAAAAAAAATGTTAAACATGCCACAGCATTTTAAGGTTTATACAAAGATGGCGAACTGTTAAGGCTAAAATGGGAAAAGAAAGTCTGAAAAACATTTCCGGTAAGACGAAAAATTCTCTCTCTCTCTCTCTCTCTCTCTCTCTCTCTCTCTCTCTCTCTCTCTCTCTCTCTCTCTCTCTCTCTCCATCGTAAAATAATAAATCGCAAATGCTCAGAGGCCAAACATATGTTTTGTAAGATTATATATACATATACATATATATATAATTATATATATATATATATATATATTATATATATATATATATATATGTATCTATATATACATATATATATATATATATATATATATATATATATATACATATATAATATATATATATATATATATATATATATATATACATATATATATATATATATATGATTGGACATTTGTAGCTTATTGCGTATATGTGAATCACAGTGATGTATATATATATATATATATTGAGAGGTGGTGGGGGTGGGGGGGGGGGAGTTACATAAGATATATGTGACTTGCTTCAATCTCGTGAGGTAATCCCATTTCAAATAAAATTGCAGATACAAACAAGGATTTCGATATACGGGCTGCTCTAATGAGCAAGAGCCCGTGCTGGCATAAGGCAGCTTAATCTTAAACAACAGCAACATGATTTCGAGTGATAAGAAATACATGAGGTTTGCTTACCTGGTTGCTGGAATGGTGTAAAGCAGGGCATTAACTATGAATGCTATTAAATACAAGTATATGAAAACGTCAGAATTTTTCTTATGTCCAATTTCCCTAGGCAACTGCTGTTATCTAACATCCCTAAAACGTTGAGCATTTTAATCACTTGCGTACATGCGCCACACGCACACATACACAATGAAAACAAACACAAACACACATTCTATGCATATGTATATATATATATATATATATATATATATATATATATATATATATATATATATATATATATATATATATATATATATATATATATATATATATATATATATAAAGTTTTGTAGTTCATGCCTCTCTCAAGGACGACAGAATCATGAACTATAAAATATATACACACACACACACACACACACACACACACACACACATATATATATATATATATATATATATATATATATATATATATATATATATATATAGATATAGTTTTATAGTTCTTGCCTTCTCAAGGACGACAGAAGCACAAATGGATTCAAAAGTAGCTGATCTGAAAACTTCCGGCTATCCCTGGTATCAAACCCATTGCTCCAATGAATTTTATTTTCACTCGGGTCAGTTTTCCCGTCATGGAAAATTCTCGTAGGACAGTTTTCCCATGAATGGTATTTTAGTCTAAGAAAAAATTTCCCTTCTAAGCTAATGCTAATTCCCTCCCTCCCCCCCTAATTAAACTAAGTAGATAGGTACTGTTTAGTAGAAAACCACCACCCGGGTAGTCATAATCATCATCTTTGTTTAATGAAAGGTTTACTTTCATTCCCCATGTGGTTCAACCGGGAAGTAGTTTTTCAGTCACAGCTGTCTTGAATAATTTGTTTTTCTATGATATGAAAGGTTTTAGTAAGTTTTTAGTTTCCTCTTAAATGTAGTCGTTCTTTACTTCTTTGCAAGAACTTTTTAAATAGTTTATTGGTGTCTATTCAGGCATACTTCTTTCCAAGTGTCTGTTGAATCATGGTTATATTGTCCTATATATCTCAATGATCCTATGTGTTTAAGCTTTTATTCCAGACTCTAGGTCAAAATAGATTTTATATGTGATTTTTTCTGTAATATATGGCAAAAAGATTTCATATTAGATTCCGATACTTTAGCAACTGAATCCTTTTAACATAACCACATTTCTTTTTTGGAGGATACATTTCTTCGGTGACAGTGCCGTACTTTCATTACATTTAATATTTGATATAGTATTATTTAGATGAGCAACTGGAAAGGAAATTGAGTAGGAAGATAGGCTTAAAAGGTGTAATGACCTGTCCACTCTAGCAGGCATGCACGTCGGGTACTTCCAGCTGTTTATATCTTCACTTACTTCTAAAGCAGTGTTACCATACAATTGCATCGTTCTGGCTCCATTCTCAGTCGGTCAGCATAGTGGAACAGGTTGTAGGAGCGGTGTTCGTCCATCGGGCAGTGACCGGTAGCGTGGACAGGGCCCTACAGGAGGAAAACTCCAGTTTTACTGGGAAATGATTGTTAGAAGAAGGTGGATAGCAAGATGGAAGAAATATAATATAGAATAGATTTAGTAAAAGAAATTATAGTGGCTGCAGCTTTGGGTAGAATAGAGTTGGAGCTGCAATGAACCTTTAGTAATGCCTACTGACATGATTAAACCCTCACGATAAGAATTGACCAAGTGTAGTTTTATGCTACTAGCACTGTTGTATGATAGACTTTCCTTCAGGTTACTGTTAATTCTTATAAATATACATTATTTTTCCATTTATCTCAATATTTTCCTTATTCCTGAAACTCCCTATGTAAATCATAATTTCCATGCTTGATTTTAATCCCATTACAGATATCCAGGTAAATGATGCATCATCTGCAATAACTTACCCCTAGTGTATTTAAAAATCCCTGGTAATCCATATTTCCAAATTTGTGTTAGTAAAATTCGTCTCAATTCATTTCTATATTTAGTTTATGGTGTATATAAATCTTCATCCTTTTACCATAATTTCATGTACTACTGCATCAATCTACCGGGCATGCCCGTTGGAAACTTTCAGCTGTTTATATTTTCTCTCGCTTCTGAAGCAGCGTTACCAGACAATCACATCGTTCTGACTGCATACTCAGTCGGTCAGTATAGAGGAACTGGTTATGAGAATAGAGTTTGCCCATTGGGCAATGCCCACTAGTATGGACTGGGCCTATGTATGCATTGGTATCAGTTAGTCATTTAGGTTTATATAAGAACCAAGGAATGTAAAGTAATTTCTCATAAAACCACCTTAAACACGTTCAGTTGGGGACCAGGTCAGTAGAAACCCTTCAACCCCATACACCAACCACAGAAACCATTGTACTCAAGATGAGGTTAGAATAGATTGTCACTTCTGTACTTCACTTACTTTCTCTTTTTCAATAAAAAAAAAAAAAAAACGCAGTCTTCGATAACCTTCATATAGCCTTAGCTTCACCTGAACATTAAGACTCTTTCATTAAGACTCTTTGCTGGGTGTCTATATACGTAATTTATTCTGCAGAGACATATAGTTTGACTGAAGTGAAAATGCATTGGACAATATTTTCACTTCTACTATAGAACAGTTGCCTTTATTGGATTTCGCAAATTACATTCCTCAAAAGTCAGTTCCACCCTGAGAGAAGTGATGTTTCACATGCCCAGAAAGAGAGAGAGAGAGAGAGAGAGAGAGAGAGAGAGAGAGAGAGAGAGAGAGAGAGAGAGAGAGAGAGAGAGAGAGAGAGAGAGAGAGAGAAATGATCCATCATTACAGATACTTTATAATTAATAGCTAAATTTAAGAATGGACTGTTCTATCAAATATATAAGGTAAATTAGAAATAAGGATTATTCTAAATTTTAGATCCGTTTATTAACTAAATATTTTATCCAAATTTGATAAATATTTTGTTCAAATTATTAGTTTTCAACTGGTACCGTATATGAATAATGATCTATTGCTGTACAAAGTCAAGCCAAACACTTATTTCAAACAAAAATAAACTTTTGGCTCCAAAAGTAATTACCTCAAGTACTTATTCCTTCTATTGAGCAGTTTCTTTCCTGTGCTCGCTTTTCACTTACTACTTTATTGTCCCATCTTACATTTTCAAGAAAATTTTATTTATACTTTTCCTAAATAGTATTATTTGGTTAAATAAGCTAGATATTAAGCAAAATAATTCAGTTTTTAATCTTCGATTACTATGATTAGAAAAATAAAGTTAAGATTCACACTATTTTTCTTGTAAAGCAGTTTAAAACATTTATTCTGACGACAAATTGTAATCAATATTTTAAGTTTCATTAAAAAAAAAAACAGGCTATAAACAGCTGATTATTTGTAATTTCAATTAAAATAGTAATGTAAAGTATTAAAATAGTGAAACACCACAACTATTTCCTCACAAGATTACCAAGGGATATTACAAATGGACTTACCTCTGATTTTTAAACACTAAACCTGTTTATGATAGTCTCAATACTGTAAAACACTAAGGAATGTTTAAAATAATATACTTCTTTTTAGTAGGCAGCTTCAAAATTTCTTTAAATACCTACTTTGGAATTTAAAGCACGTAAAAACCATGTTTGCAATTGCTATTAAGGTAAGAATGTTCTTATTTACATGTTACTTCATTTAATACTATTCAAAAGTCAATTGTAACCACTTTTGAAACATCAATGCAGGATAACTTTATAAGAGTATAAAATGGTATTCAGTTACGCCAGACTCCATCTCACTTATTTAAAAGCTATTGTGGCTCCATTCTCACTTATCTAAAAGCTATTGAATAACAAGGATAATTTGCATTCTCGTGAATAACTTGTTCCTGAGAACATCCTGTAAAGCAAAAAAAAAAAAAAAAAAAAAAAAAAAAAAAAAAAAAAAAGCTATTGTGACACCATCCTCACTTATTTAAAAGCTATTGAATAACAAGGATAATTTGCATTCTCGTGAATAACTTGTTCCTGAGAACTTCCTGTAAAGCAAAAAAAAAAAAAAAAAAAAAATAAAATAAAAAAAATAAAAATCTGGAAGATTTGTGTTGAAAATATAAACTGACATCTATGAATCTTAAAAAAACTCAGTAAAATGTTTTAGTTATACAAACCAACTACTTATAAAACCTCTGAGCAGAACAGAAAACTAATCAAAACTATCTGCAAATCCAGGGGCAAGAGGTCTCCAAAGGTACTTACTTGTGAGCTGACAAAAGATACGACCGTATAAAAGATAACGTTAAGGCTGCATCGCAAATTTACAACTGTAAAAAGTCGTTAGCCAGGGCTGTTAAGGCAGAACATAACCTGACATTAGGTTCAAAGACGGGGGCGGTTGTTAAGTAACGTTACTAGAATAGATTAAATTATGTTCTATCATTATTAGTACAGGTTTGTTAATTATGAGAAAGTCATTGCTTTTCTGACATCGGCTGACAATGTTGAATTGGTTCGCTTTTGAAAGACGTCAACTGGCAACATTAATGCTTGGCTGTAAGGAACTTTTGCTGTAGATGCGTTGAACGCTAAGAGTGGTGTTGTTCTGAGTCCTACTTTTCTCCAGCTCCTAGCTTGGTATCTGGCAGTGAGTGATGTGTTTAGTGATTGGTGCATTACTCCCTGGAATTCAAAATAGCTTTGGTTCTTTTAATATCAAAATGTATATTTAGCCCCATAAGAAGTTTATATCATTAATGTTAATTTTCCCCACCTAAAGATTAGGATGAATGGAGTCTTGCCAAAGGTAAATGCATGTTTTTTCCTCTTTTGTATTTCCATGCAAAAAAAGAAAAAAAAAATACTTTGCCAATTTAAGAAAATCAACTTCAGAATTGTCAATTAGTCTGAGTAGATTAGCCCTGAACAATCGAATTTATCGTAGAGTAAGAGAGAAATTGCAATTTGAATTTATTGACATATATTTGGTAAAAATGTTATGGAATTCACAGGTAGTCAATTAATGTTGGCCTGTTTCTTAGCATTGTTTCTTTTCATGACATCACGGGCTTTAGTAATTTCCAAGTCCTGCTTTTCTAAGATAGTCGTTGTATAGAAAGCTAATAAGGTTCAACCTGTTATTTTCTTATATATATATATATATATATATATATATATATATATATATATATATATATATATATATATATATACTATATATATATACTCATGCAGAAATTTTATAGGCACAGTGAAATTGTTCATTATAAGGGCAAAATGTAAATTACTTTCCCTCTGTTTTGTAGCATTCATAACGAGAAAATACTAGTGTTCTTACTTTTTTGGTGAATATAGAACTAAAGCTTATTCAGTCGATGGTTATGCAGTCATTCTTAAATTTTTATGGTATTTTTATGCCAGAATTTGTGACAGTAATTGACAGTTTCCCGTACATAAAGTGCATAGCTTTATGATATTCTTTGTTTTTAATACATTTTTATTTCAATTATCAACGTGTGACTTTATAAATGTACTTTTATTTTATTTTAGTAAACAAGTTTAGCAAATAGTTTTCAATCAAATCAGTTATAAATGTCTTAGTTAAATTGCCTTTTGATTCACTTCTTCATTCTTTTGTGAATTCAATGGAACTATAATTCTGAGCATTTAAAATGTAGGATAGAATCTAGAGTAACAATTTCTACTGACTTTGGTCGAAAATATTAATTGATTTTGGCAACAGTAAAATTATGCGAAATTACACTAAATAATATTTAGTTACTACAACGGTAATAAACTATCAATGAAGCTTTTAGAGAAACGAATCCTCAGTTACATATATGTAATTATTCAAAGATGAAGCTGTACAAAGAGCTTTCGGGAAACTGTTCGATTGAAAAGGGAGTCGAGCAGATTCCGGAAAGATCTCTGCACAGTTTTATCTTTCAATACAAGTACATATACATAAATTTGGATGTATTTCTCCATTTCCAGACTCATGCTAGTTTGAGTGTTTTTTTTTATGAAGGTAAATGAGACATGAATTACACTTGCACAAAAAACAAAAAAAATGTAAACCCGTCTGTTGATAACAATAGTAGTTTAGCAAGCTAACAACATGGAGCTCTTAGCAAATACAAAGCTCTTATCCCGATTAGCAAAAGGAAGGGAAAGAACGACCGTAAGAACACATGGTGCCATTAGTTCAATTTCATCGTTGTCTGTTTTATGTAACCCCCTTTGGGTAAACAACAAGAAATCTCTGGTTATCATCTTGGATCTGAAATATGGGCTGAAGTGAAGTGATGGTTTTGGATTTATAAGTTAAATATAACACTGATTTTAAAGGTAAAATAATTATCATTAAATATCTTCTTTTTACTACAATGCTCAGTGTTGAAGTATACAATTTCTAAGTCTCGTAAAGTTAATTTTGTACTAGTCATAGCATTATCTTCGAATTAGTAACTGTTTACGAAAGCAAAAACACATGATCAATAAACAAGAAAAGGAAAAGATGTGATCCATAGTAACATGAAATAATTCCGATTAAATGATTTTTTTAAATATAAATGAGAGCGAATATCGTTTGAGAGATCTAAGATTAGTTTATTTCGTGCCGGTTTGCAGTGTGTGAAAGATAGTACCCTCTTTAAAAGCCTACTATTTACATTATTAATAAAACATTGGAA
>NC_061100.1:84823140-84838140 GCF_015104395.2 Macrobrachium nipponense | reverse complement strand
ACACCAAAACTTAATGGCCCTTTGCATGATACGTCGAAGCTGTCTGTACCTATTACGAAGACCAGGTTTTACCAGCAACTGGTAATAGCCCTTACGTTTAATCAGCGCAAAAGCCATTTAACAGAAACAGGAATATGTTGCATGGAACAACTGGCGTTTTAACCCAGCAGAGAATGGTCGTTCGTTCCGGCTGATATTTGCAGATGGCGCATATAATGCTGGTACGATACGAATGGCTTGAAGAGCGAGCGTTTCACCCTTTAAGTTTTCTGTAAAAGAAAACAATTAAGATGGCTATTTATCTGTCCGTCCACAGTTTTACTGTCTGCCCTCAGATCTTAAGAACCACTGAGGCTAGAGGACTGCAAATTAGTATGTTTATGATCCACCCTCCCTCCAATCATGAGTCATACAAAATTTCAGCCCTCTAACCTCAGTAGGTTTTATTTGATTTAAGTTTGAAGTTAGCCATGCCCGTGCGCATAGCTCGTGAGAGGTGCCAAGAACACAGGCCTTGGCTGAAAGTTTCATGGGTCGTGGCTGACAGTTTCATGGGTCGAGGCTGAGAGTTTCATACAGCATTATACCCTGTGCAGAAAACTCAATTGTGCCAAAAATACTTCTGCCCATTTTTTACTGGTATATGATATGGATAAATACTGCGGAACAAAATTTGATTAAGATTCTTATGACAACTGAGGGAGTTTATCATGATACTAAAGTATCAACAGAAAATTGTTATCTACACATTCGAGCAAGGGCTTAGAAGTAAGAATCAAACAGCATAAATATTCTGTCAAAACTGGGCAAACATCTAATGCAATATTCATTTATTTAAGTGAAAACAACCACCAGATAAATTGAATTGGTAGTTCAGTAATTGCAAGATCAAAAGATGTCATATCACGAAATCTATTATAATCTGCCATTATAGAACTTACTTCCCATTGTAATTTTAATATTAGTCATGGCCTGTTTCATTTAGAAAGAATGACCTCAAAGATACAATCACAGACTTAAATACATATTAGTTGCCTCATAGATATTTTCTTTGTATGTGTATGTTTAATATGTTTTCTGAATGAGTTTTTGTTTAACAAAGGTTTGAATGTGGTCAATTGCCGTCCTGTATTATCTTTTAACCCAATAACCGTTTGCTATGGGAAGCAGCTTTGGTGCCCCCAGTTCTCAGCCAAGAGAGTGGGCAGCAAACATTTATGCTACCCAAACTGTCAGCAAAAAAAAAAAAAAGAAGAAAAAAAAAACAACAACATGGCAACTGCCCTCCCGGGCGCATATTTCCCGTCTGGAAGAGTTTAGGGATGGAAAAAATGACGACCAATCAAAGCGCGTGGAGCTGATCCATGACGTCACTAGCCACGATATCTACGTGAAAATGCATGTTTAAAGCCATTTATAAAGAGTTAAGATAATTCATGAGATGAATCCAACAATATACAAGATGGTAAAAATGATGGTATCTGACCTGTTTGAAGGGGAAAATAGAGAGAGGGCGTAGGTTACACTTCGGATTTCTATGGACATATGCTATTTTGAAGTAATGCGCATTACTGTGCATTGTATAAAAGCAATATACTGGTCATTACTAGGCCATGGACAGGAATCAGACTGATATAGCCCCTACTATTTACAGGGACACAGTATCAGCTTCATTCATTAAATCATTTCAAGAGCTAATGTGTCCTAAAGAAAACCTAAGGAAACCTACGGTATTATTGTTTTGGTGATCTAAGTTAGCCTACTGTAACCTAATATAGTTACTTGACAGACTCATCCTATCACCAGCTAATCTGAATACAGTTGTTTTTCAAGGTGTACTTGATAAGCTGTAGTAAATAATTGCCTTTTTGAGGTGGATTCCGTTTTCATAAAACCTTCCAGATGTCCTTACCTGATTGGTCCTTGTCATTCATTGTGTACGAATATATAAAAAGTTTTTTTTTTTTTTTATTTTTGCTTTTGATTTTTACTTTTCATACATTGTGTACAAACAAATAAAAAGTGATAATATAATTCAGTATTGAATATTTTTAGCAAGCCCTTACATGAATTTTGCTTAAAAATCATTGTGTACAAAGAAAACACTGATTATTTAATTTACTTAATATTTTTAGCAAACCTTTCGTACTTGTCATTCATTGTGTGCAATCAAAATGAGTATTTCATTAGTATGTAATATTTTTAGCAATTATAGGAGTACAGAATACTTACCTATATACGGAGTTACAGTAGACTTTTGACTAAGCTGAACTAGAGCAGGATTGATGCATAACTTTATTAGAATTGCAATATGGGTGACACTTTTTCCAACTCTTTTAATAGAAAATTTTATGCAAATATTCAACGTGTATTAATTAAAGCCAGGGATAACGGTAGTATATCAGTATACTACTATTTTTTTATACAAGCTCACACTCAATGGTCAAATGTATGCCTTGAATTAAGGGCATAGATTTTCTTTTTTTTTTTACATATAGATTTGGGGCATTATGCGAAGCAGTGGGGAAATTAAGGCCATTCAGTGGTGAAACGGAAATTGATAATAAAAGGTTTGAAAGGTATTACAGGAGGAAAACCTCAAAGCATGCACTATAAAGCAGTTGTTAGGAGAGGGTGGGCAATAAGATGGAAGGAAGAAAATATGAACGAAAGTAACAGTAAAATGAAGGAAAGTAGTTGCAGCTGGGCGCCGGAGGGACGCTGCAAAGAACCTTAAGTAATGCTACATTGCACCGAATGAGGTGTACTAACGGCACTACCCCCCTACGGGATGCATAAATTTGTCATCAAAACTGTATCCTCCACATTTCTTTTAAGCATAAAGCAGTTATTTTAGTTCCGTACATAATACCTTTTTAGCCTGAAACAACCGGCAGTAACGCCTGAAAAACGTTTCATGCTCCATGCTTTTAAAATCGTCACTTTCAAAGTCCAAGATTCTTGATGGGAGTTGAAGTGCCGCAAAGTTCTTGGCCTCCTGGCTGAGACTGTAATCCTTAGTGCTAATTACAGGTCATATACCATCATTTTTACCATACCATCAATTTTACCATCTTGTATATTGTTTGATTCATCCCATGCATTATCGCAACTCTTTCTAAATGGCATTAAACATGCATTTTCAAGTATATATTTAGTAACTCGCGATGAAAATATTATTTATGCACTAAATATCGACTTTGCGAGCACGAATTAGAAGGCACTGAGCACTATTACCAAGAGGGAGAAGCCAATAACGCTTAATATATTTCACGGTGTATCTCATTTGAAGAATATATTGTTTGTTGAATTAGTGTTGCATTATATTTAGATATATCTGACTAAACTGTATAGGCCATACAAGCCGTAAATGGTGAAATGGGGAAGTTTTTCTTGGGCATTGTGACTGGCAGTAATGGCTATGAGCCGGGTGTAGCTAAAAGGCGTGGCTTGTGACGTCATGGATCAGCTCTACGCGCTTTGATTGGTCCTAATTTTCCCCATCTCGAAACTCTTCCAGACTTGGGAAATATGCCTCCCGGGCACGGTATCTTTTGAGTGCAGGGGACTACATTAGCTTATTTTCAGTTTCTGTATCTTATCCATATATTTCAATTCATATAAGTGTATTAACATAAATACGGCCGTTGCCTTTAACCACTGACACGTATTTATGTGTCTGCTCTTTCCAGCTAATAATAATAATAATAATAATAATAATAATAATAATAATAATAATAATAATAATAATAATAATTTATCCCTTGGATATAAGATTATCAACGTGGCGCCATTGAAAAATAACATTCTCTTAGGACAGACGCACGTGCATTGTTTCGTGTAAGGAAGTTTATTCGTTGTACATAAAACCCTTTCCTCTTTTGACACTCTAGAATTTATAAATAATAGGATATAACAATTGGCCATTCGAATTATTGTTCTTAATAATCATCAGAGTTTTCTTTGACAAGCCATGATAATGATATGCAATAAAGTTGATTCCAAAAGATCTCGCATTTTGTAGCTCGTATAATCCAGTCTTTGGGCTAAAGCTAAAACTAAGTTTTTTTATAAATCTACATCATCCACGATGCATGTCCGTTTTTTACTTAGAAAGCAAATTAAATAAAACAAATGAAATAACAGTAAACTGTATGGAATTTTTAAGTGAGAGAGAGAGCGGTAATCTCAAGAAGTAATATTACTGATGTGAAGAAGTGATTAATCCTGTGGGAATTATATACATTCATCGATTTCAAAAATATAAATGGTAAATATCTAGGATGAAGCCACATAAACGTTACATACACTAAATACAAAGTAAAATTATAATCATTCAGTTAAATCTATGATTTATTTATTTCACCTACAATAATTGTCAATAAAATATAGATAATTACTGATCATCACCTTGGATATGCCTCTCTCTCTCTCTCTCTCTCTCTCTCTCTCTCTCTCTCTCTCTCTCTCTCTCTCTCTCTCTCTCAGAGAAATCGGAGACGAATAATAAATATTAAAACCAGGGCTTGAATGAAGAGCATCTCTATTAGCGACTAGTTTCGGAGATTTACTTTCCTCCGTCATCGGGCAATCTATAATGGAATATTAGTTACACTTACAATAGATGAAGTAACATAGTTACAAAGCAAAATAAAATAAAATTACATAATTACTATAAGTTACATTAAAAGTGACAAAGCAAAATAAAATAATATAAAATTACACAATTACATGACATAATATAAAATCGCAACAAAATCTTAAAATATAGAGAAAAACACAATGTGTGTTGTCAAAGAGAGCAGAAAAAAAGTCTAAAAACACAGAAATTCAACAGACCTTTCATTATTACAAAGAGAGGGTTTATATCTTAGGGTATATAGAGACTCAACCACTCCGACCTCCATTTCGTTGGTTCTGCAAGTAAGGACTGAAAAGGAATTTACATTGATAGGATGATCCTATTCTTCAGAGTGTTGACGAATAGCACTAAATGGTGGTTTGCTTAATGGCCTATTTTGTCCTAACAGATTTTCCAAGATGTTCGAAGATGCGAACCATGAACTGCCGCTTAGATTTTCCAATGCACATTGCACTACAGCAATGACACTTATACTTACTTGTACACAATATCTCACTGCAGTTCAGTTGGTATCACATCCTTGAACCTGAAGAATTTTTGTAATGTAGATTTTGGCTTAAATACCACTCGAATGTTTATTTGCGGGTAATATTCATGCAAAAGTCTGGTTAGTCTATTCTTAACATTAAAGGACCTATTTCCAAGAAACGCGAAGGGAAAGTACATAACTGCTCTGTTGACAGTGACAGTTGTAGGTTTTGGAAGTAATAAATTTTTGGAGCTCCTTTCCTGTATACGTATTCGTAAAACTTTTGCTAAAACCATTGAAAAATATGCACTGCTTTATGAAATTAAACTCTAGGTCCATATAAACATAATTTGAACATATATTAAAAGCTCTCGATGTTAAGGTCGTAATCAAATTTCTCTTGAACTGAATAGGAATAAATGAGGACATTTTGGTGATCAAACCCGTGAAAGTCGGTTTCCTATAAACAGATGTCATAAACCCGTTTTCACTATGGCTGATTAGTATATCAAGAAAGGCCATCATTCCTTCTGCCTCAGTTTCTGAAGCGAATTCGATAATGCTGTGTTTTGAGTTCAAGTATTCTAAAAACGGCGAACTGTGGTTATTAGAATTAAAGATTAAGAATGTGTCATCGACATAATCGACTGTATATTAGAGGTTTGAAATCTTCGGGACATTCATTCAACCATTTTTCTTCATAATGAGCTAGGAAAGCATTGGCTAGTATTGGTCCTTATGGGTTACCCATTGCTACGCCGTCTACCTGTTTATATACCTCCTTGTTAAACATAAAGAAAACAAATCGTTAACGCATATGTCAATTGTTTCCTTTAAGGGTATATTAGTGAATTAAGATTTAATGTCAAAACTGGCCATTACACATTGCTCATAATTCACTTCACAAATTTCCCTTTCAAAAGTAAACGAGTCCTTTACACTCTACTGGTTGGAGGTGATCGGTGTTAGAATGGGTACCAGAAATGTTGCTAACTTGTAGTTATATGTACAAATGCCAGACATAATCTTCTTTATGGACCTCAGGTAAACCGTATAAAATACCTGGTTTTGAGCCTGACGTGAAAAGCCTAGAATAAAATGAATCATCAACAACACCTTCAGCTTTCAATTTTCTTAAAAACCTGTTTATCTTCTCTTCCTTGTTAAGAATAGTTAAAAGAAAATTATCTTTAACAGACTGGAATTGGGTATGATCACTCAATACATTTAGCATTTTAGAAATGTAATCATCCTTGTTCATTAAAACTACCCCATTACTTTTAACTGGCTTCAAAGCTACCACAAATCTATCGTTAGCCAAATTCTTCAAAACTTCGTTTTCTTCCTTAGAAATATTATTTACAAAAGAATTTCTATCCCTATCATAAAGATAGGTCCTTTAATGCTAATAAAAGATCAACCAGACTCTTACATGAATTTTACCCGCAAATAAACATTCGAGCGGTATTTAAGCCAAAATCTACATTACAAAAATTTTTCAGGTTCAAGGATGTGATACCAACTGAACTGTAGTCAGCTATTGTGTACAAGTATAAGTGTCATTGCTGTAGTGCAATGTTCATTGGAAAATCTAAGCGGCAGTTCAGGGTTCGCATCTTCGAACATCTTGGAAAATCTGTTAGGACAAAATAGGCCATTAAGCAAACCACCATTTAGTGCTATTCGTCAACACTCTAAAGAATATGATCATCCTTTCAATGTAGATTCCTTCTCAGTCCTTACTTGCAGAACCAACGAAATGGAGGTCGGAGTGGTTGAGTCTCTATATACCCTAAGAGATAAACCCTCTCTTTGTAATAATGAAAGGTCTGTTGAATTGCTGTGTTTTTAGACTTTTTTTCTGCTCGCTTTGACAACACACATTGGTTTTTCTCTATATTTTAAGATTTTGCTGCGATTTTATATTGTCTTGTAATTGTGTAATTTTGTATTATTTTATTTTGCTTTGTCACTTTTAATGTAACTTATAGTAATTATGTAAATTTATTTTATTTTGATTTGTAGCTTATGTTACTTCATCTATTGTAAGTGTAACTAATATTCCATTATAGAATGCCCGATGACGGAGGAAAGTAAATCTCCGAAACTAGTCGCAAATAAAGATGCTCTTCATTCAAGCCCTGGTTTTAATATATATATATATATATATATATATATATATATATATATAATATAATATATATATATATATATAGATATATATATATATATATATAATATATATATATATATATATATATATATATATATATATATATATATATATATATATATATATATATATATATATATATATATATATATATATATATATATATATATATATATATATATATATATATAATATATATATATATATATATATCAAGTGAAGGATCCACAGTAATATCCTTGTTTATCCCGATAAAATATATTTATGGAAATATATGCAAAGATTAAAGCTTCGTCCATCCTCCTGTGGACTTGATCACTAACTAACTCATTTAGTTAGTGATCAAGTCGGGAGGATGGGACGAAAGCTTTAATATTATATATACTTCCATAATATATTTTATCGGGATAAACAAGGATATTACTGTGGATCCTGCTATTGATTCCTTAGAAGTACGATACTGTATTTTTATATTGCATATATAGTATATATATATATAGATATAATATATATATATTATAATATATATATATATATATCTATAGATATGTATATAATCATTATATATATATATATATAGTTATATATATATAATATACATATATATATATATATATATGATATATATATATTATATATATATATATAAATATATGTCTATATATGGGGATATGTATATAAAAATATATACATATATAGTATATATATAGATATATATATATATATTTATATATATATATATATATTTATATATATATATATTATACTGTTCTTCTTGTAGTGTTGTTAGAATTCTTTAACGTTATATTTATCAATGACAAAATTGTTAGGTTCGAATTTCTGTATATGGCAACAGTGTTCAAAGGAGGGTAAAGTACAATACAAAGAAAATATTCTCTCTCTCTCTCTCTTCTCTCTCTCTCTCTCTCTCTCTCTCTCTCTTTACACGACTTATTAAATGGATAATATGATTAAGAAAATGGTGGCACCGATTAGTTTCATCATCTGTCTTTATAGATTTTCCTTTATCGATGTAATAAAACTGCCACCGTTGTCAAATACGAAATCTTAGGACCGGAAATTACTGGTAACCCGTTCAGAATCATTATACATACGTATATCTTACTTTATAGTCTTCACCTTGTTAGCCCTGTTTTCGTTTTCATCATTCTCACTGTCGGATGAATTTTCAGCAATGTCTGTTGTGTAAGAATTTTTTCACATAACTTTCATTTAGAATATGGTACGTGTGCATTGCTTCATGAATGAAAGTTTGTGCGTTCTATATCTAACCTCTTGTTCTGTAACGTTCCAGTACATATTTTTATATTTCAGTGGGAATAATGTCAATAAACTACAATTACGTACTTATCGTTTTTCATTTGTGCTAGAGCTGGAAAAGAAAAACAGAAGAAAACAACTCTCGACTGATGCTGAGTCGGCTTAGATAGGATTATAGCCCTTTTACCTCCTGCCTGGAAAGACCAAAATTCCGTGTAAGTGAACGACCAGCCAGCAGCGTGTTGTTCTCGCTACATAGCTATGTGGCTAAGTGATTGGTGAATTCCCGTATTAGATATAGAAAATCAGGAAAATTGTGATAAAAGGGGTTCGGGAGTAAGTGTTTTTATGTGGATAGGGTCAACAACACTTCCTCGGAATTAGAGAGAATACATTATAGAGGATTTACCTTGAAAGAAAGGCAGTAAAAATCAATCGTATATATATGTACAAAACGTCACTCTCAAAACATCTGCTCCCCGTATATATGCGTAGTAAACGGACCAGGTAGCGTTGGCGCTCTACATATATATACGTACTAAACAGTCAAAGGGTTAATTGTTTTGTCCCTGCGTCTGAGCCGTTGGACTTAATCTTTTTATAAACCTCTTAAATTGTACCCATGGTTATGCTTGTTTGGGAAGTTTACTAATTCTCCAGGTGTGTTGGATTCTAGGTACTAATCTCCTTATAATGCCTATCTGTTACTTATATGACCCTTCCTTGTCATCTCAGTTTCTCATGTATGTCAGTCGGTCAGCTAAATAAAGGACGTGAATCGAAAGATCTTGCAGTTTTTCACTTTCGTTCGTGGCTTATACCTTTATTTACATTATATATATATATATAATATATATATATATATAGTATATATATATATATATATATATATATATATATATATATATATATATATATGACTGTTACAACAGAATTCCATCTAATAAAAGGAACCCATAAAAACACCAAAATATAGAGAGAAAACTAATATATTTCAGAGACTGCTGTCTCTCTCTTCAGGTGTATGAATGAGAAATGTTTAAAGAAAAGGTGGTATTTATTCCAAGAGATCCATCAACAGGTAAGCCAATTTAGGTCACCCCCGCTGATAATTTTCCTTTAATCTTCTTAAGGGGGCCGGCCGGAACCCTTATATATGGGAGTATAGGGCGAAAAATGCAAAGTCACGAAAAAATTCATGGAGCTTCATATGGCAATTGAGAATATGTATACGAAATATTTCGTCAAAATTCCTCTTACTTTCGTAGTTACAGGGTAATTAGTTAACGTAACACAATAAGCCTAAAACATTGATCCGTACAAGAAAATGCAATATTTCTTCTATTATCGGGAATTTTGATAATTATTGTCAAAGAAATGGGATCTGTAGACATTCTCCGAGTCGAGAAGGGAGACTTCACTTCAGTCAGCTGCCTACTACCAAGGTCTAAAGAATACTTGCCTACTACCAAGTCGAACCATCAGTGCGAGCACAAACTTTAAGTAGTCTAAACGTTCGATTTCACCTCTGACATTCACTTGCTTTTACGTATGTTTATGTATGTTTCGGCAAGAATTTCATCATGCCAATGAGGAAAAGACAAGGAAAACATCTCGCTAACATATAGACGAAGAAAAATCGCTCAAGTATTATTACAGAATATCATAATATATGCGTAGTTAGTGAAGAGAGAGGGGAGGGTTGCGTTGTGTAGTAACGCCCCTGTCTTGCCTGACAGCACACGTCACACTGTGCCCAAGGCTACGATCTTCATTTATGATAAATAACAAAATTTTGGTTTTTTAATACCCAAAATGGAATATGAAATTCATAATAATCATGATTTATTAAATTTTCTTTGTAAAAAGAGAGTACACCTTCGAGTTTCACCTCTGACATTCTCTTGCATTTACGTTTGTTTATCTTTGTTTCGGCAAGAATTTCATCATGCCAAAGAGGAAAATACAAGGAAAACATCTCGCTAACATACAGAAGAAAATTCGCTGTAATAAGGCGAGTTAGTGAAGGGGAGAGAGAGAGTTGCATAGGAAGGAGTGCCCCATCTTGCCTCAAGCAGTGCCCCAGGCTACGATATATGAGCAAAGGGATCCTCCTTTATGATTAAATTATGATAAATAAAATAGTTTTGGTTTATTAATACACAAAAAAGAAATATACATTCATAATAATCATTATGTATTAACATTGTCTTTATAGAAATACGAAGGAAAACTTTGAACGCCCGTATCTCAAAACTATACTTATTGACCTTCAAAATCTATCTTCTTACTTAGTTTTAAAGCTATAACATTGGAATTTGGTATATAACTCAGAAAGACATTATAGAACAATCAAATACAGCCCTTTTTTTCCAATTTTTGTTTCGTCTTTTTTTTATGAATTTTTTTCCATGATTTATAGTTTTTTTTGTTTACCATATTGAAAAATTCATATCTAGCAAAAAAATGACTTTTAGAAAAAAAACTCCTCATTCGATTGGAGGTCTACAACAGGTCTATATATGGTAGTAATCCTAGGTCTTAATTTTAAATATCAAGGGAGGAGATAGAATTTGAAAAATGGTTATTTTCGGGATAAATCGCCCTGGCTTCACAAAACCGAAGGTCAGAGGCAAAAATCATATGCGGTTTGGAGATGTCCCAAGTCACCTTATTAAGTGGTATGAATATCAAAGTCCTGTCCTTAAAAAATGGCATTAGCTGGCCGGCCTCCTTAAGCGTTGGTTGAATGAAAACCTTGTCGATCACATCTGAATCCCATGCTCCTTTTGAGATGTTCATTACCTGCCTCTCTTTCATTAAGCCCGATTCCATCATTTGACTCTTATACCGGCAGTTGCTGCTATAAATTATATGTGACAAATTCCAATTTATTCTATGGTTATGTTCAGTTAGGTATGGACAACAGAACTCAGCTAGTTTCAACCATATAAATGAACATAACCATAGAATAAACTGGAATTTGTCACATATAATTTATAGCAGCAACTGCCGGTACAAGAGTCAAATGATGGAATCTGCCTTAATAAAAGAGAGACAAGTAATGAACATCTCAAAAGGAGCATGGGATTCAGATGTGATCAACAAGGTTTTCATTCAACCAACGCTTAAGAAGATTAAAGGAAGATTATTGGTGGGGGTGACCTAAATTGGCTTACCTGTGGATGGATCTCTTGTTATAAGTACCACCTTTTCTGTAAACTTTTCTCATTCATATACCTGAAGAGAGAGACGGCAGTCTCAGAAATATAGTACTTTTCTCCCTATATTTTGGTGTTTTTATGGGCTCCTTTTATTATTATATATATATATATATATATATATATATATATATATATATATATATATACATATATATATATATATATATATATATATATATTATATATATATATATATATATATATATATATATATATATATATATATATATATATATATATAATATATATATATATATATATATATATTTAATTAGGATTATATAATATATTATGTTCAATATAATATATATATATATATATATATATATATATATATATATATATATATATATATATATATATATATACATACATATATACCTAAAACGTGAGGCTATGTAATAAATAAGGGTTTTTTGCCGAAAGTACTCGGCAATCTCGCTTTTTCATTTTTTCCTTCGTGGCAAAAAACTTTATTTATATATATATATAGATATATATATATATATATATATATATATATATATATACTATATATATATATATATATATATATATAATATATATATATATATAAATATTAATATACTCTATAATCCTTATGTTGTAATTCATCACATTCCATAAAACAAATTTACGTAAGAAAAAATAATTAATTGTACTAAGATTGTTATCAGTCAATAATGATTAGCAAATATTTTTTTGTTGTCTTAATGTACTAATAATATTCATAATATAATAAATAATTCTGGACAAAGTGTGTTTTATAGAATCCATTGACTTAAAAGCTCAAGAAATGGAAATAAAGCATCGTCTTATTGCTTAGTTTTCGTTGAACATCATTTGTTTATATGGCAGTCTCTTTCTATTTAAGTAGTAACGTTGGGTAATTAAAGAAATTCTGGAGTTTTTCCTTAGGACTTTAACTCTTCATATGTAAATCAATAGAAACCGACAGAATATAAACTATCCTTATTTTTGCAGTTCCATAGGATATACACACAGAAAGTGGTAATAAAAGAAATTTGCTAAGTTGGACATAAGTTTCTATCATTTTACAAACAATCTTTAGTTTTAATGTAAAAAAAAAGGCATTGCCTTTAAAATATTATTTTGAAATAAACTAAGTCAATGTACAAAGACACTTTAATGAAATCTAAACAATCAAGCTCCGACATCAAGCGGATTAACTGAGCGCTGCTATATCAGTTTACAAACTTGAGTGAGGGATCATTACAGACATCATGGTATGATACAGAAGAAATCCCTTAACTTGGTGCACGTATATCCTTTACGGATTTTTCTTATTTTATTCTCGATCTAACGATATATTTTGTTGAAGATGAAAAAACACAACTCAAACACCTTTCACTTCGAACGTTTACAAAAACCCCATAAATCTCTTCAATGCCAAACACATCAAAACTGAATGGGCCTTTTGCACGATACATATATGTTGTCTCTATTGCAAAGACCACGTTGTACTTGCAACTGGCGATATTCCTTGCGATTATCCAGCGCAAAATCCATCTAACAGAAACACGGAACTGTTGCGTAACTTGTTGAGTTTTCAGATAGCGTTTTAGCCCCATCGAGAATGATCGTTCGTTCCGGCTGATATTTGCAGCATATAATGATGGCACGATACGAATAGTTTGAAGAACAAGGATTTTCACCTCTTTTCATGTGAAGATATACTAATGAAAGAAATTTATTTAAGAATTTTATGACATTCAAGGAAACTCATCTTAATTTTTATGCCAGAAAGAAAACATCATCCTCCATCCAGTTCTTCATCAGACCTCATTTCATGTATTATTATACTGTATATATAAAGATATTATATAACTATATATATATATGATAGGATATATATATATACTAGTATATATATATTAATGAAACATAAATCGACTTTAGGAACTTATCACAAAGTGTATGTACAGCAGAACTTGACTGATTTGTCTCTTAAACGAAAGATTAGTTGGGCAAGATTAAAAAATATCGAAGAGAATCGGCTTTCATGTTGATGCATGTTCGGGTTCGGTCCTGTGGGTTGGGTTCGGGTTTGGTCGGCTGGGGTCGGGTTTGGTAGGCTGCGGGTCATCTGCGAGAACTACTTACCTTGGCGGAGGGATTACGGACCGGGCAAAATGGTGTTACACGGTCCGGTCAACTGAACTGTAATCTACCTTGTCTCTTAAACGGAGGTAATAAAGTTGCAAGATCATTCATGCAAATTGAAGTTATCTACGGTAAGGGTTTTCAACCCCGGGGTAGTGTATCCCCGGTAGTACGCCAAAGGTCCGTCAGGGGGTTTGCGCTTGCCGCGGGTTATTAGTGCTAGGGGCCTGGCCGCCCACTTACTGAGAAGCTGGATACCTGTACTGCAGTTCAGATGGTAAGCTTATAAAAAAAGGGGATTGCCTTTCCCCACTGCAAAATGAAAAAGACAGATACTTTTATGATGTGTCTGAAGGATACTTAAAACTAATTAGAGACCCTTTCCATGCAGATGTTGCTTTTGTTACCGATGTTATTAAGGAATAGTTTATTGAACTTATAAATGGCTCCAGTACTTGTGATCTATTTGAGAAAAAGTCTTTAGTCAGGGTTTAGTGTTAAATGTCCAAATCATATGTAAAACTGGGTTTTCCAGCTTACTTGTCATAAAATCTAAACTAAAGTCTCGAATGAATGTGGAAACCGGCCTTCGATGTGCTGTAGCAAAAACTGCTCCTCGGCTCACTAGTCTAGTTGATGAAAACCAGTTTCAGCAATCTTATTAACTCCCTTTGTTGATGATGTAACAGTAATGTATTTTGTTTTTGCCGATCAGTACCATAACCTTGAAAAATTTACTGCATAGAAACAGGTAAATAATTATAATAAAAAATTACTTTATTTTTTATGGAATTCTTTGTGTTTACAATAATATTGGTTATATCAGGAAAGTTATGCACTTACTTCCTTTCAGCACAGTACTTGCAAATATAAGCAATGGAATTTTTTTTGACATTCTTTTGCTTCTTCATACGAAGTAGAAGGGGTACATTACTAACATTAAAAATTCCCGAAAGTGTAAGTGGTGAAAAAAAGGTTGAAAGCCCCTGAGATACGGCATCACATTGAAATAATATATATCGTAACGACAGTGTAGTTCTTTCTACATAACCCATAAAATACCTAACGTTTGCACTTCAGGATGGCA
>NC_061100.1:84815640-84818140 GCF_015104395.2 Macrobrachium nipponense | reverse complement strand
AAGCTCCTGTTACCGGAATTGCTCATTTATGTAATCATTTCCTTTGGTATCAAAAACACCGACACAAAAATACATTCTTTCGCAATAAGATCGTAATGAGTATAAATAAAAAGTATAACCAAATAACGTTGTAAACCATTGGTATCATAGAGGAGCTGCCAAAGGATTAGTGGGGCGGAGCTGATTTTCAAAAGTAGTTGTCCGTACAAAAGGAGAATGCTGGAATCTGCTATCATCAATCAAACCAACAATATGAACCTGTCAGGAGGGCATTGGAAGTCGGACGACATCGACGAACTAATCCTTAGGCCGCTCCTCAAGCAGATGTCCAAGAACATCCGACCACCGGACGCGTCGCCAGACGGGAGTTAATGAGGCCAGGTATCACCAAGGAATAGTTCATTTCCACCCGTCCTGAGTCGCCAACAGAGACTTTCTGCCTCACTTACATATGTTTTTGTATATATACTCTTGTAAGATATCCTATGTCCATATTTTGCCAGTGATCAGGAGCACAGAAGGAAGTGCTCGATATATACGGTTGTAACGTTAAAATGATGTTTTATGGGCCTTTTATATTCATATTATTCATATTACATTGTTACAAATGTGTATACAGATAAAAAGACATTCATATATATATATATATATATATATATATATATATATATATATATATATATATATATATATATATATATATATATATATATATGTTTGTGTGTGTGTGTGTGTTCGTGTGATGTGTGTGTGTGTGTGTTTGTTAGCCCTCTAAAAGAGAATTACTCACCTAAAGTTGTCGACTGAATGAAGACGCTCTCTCTCTCTCTCTCTCTCGTACCTTTTTCTAAGACATTTAAATTAAATTTTGAGCCACTGAAGTACAATTTTTTTTAACAAATCTAATCAAGGAACAGGCTGATCAACCCTAATCTCAAATGGAAAAAAAAAAGAAAGGGAAAATTTAAAGACAGGTTCCCCATCACAACTACTAATTATATAATCTCAAAGTCAATACGTTTAACAGTCAGTTATGACAGATATCAAATTTTTTGGTCTTACTCTGTCTCCCATGACTTCAGCAAAAAACAAAACGCCCACAACCCCTGTGTCTCTCACACCAGGGTGTTCATGCCTTAATGAATAACATTCCAAACAGTTCATAAACCTCGTTTCACTCGCCCTTCCCATTCGCACAAACATAGGCATGTAGGTTTCCATTTCGCACCTACAAATCCGATCTCATCCGGACTAAAATGTTCCATGGCTCAACAACGGAAAACTGTATTTAAGTGCACTGTCAGACCATGTTCAGGTTAACAATCGAAAGTTGCTGAGTCCACTTGCGATCTCGTGCGAACGGAATTTTATCGGTTTCCAAGTGAACGAACAAAAGCTGAATTCACACAAAACAGCTATATGCCAAATCAACAATAACCCACTTGTAGGATTGCTGAATGGCAAATATTCGTAACCACACTAGCGAAGTCGCTAATTCTGAAATTTATATAGTGTGTATATATATATATATATTATATATATATATATATATTATATATATATATATAATATATATATATATATATTATATATATATATATATATATATATATATATATATATATATATATATATATATACATAGATATATATATATATATATATATATATATATATATATATATATATATATATATATATATAGATATATAAATATATATATATATATATATATTATATATATATATATATATATATATATAGGTTTATATATATATATATATATATATATATATATATATATATATATATATTTTTTTTTAAGGCTATTCTTTAACCTGACCTAAGGTTCCATAGTCAGGGAGGCATCTGGTTCTATCTTTCTTAGGAACTTTTGAAGATAAGTATCCTTGGGGTTCTTGATGCAAAATCGTCTTAGGAATTTATTTTGTGATCCCTTGCAAAATATAAATCTTCCACCTGGTTTATTTGCTGTTTCTTGGGAAGTTGACTGGAGTTGATACAGATATATACTAAGTCTAAACTTGGCCTTGAAAAAATCAAGTTCTAGATAGAGCTTGTTAAAAAGTTCAGTTACCACGACATACACGGAGTCTGCTCTGACTCTGACTGTAATTGTAATTCTGTATGTCTCTACTGCAACTACTGCTCCCTTCCCTCTCCTTCTATCTCCATGGCATGGTGTTTGTTTCTGGTGTCAACCGAACGCCATGGTTCGAGGTGTGTCGACTGAGACCTTATTCACCCTGTCTTACCTGTTTCACTATTCACTGTTCAGTTCACCATTATCTTTATCAAGTGTTCTTTATTCATCTCCCCACACCTTATGAGCAGCGACGAGAATGTTTTGGTAACTTATGAAATTTGCCTTATGCTCTAAAATGCTGACTTTGCTTGTTACCAACCAACAATGGAAATCGGTTGGGAAAGCCATTAAACTTTTATTTTGTCCTTAGCACTTGACCAACACCACTCACTT
>NC_061100.1:84790640-84810640 GCF_015104395.2 Macrobrachium nipponense | reverse complement strand
GGTGTCCTTTTCACCAACCACTCGAAAGATAAACAAAACAAAAAAAACTAGCATTAATAAGATGCTCACAAACATTAAACAAGCGGGGAGGAGGTTTAACAAGCAGTTCGCTTGACGCTCAGCTGAGACCAAAGTAAAGCTTAAAACTAACGCCTTAAAAACTAGTTTCCTTACGCTAAATTTTATATACAACAAAATATAACAAAAAAGGAAAAGCAGAAAAACAAGGCTGAGATAAAAATAAAGCAAAAGCAATGCCAATTACGTTAATACATGATACCTTCCTCCCCGAAGAAAAAAAAAATTTCAGCAAAAATAATTTTTTTTTACAACTGTGGTATAAACAAACCTGTAAGGAAAGAACAATAAAGACAACCAATAACAGGCAAACATACAATACTAGAACAATAAACCTGAAACCAAATTGTGTTAAAATATCAATAGTAGAATATACCAAGAGAGAATACAAACCAAACGCTTTATATAGTAGCTTACCATTATTTTAAAGCTCAATGATAATACCATACTCTGAACCCAAAGTCAAAGCATGGCAAAAGACAGACATAACATAACAATACTAATAATTTAAACAGGATCATAACAGTCACAAATCCTCAAATCTAAGGAAACCATCTTACCTAGCTTAACCTAAATAAACTTAGACACACAGGCATACAGCTTAACCTACAACACACCAACAATATAGTTCAAAAAGTCATATAAATAAATCAAATCAAAATTCGTAGTATACCGGGACAAATCAATCATTCGTTAGGAATCATGAATCATTATAACATATAAGAGTGTATACCACTCATAGAAACCTTACAGAAACTTACTAAATCTACAAAACAACTCTTGAAATATTACTTAAACTATACTACATTCAAAAGTAATTTTTTCCATACAACCCAATTGGAGAAACGAGCAGGGCAGCGTACGAGAAGGATCAGGCAAGCACACTAAGTCCTAGAAAGGGCGTCAGGAATTTTATTGTCTGTCCCTTTTACGTGTTTAATAATTAGGTTGAATTCCTGCAGAAATAGGGCCCAACGCAAAATCCTCTGGTTGGTTCCCTTCATCCGCTCGATGAAAACCAAAGGATTGTGGTCCGTCCAAATCTCAACCGGAAAAGAAAAATTCGTCACATAAGGTTTGAAATGGTTAAGAGCGCGGACCAAAGAAAGAGCTTCCTTTTCATTGGTGGAGTAACGCCTTTCCGCCGCCAGAAGCTTCTTACTATAATAAGATACAGGATGAACACCGTCCTCCTTCCGTTGGAAAAGGACCCCTCCAATCCCGACATCACTGGCATCTACCGCGATAATAAAAGGTTTCTGAAAATCTGGGGAAGTCAAAATAGGGTTAGTAATTAGCACAGATTTAAGTTTATTAAAAGATTCTTCACACCGATCAGACCACAAGAACCTTTTCCCTTTTTCTAATAAAGTAGTAAGAGGTTGAGCAAGATCTGAGTAATTACGCACGAAACGGCGGTAATAACCCGTCATGCCCAGCACCCTTCTTACCTCTCTAACATTACTTGGCCTTTTCAAATTAATAATAGCCTCGAGGTTAGCTTGTTTCGGAGCCACCTGACCCAAACCAACCTCGTGACCCAAATAACAAACCTTGGCCTGGCCCAATTCGCACTTAGCCAAATTAACAACTAGTCCTGCA
This sequence comes from Macrobrachium nipponense, assembly GCF_015104395.2. Lineage (NCBI taxonomy): Eukaryota > Metazoa > Arthropoda > Malacostraca > Decapoda > Palaemonidae > Macrobrachium > Macrobrachium nipponense. Next base: position 84,808,960 of record NC_061100.1, on the reverse strand, counting down.
GACCTAAGAGCTTCAAAAACCTTACGTAACCTTAGCATGTGGGTATCCCAGTCATCACTATATACCACCAAGTCATCGATATAAATTTCCGTTCCTTCCAAACCACAAATTACCCTATTCATGAGCCTCTGAAAAGTACAAGCTGCATTTTCATTCCAAATGGCAATAACCTTACACTCGTATAGGCCAAATGGAGTGACAAATGCTGATATCTCACGAGCTCGATCGGATAATGGAACCTGCCAATAACCTTTCAAAAGATCCAGCTTAGTAATAAATTTGGCAGAACCAATCCGATCCAAACAATCATCAATACGAGGGAGTGGAAAAGAATCATTTTTAGTATTTTTGTTCACTTTGCGGTAGTCCACGCACATGCGGAACTTACCGTCTGCTTTTTTTACTAATACGATAGGAGAACTCCAGGGACTCACAGATGGTTGAATAAGGTCATGCTTCAACATGTACTCTATCTCCTTACTGACCAAATCCAATTTTACTGGATTCAGCCGGTAAGGACTTTGCTTCACAGGGGAAGCACCACCTACATCAACGTCATGATTTAAAATATTTGTTCTACCTGGAGCATCCTGAAAAAGATCTGAAAAGGAATAAATTAAGTTAAGCACATCCTTCCGTTTGTCAACATCTAAATGATCTAAACTACTTTGCAACATTTCCAAATTTTGCATATTTTCACCCAATGCATCTGAAGGAACCTGACACCCTAACTCATCTGAGTCCTCTGGAGCACATCCACTACCACAGACACAGGCTCGTACACGATCGCTAATGGATCACCTTGCTTACCATGATAAGGTTTCAGCCTGTTAATGTGAAATACTCTACACTTACGGCTTGAACCGGGGGCCTCAATTTCATAGTTAAACTCTGACAGTTTCCTCAGAACCTTCCAAGGGCCCTTATATCTTGGTTCAAGAAAACTATCTGGGTCCATACTCAACACCAGCACTAGCTCCCCAGGTTCAAATGAACGTACCTTTACCTTTTTGTCAAAATTACCTTTCATTACCGACTGTGATCGTTCCAAATTTTCCCTGGCAAATTTCCAAGCACTAATCATTTTACCCTTCAAGTCTTCCACAAACCTTCCAACTTTTATTTCACCCTTCCGGTTCGATTCGAGCATTTCAAAAACAATTTCCAATGGACCACGAACCTTGTGCCCAAATATCAACTCAAAAGGAGCTACTCCAGTAGAAGAGTTAGGGTGGCTCCTGATAGCAAAGAGGGCAAAAGGGAGGGCTTTGTCCCAATCACTACCATTATCATAACAATGTTTCTTCAGGACAGACTTGAGGGTTTGGTGGAATCTTTCCACCACACCTTGACTCTCTGGGTGATAAGGTACGCTGGTAATGTGCTGAATGGCCAGTTCAGCACACTTACCCCTAAATACCTTACTCGTGAAATTCGTCCCGCAGTCGGTCTGAATTACACGAGGGAGACCATACCTGGAAAAGAAATCAATAAGTTTTTCAAAAACAACTTTGGAAGTAATACGCCTCATAGGTATAGCTTCAGGAAAACGAGAGGCTCTATCCATGATAGTTAATAAATATATGAAACCTGTTTTAGTCTTAGGTAAGGGACCTACAACATCAATTACTAACTCAGAAAATGGTTCACCTATGACAGGTATGGGATGCAACGGGGCTTTAGGGATCCCCTGATTAGGTTCACCCATAACCTGACAAGTTTCACATTCTCTGATAAACTGCTTCACACTCAATTTAATTCCGGGCCACCAAAAATACCTAGCCAAGCTGTGGAAAGTTTTTAACACACCCAAATGACCTGAACAAAAATTGGTATGAGCTAATTCCAAAATAGAATTTCTGAATTGAGAAGGTACCACAATCTGTTCCACTCTACCAGTTTTATTCAAATTATCAGATGCGGGACGACTAAACCTATATAATAAGCCCCTTACAACTCCAAACCTAGGTTTAGTCAGATCCTCAACATCGCCCAAGTCAAAATCAAACTCATCTTTTTGAGCTTTAATAAAAGCAGCTCTGTTCCAATCAAGTTTCATATCATTAACTACAGTATCATTACCACTACTCTCTACTGACCCGGGCCTTACTACATCTAACTCTACACTACTTAACATTAAGTCATCATCATTATCCACATCAAGTAAACTAACAGCTTTTGCTGCAGACCGAGTAATTACAGCCACGGGACTAGCATTTACAGATAATAAAGGGAAAATCTCCTGTCCTTCACTATCCAGCATATCATTTCCCAGGATACCATCAATACCCGGGATAGGTAGACTATCCACCACAGCCAACTCAGTGATGCGATCATACCCTGGAAAAGACATGCGGACATTAACCAAAGGAGCCGACACAATCGAGTCTGGGAAACCTCCCAATAATACAAAATTTCCAGTATATTTCTCAGAACCATTCAGTGCCCTCTTCATGACCAACGACCGGGCAGAACCGGTGTCCTTAAAAAACTTCACCTGGACAACACAAGAGTCAAAAATCAATTTTCCAGGCCATACATATTTGTCATACTTAAGTCAGCAATTTGAGGATTAGGAGCATCAGACTTACTACTATTTCCTAAACTACCACTATCTACTACAGATCTGTCTACAGAACTACTACTTCTAACATTTGACCTATCATTAACTAATGCTACAGGACTTTGATTATCACGCTCTAGGTACCGCCTACGAGCATTACACTGGCTTTGGAAATGCCCTGGCTTATTACACCAGAAACATGTTCCTCTACGGCCTGATCCTCTGTTTCCATTATTATTGATCCTGTTATTTCCCCCATTTGGGAAGTCTCTATTAACAAAAACTCTAGGGGGAGGAGGACCTCCTTGGACTCTACCCATATCCCTACCACCTGAAAAGGAATTATTAACATTAATATTCTTAGAGATATTGGGAGTCAACAAGGGGGGTTCGACTCTCCTACCACCACTATGGGAGCGAGATGAGGGGTTATTCAAGACCTTATAATTAAAACTACCACTACCTGAACGGTGAGTCAACACAAACTCATCTGCTAATTGAGCGGCACTACTCACTTTCATGGCCTTTACCTCCTCAAGGTGGACCCTTAACTCCCTGCTGCAGGCCTTCTTAAACTCCTCAAGGAGCATCAGTTCGCGTAACGCAGCGAAAGTCACTACCTGACGACTTTTCAGCCAGTCGTCGAACTGTGCCTCCTTGACACGTGCAAATTCTACGAAGGACTGTGCAGGGTGTTTCATATAGTTCCGAAATCTGAGGCGGTAGGCCTCAGGGACCAGGTCATATGCTTTCAAAATCAAGCTTTTCACTTTTTGGTAGTCCCGGGCTACTCCCTCCTCCAAGGCATTGTATACCCGAATTGCCTTGCCCACTAACCTACATTGGATTAGAACCGTCCACATCTCTGTGGGCCAGGACAATCGGGTGGCCACACGCTCAAATGCCTTGAAGAACTCAGGGACATTTTGTTCATCAAATACAGGCACTAATTTAAGTGCCGCACCTAGATTGAAGCTATCCTGAAAATTTACTTTAGGGGAACTGGCCATATTGGTCCCCTGTAACCTTGCCATCTGCAAATTAAGGTTTAGCATCTGCCAACTCGTGTCGCCTTGCCCGCTCGTTCTCCTCAAATTCAATCTTCCTTAACTCAATTCTTTTGCAAATTAATTTGTATTCCACCTCCTCCTTGGAGTCACCCAAAGCATTAACAGGGGCCAGGGGTTCAACTGGCACAGAATTAGGGGGGGGGCAAGAAAGGATTATTTGACACATTAAGTAAGTTTGCAGGACCCTTATAAATGGTACCTGTACAAGGAGGATCCTCGAACAGGGTTAGGCCAGCTCTCACACTCACACTATCCTCTTCCAAATCATTTATACTACCTTCACCAATACTATCCATATCACTCTCCCTATCACTAACTAAATGCTCAGCCTCTGCCAAGTCCTGGTTGACCTTATCCCTAACCGCCACCAATATTTCCTTCTTAGTGTCCACTGACTTCAGTGGAACACCCAACCACTTAGCACACTCAATTAAATGCTTTTTGTTCAACACTGGAAAGTGCTTAAGGCAATCAGCCGACCCCAAAAACTCAGCTGGGTCAAAAATAAACTCTTCCATTTTAACACCAATAATTCAGGGGGGAAGGCAACACTATGAAAACAGTAACAAATACTGAAGCGTCCACCTGAGTGTCGCTCCACTGACCAAAATACCGGATACCCCGAGCTCTCTATCCTGTCACGGTCGCCAAATATGTTATGACCCTTGTTGGGCCAGGGTGCAAGTTCTTTTGCACAAGAATAGAGAGGACAGTGATCTTACCAAGTATCCAGATAAATTCAGTCAGCGGAGTCAAAAACACACAGAAAAACTCAACAATATTTATTAACAATCAAAGCAAAAGAATAATAAAGTCAGCCTTGTGACTATACCGGACACAACTTAGTCCTTACTACTCCCGTAGGAGTTCCTAATCACTAATACTAAACCCTAGACAGATAATATTGAGAAAAATACTGCATATATTAGTAAAATGGGCCCAACACCAACATAAATATAAACCAATACCTATAACTAAGCAGAAAGGAAAGAAGAAAGAGACCAACAGGGGGAAAACTTAATTCTCCTACCTACAATTATAAACTAAATCTTAAATATAAAAAATATCAAACATTAATAGATATATAATACCCACAAGAAATAACGAAAATTACAGCATCACTCGTGACAAGATATACACAGATTGGCATATATATATATATATATATATATATATATTATATATATATATATATATAAATATAAAAATGTACGCAAAGAGCTTCTCACACTGAATAAGGGATGAATGATTCCCAAATGATTCAGGCTAAACAGTTGCCTTGCGGTAGGCCGAAATACAGAGGGAGCCGTGATCTCTTACATCCACTGAATGCCACGTATCAGGCCAATACTCTGCTATCTGAAGGGCTTGCAGCTTCACAGGTCACCAATACCATGGGGAAGGAGTCTGTCGTGCTCCCGACCAAAAACACAAGGGAAATTCCCTACCTGGTAGCAACCGCCCTACTTGCACCTTCACGGGCCTCAATGCCCCCACCGCTGCAGCTCAGAAGGACGTCGTAGGCAAACACAGTGATGTCCCTCCCACGTCCACTCTGTCGGGATCCAGCGCCGATATCAGAGCCCGCAGGACAGTACACACAGTAAGGGGGAAAGTCACCGCAGATGGCAGAAATGCCCCTGCGCCTTCAATACTGACGACGACAAATCCTTCGAAGGACGATTAAGAAAAATATGCCAGCTGCACAACCATGCGGGGAGAATAGCGAGCCCGAACTGTTGTCGGGAAAAAGTTGCACCCTCCAATATCCTCACTGGTGTCCTTTTCACCAACCACTCGAAAGATAAACAAAACAAAAAAAAACTAGCATTAATAAGATGCTCACAAACATTAAACAAGCGGGGAGGAGGTTTAACAAGCAGTTCGCTTGACGCTCAGCTGAGACCAAAGTATAGCTTAAAACTAACGCCTTAAAAACTAATTTCCTTACGCTAAATTTTATATACAACAAAATATAACAAAAGCAGAAACAAGGCTGAGATAAAAATAAAGCAAAAGCAATGCCAAATACGTTAATACATGATACTCAACTATAATGAGATGAGTATATTTTTAGATAGAAAGAAGGCACAGAATTAGATGCTTACTCTTCTTTATGACCAAAAGGCCTCCTAACGAATTTCAGAAGATCTCGATTCAACTACTGTTTGTAGGAAGATTCTAGAGGCGTCACCCTAACAGTAGTCGAGAGGACTCTAGATGTGGGCGATAACAATGGTCTTAGTTCAATGACGATGGTCTCAGTACACTTGAGAGCATGAGAGCGCTCGCGCAGCCACAAAGGGGGTCAGATGTGTGCATCCAGCGACATTGAAGCATCAGCAGCATGTAAGCCCAATCAAAGCAAGAAGTCTATTCAAATATAGCAGAGCAATGGTGCAAGGTGGTGATCGCCACACTGATCAACGAGCAGTGAGAAATGGCGAGAACTACTCTACAGGAGAATCGAATGCAATCTCCTTTCCATCCAGACGAAAATATGTAAATTGCTTCTTAAACAGTCCAACGTGGCAGGAGGCAGATCAAATAACCGTAACACTTGTACATGAAAGTAAAGAGAGCTTTTCATGGCCAGAGTACAGATTATTAACAAATAACAACCTGCAGTGGGAGAAGTACAGCAACACAAAACTCAAATGAACTGATGAACATTGACAGTAATTATTAAACAAATGTTTACTTCAATGGAGCCACAAGATAAAACTTTAGTAGCCAATATTACAATATATAATTATATATATATATATATATTATATTTAATTATTTATATATATATATATATTAATATATCTATATATATATATATATATATATATAGTATAATATATAATACTATATATATACTATTTATATATATATATATTATTATATATACTATATATATGTATATATATATATAATATAATATAGTATAATATATATATACTAATATATATATCTATATATATATATATAGATATATATATATATGTATGTATAATATATCTATATATATATATATATATATTATTATATATATATATAATGTTATTGTATATTATAATCTCATGAAAAGTACTTATCTCGGTATCGCTGAGGATGAGCCTATAGAAAGGACTATTTTTGCAGAAATATTGTTTTAAAGATTGTTATAGTACACATGTTTCATGCAGCTTTCGTGGCTAGACATAATTTACTGCATACACACACACACACACACACACACACACACACACACACACATATATATATATATATATATATATATATATATATATATATATATATATATATAATATATATATATATAGCCACGAAAGATGCAATGAAACATGTTGTACTATTAACATCTTTAAACATAATATATCTACAAAACTAAGTCTTCATTATAGGATCATCCTCGCGATACCGAGATTAGTAATTTTTCATAGATTATCAATATACAGGATAAATGCAAGTAAATAAAAACAAAACAGGTGCATCAAGACTTATGTTGAAATTTCGCCTGGCCGTACAGTAATTAACAATGTGAAAATTTTTTCTTTGGGTAAAGTCATGAACGTGGGTTACTGAGTCAACATTTACTTATCTTGAAAACATATATCAACTATATACAGGCCTTAGCTTTGTACTACAGAAATTATAAAAGAGGTATTTTCTAAGCAAGTTATATCAAATATTGGAGCATTACCATGTATCCTGTTTATTCTTAATCCGGACATTTTAAACATGCTATTTTCGTCAAATACCAGTGTTCCTTAAATGTTCTTTTAAACTGAACAGTTTCTGAAATACCTTCGAAAAAGGGAGTCAGTGGTTAATCATCGTCGTTACAGAAAATATTTTTGGCCGTATTAAAAAGAATATATTCAGTTTTCTGTATTTTTATCAAGTCAACCAATGTGTATTTTCGACTATGTATTATTATTGTTATCATAATAATTATCATTATTATTCCTTAAATAATGGTTAGTTCAGCCGCGTTTATTTTGCATTGAAGTTTCTCTATTCTTCTTATTACTGACTTTTCTTCTGTATTCAAATTTACTATTAAAACGCCAAACGGGGGATTCATGTAACAAACGTGGTATTTTGTCAAATTGAATATATTATTCAAAATGCAGTAAAAATTAGATCATGAGCCTAATCGACAAAAGATACTAATTGACTCTTTCTCGATTCCTCTTGCTCAGGGGAGTCTGCTCCTCTCTATCTCTCTCTTTCTCTCTCTCTCTTTCTCCTCTCTTCTTGTAACGTTCGCCCTTAACCAAGAAGGACTTCGTCGGGCACGTGTTGTGGGACTGAAATTCTTCTGCACAGAAAGATTAAGCCAGCCTTATGCTGGCACGGGCTCTTGCTTCCAGCAGCCCGTAACTGGCGATGATGTAGTATTTTTCTCTGCAACATACTATTCGGCTCAATTTAACCACTGGGCCAAAAATCAAAATATTTAGTGGGGGATAAAGTGTTATAGAAGCAAGTCCCAGTAAGTAGGAGAGCGTGGCAAGGAAAGGATAAAATTTCAGTTACAGAAAAAGTTTGGGAATCAAAGTTCCTTGGGATGTGATGAATGTTGTAATGTGGTAAATGTATGACATTTTGTTTATACAGTGGATGGTTGTATGCCATTAGGTATTGCTCACTTGAGATTGGCTAAGGTGAGATGTTGCTCTTCTCTGTACCACCCGTTTTGATATCTGGAGAAGAGGAAAAAGGATGGGATGTTAGGAGGAGCAGATGCGGTTCGAATTGAACAGTAGGTGCTTGGGTTTGAAAATTTGAATAAGGTGAGGTTGTATACAGCTTTGCAGTGTCTCTCTGTCTATAGGTTTCCCTGAAAGAAGTTCGAAGACAACGATTATTCCTTCGATTTGCGCGCTCTTTTGGCACTGTCTGAGCTGTCAGAAGTGGAAGGAGAAGGTTGTGAGGGATGGGTCTGGGAAGGAGGACTGAAACCTTAGAGGTGGACGGGGGTTTAGGATTGGAAGATAGGGAAGGGGGAGGCTCTGTAGCACTAGACACTATTCCTCTGGGCACGGATTTGTCGTTGGCTATCTTGTGTAGTGCAGCATTGACTTCTTTTGGTAATTCCATCATAGTCATTCCATCTCCTTCATTTGGTTTTGGAGTGGTTTGTGAAGGTTTTGTGGGAGGTGGAAATTGAGCGGTTGCTTTGATCTTAGCAATTTTTTCAAGTCTAAACTTCCACTTTTTGTTCCATGCATGATGCTGAAGAGAACAGTTCGGGCATCTGCTTTCATTGTTTGGTGGGATGTGGTTTGCTGCATATACTACAACTCTTTGTGGCTGTGCAGCGGCTGCTGTGGTCTCCATATTTCAAGGGAGACTTGTTTGGGAATTTCTCCTTAAAAGATGGCGATGACCTTTCTTGCGGGGGTACCATATTTTCAAGTGTATCTTTTTGCATCTAGAATATTTTTCAGCTGTAGAATTGGGTCTAGAGGCAGTGTGACTGGATACCTGCAGATAACTGCTTGGTTGATTTTCTACATCGCTTCTAGGAGTTAAAAAACAGTATTGCCTCGAAGAATCTCTTCAGTGTCTCTGCTCTTTGGTTTAACAGACATCTTCAGGTTTGGATTTCATTTTTCCAATTTTGTTATCTAAGCATAGGAGGCTCTGTATTTTGGAAGAGGTGTAGATGGATTGATTGCAGGAGATTTGTTGGGAAGAAGGGAGGGCTCTTTCATCTCGAATTTATGTTTTTCTGAAGGCTTTCTACTTTTTACGAAGAATGGTCCATTCTTCAGTATTGAATTCATCTTCCAACACAGAAGGGGCAGGACTTGGTATTTCTGTTTCCATCACTTGAAAAGGTTTCAGTTGTACAATGCTCTTCATCAGACATCTCTTGATGGGAGTTGTCTTCACTGGAAAGAGATCCTGTAGATTTATTCTCCTCTTCAGTGATGGTTGGTGGTTGGATGGGTTTATGACAATGAGTCGACGAATCCATATTCTCATCAAAGATCAGAATACCTTATTCCTTGCTTATGATTTTCCAAAGCTTGTGACAGGTGAGGGCATGGGTCTTAATCACGCCCTCTTGTACATGACATGAAATCCACTTTGCAAGCTGCATAGTCATAACAATATATGTTCTAAGACATCCACGTATAGGGCACTGATATTGGTATACTACACTGGAATGCTTCAGGGGATCCCCTGCCGGGAGTGAAGGGTTGTTCCGCATTGTGGGGGTTTCTTTAAGCCCACATCGTGCAGGAAGGTAAATGAATTGAGGAGAGCGCCTGGCTCAAGGAAACACCATGTTTGTGTTGTGAACTCTAATTTTATTAAAACAACTTAACTCTTAAGTAAACATAATAACAGGTACATTGTGCAAAATTAGTTGCTAAATTCATACTCATAAATGTGTTGACTAGTAAATACCAAATACTAAATTACTTGTACTTCAATATACACTTCAAGTAAGAAAACAGGAGGAAACACTTAATAAACAAAAAACAGAAAAAACATTGGAACCTGAGTGTATGAAAGAAAATGGCAGTGCTATTTCAGGTATACTAAAGAAAACTTCTCTCAAGTAAATATGCAGAAAACTACCTTTCTAAATTCAACATTCTCCCGGCAATAGGGGACGAAGCCACCTATTAAAGAGCACAACTTGGACCTTATCTAAATTATATCTGACAGAAAAATCCCCAATGAAAATTAGTAGTGTTGTTTCACAAACTAACAATCACATTAAGTTTTACCTGACATGCACAACTGCATGATTTACAGTGACTATAAATCTAACTTAGTAGGGGGCTTAATTACTCTACCAGACTTAGACCTAGGAAGTACATCATCATCACTCACAGTATACATGGGCATTTGAGGATTATCACATACATCTCTATCAAGATCATCACAGGATGCATCAGCAGTAATCAAATCTTCGGATCTACCTACTTCTAGATCATACAATCTTTGAATGGGTCTAGTCACCTCTCCCCTTTTAGTTTTGATCCTTACACTTCTTACAAGTCCATCTTTACCTTTAAACACATCTACAATAACCCCAAGAGGCCACTTCAATCTAGGAATGTTATCCTCTTTTATCAACACAAGGTCACCCTTAGACAAATCACATTTCTTATTGAATCCTTTTACAACTTGAGGCAAATTAGTTATATAATTGTTACTCCAAAGTTTCCAAAAATGTTCTAGCTTCTGGTTTCTTACAACTTCTCTTTCATTCAAGTCCCTGGAAGTCACCTTACATGGCTCTACATTTATTAAGGATTTACAGTGTGAGGCTCGTCCTAGGATAAAATGTGAGGGAGTGAGATAGTGAATGGAATCAGGTTCATCACTCACATAAGTCAACGGTCTAGAATTAATACATGATTCTATTTCTACTAGTATAGTTTCTAATTCACTCTTACTTACATAGTTCAGATTTAGTGTCTTTCTCAAAGAAAGCTTAACCGACCTAATGAGCCTCTCCCACCAGCCGCCCCACCAGGGAGCACGAGGGGCTATAAAGTTCCATTTGGGAGCCAAGTGGCTATACATCCTTTGTACCTCATATTTAGCAGCTACAAAAGTCTTTGCATTTTCTGAATATATGATACTAGGTAAACCTCTCCTGGCAACAAATCTTCTTATAGCCAATAAGCAGTCAGACAAGGATAAAGATTCTGTAAGCTCTAGGTGTACGGCTCGTACAACACCACAAGTGAACAATAATACATAAAATTTCTTACTAGGACAATCGGCACAAAAAAGAGGGCCTGCATAATCTAAGCCTGTTACATCAAAGGGTGGAGAAGACTTTACTCTTTCTTTGGGTAATGGAGCCACAGGTTGACTGCAAGGTTTTGAATCATGCCAACGGCAACTTAAACATTCCTTCATTACTGTCTTAGCTAATCTCCTCATTCCTATAATCCAAAAGCTATTCCGTAGGGATGAAATTACAGTATCCACACCTGCATGCTTCAAAAACTCATGCTGAAATCTGATCAACAACTTAGCAAATTGACCCTTGGGAATTATGACAGGATGTTTAGTGTCATAGTCTAAGTTAGAAAACTCAAGACGACCCTTAATTCTTAATAATCTTTTATCATCTAGAAAGGGGTCAAGATTTCTTAATTTAGACCATTGAGGAATAGCCTTGTTACCTAAAAGTGCCTTTATTTCTACAGAAAACACTTCTCTTTGGATGCAGTAAATCAACTTCAATTTAGCAAAATCAATCTCTTCAGTAATGAGAGGGCCCTCCACTTTATTTTGACTAATTTTACAATTTCTGATAAATCTTAAGACATAAGCTGTAACTCTTAACACCTTGCTTAATTTACTGAATCGATCTAAATCTATCAAAGGGTTTTTTGGCACTCCTTGTACATTGAGACAGGCAACAGTGCTTTCTGTGCTTATTTCTTCTTTATCTTTAACAATTGTGTTACCTTCCCTTACCTGGTATAGGGTGTCTTTTAACATACTAGGCCCATAGAACCACATAGTACTATCCACAAGATTGTCCACCAAAAGACCCCGTGTTATCAGGTCAGCTGGATTGTCCTTACTTCCACAATGTTGCCAGCAACTTGGAGGTGTTAACTCTCTGATTTCCTTTACCCGATTAGCTACAAATATGTCCTTCTTATTACTAGCATCTCCTTGAATCCATGACAAAGCAATGGTAGAATCTGTCCAACACCTAACTCTAACACTGTTATCTAGGTTAAGGGCGTTCTTCACAAAGTTGACTAATCTTGAACACAAAAGAGATCCCATGAGTTCTAACCTCGGCAATGTAATTGTCTTTATGGGTGCAACTCTTGACTTAGAGGATACTAATGACACCTTATATGAGCTGTTCTCCACAGGTACTCGCAGGTACACACAAGCCCCATAGCCCTTTTCAGAAGCATCGCCAAACCCATGTAGCTCCATATGACTAAGCTTCTCCCAGGCCTTTTGTGGAAAATAACATCTATCTATCTGAAAATTCTTAAAATGTTGACTACTAAGAAGCCATTTCTGAAACTTATGCTTCAACTCTGATGGCATTTCTTGATCCCAAGTCAGACCCAGTTTCCAGAGTTCCTGAAAAAGTATCTTGCCGTACATAACATATGGACTAATTAATCCTAAAGGGTCAAAAATCTTAGCTATCACACTAAGGATGCTTCGCTTAGTAGAGACTACTTCTACAACAGAATCTGAGGTTATGCCATCAAAGGAGAAACTGTCCTGTGAGTTACACCACTTAAGGCCTAATACAGTATTACATCCATCAGAATTTATAAATGGTACCTTGTCATATAACTGAGAAGTAATCAGCAAACTATTTGACACAAGCTTTGTAAGGTCCATACTAGCATCAGCAAAAATGCTACAGGCTTCACAAAATTTATCAGCTGCTTCTACAGCAAAATCCGCACCACTCAACCAATTGTCTGTATACATGTTAGCCTTCAAATCTTGCACTACACTAGTGGGGGGATACTTATCCAAATGATGTTTGATAGTGGCATTTAACAGAAATGGGCTCGGTGTTACCAAAGGGTACACGTGTGAATCTCATGTGCCGTATTGTACCATCGTCTCTTGGCCACAAAAATCTATGAACATCTCTGTCTTTCTCTTGTACACTAATTTGCAGAAATGCCTTTCTTATATCAGCTGTAACAGCAATGGGCCAACGACGAAAGCGAATGAGCACCTCAACCAAGTCAGGATTGAGTGATGGGCCTGAGGACAAACAGTCATTCAATGATACACCATTGTAACAAGAGGCAGAGGCATCAAACACAGGCCTTATCTTAGTACTTGAACTGCTTAACTTCACTACTGGACGATGAGGCATATAGTACACTGGATTCACACCTGAAATTTCCCGTCTTGGTACCTCTTCTATCATGTGATCAGACTCATAACTATCAAACACTTTTTGATACTCTTTCTTAAGCTCCTTATTTTGTTCTAACTTAACCATTAGCTTACTTAACCTTTTATGAGCTATGACTTCATTATTCAAAAGTTTTTCTTTAGCAGAATCATCCTTCCATGGCAGTGCAACCTCATAGCGACCATTCACAAACTTCACTGTACTCTCAAATTCTTTGAAAACTTTAGTCTCACTATAACTTTCAACAAGTTCCCTAGGCTTAACGCCCTAACAGTTTCCAGATCCCAAAACTACAAACAAATCTGAATCTGAAACAGAGGAGATACACAATAATTGTGGTACAGAATACGTACAAGTGCGAGTGGTTTCATACAGCCTGCCACTCAAGACATAACCAAAGACAGACTTCATGGCTACAACATGGTTAATTTGGAAGGCATCTACAGGAGAAATCAGTGTCCAGTAGAAATCTAGACCAATCAGTATATCAATCTCAATGGGAGAATCATGGTGGTAATCATCAGCTAATGCAACATGAGAAAAAGAGTTAAGCACTGAATATGGTACAACAGGCCTAACCAAGGGCTGACATATTCTGGGAATCTCCGCAGCAATGATAGGTACCAATTTCTTGTCGGAGTCCCACAACTTTAACTCATAAACATTTCTGTGTTCATTTTTTCCACTACTATGACCCCCAAAACTAGAGTATGGCATAGGTGCACTAGTGATCCACTGTGGTTTACACTTCTTTACAAATTTGCTACTAACATATGATCTGTCTGCACCATTATCAAACATTACCTGAGCAGTGACAACAGTACCATCACTACCACTCACTTGAACTTTGGCTGTCTGTAAAATGGTACAGTTACCACCTTGCCCTGTCAGAAGTGCCACATCACCAGGCGTCACTGACCAACAGCACCTACCTTTGCTTCACTTTCTTCCTTCTTTAGGTTAATTTCCAGCCTAACACCACACATTAAGGTAGAGTGGGCACGTTACACTTTCTACACCTTGTACGAGCTTTACACTCTCTTGACAAGTGTCCACTCTTCAAACACTTGAAACATAGGCCTAAACTTCTAATTTTTTCACCTCGCTCTTTTCCACTCAATTCTAGAACACCAAAACAGTTTTCTGATTTGTGTTTCTTGCCACAGAAACTGCACATAGTGTTTTCTTGCTTGGACGAAGCATGAAGGGCTGCGGCTGAGTACACCTTGTCTTTAGAACTCTTACTTTCAATTTCTTTCCTCACTACTACTCTTTCCCTTAAAGGCTTCAGACCTTTCTAATCTTGAAATTTCCTTGTCTAAGAATGTCAATAACCAATCTAAATCACTTTCATGTCCATCACCATCCCTGGCCCACTCTAGCCGCAGTTCACTGGGCAAACGAGAGAGGATGATAGGTGTAAGAAACACTTCACACTGTTTACCAGTGACGCCTAGCGCCTCCAAACTGCGGATATGTATTACAATGTCATCTCGTAATTTCCACAGCTGTTCTTACACCCTTTGGTCCGCTGACATTAATGTTGACCTGACCATTTAACAATGCCTGGACATGAGCAAAAATAATCCTTTCCGGCTTGTAGTAGCGTTCCTTCAGTAAATTGCAAGCAACTGGGTAATTAGCACTGGTATGGGCTAGTCCCTTTACTACATTCTTGGCATCTCCCTCCAGCAAAGACAGCAAATAGGTGAACTTACTGATCACTGGAAGGTCTGTTGCATCGATGTGGGAAGTATATTGATCCCAGAAGGACTGCCACTGGGTCACTTCACCACTAAACTTTGGCAGTTCCAGCTTGGGTAACTTGACGTTGGTGACATCTGATTCTTGAGATGAAGACTGACCACTTACAGAACCAGGACCCGCTGCTGCTGCTGCTAACTTCCTTATCTGGTCTTCAGCTTGTATCCTAGGCTGCACACTTTTTGTTCTAAACTCATGGGCTTCATCCAAAAGTTGTTCTAGTTCTTCTTCAGCTACATCAATTTCTATTGCTTCTTGGACTTCATCCAACTTAGCTAGTCTTTGGTCGTATTCCTTGATGGCGTACTCAAATTGACTAATGGTTGTGGTGGAGGACTCCAGAAGGTCACTCAGAACCTTGGAAGCTCTTGTCACCCACCCTCGACATGTCATCCTTGTCCTCTTTAACTTCTCCATTATCTTCCCTGCACAACTTACTTATCTTCTTAGAGGGAGTGTTCACAGGGTCTGGGCACCAAAATATGGGGGTTTCTTTAAGCCCACATCGTGCAGGAAGGTAAATGAATTGAGGAGAGCGCCTGGCTCAAGGAAACACCATGTTTGTGTTGTGAACTCTAAATTTATTAAAACAACTTAACTCTTAAGTAAACATAATAACAGGTACATTGTGCAAAATTAGTTGCTAAATTCATACTCATAAATGTGTTGACTAGTAAATACCAAATACTAAATTACTTGTACTTCAATATACACTTCAAGTAAGAAAACAGGAGGAAACACTTAATAAACAAAAAACATAAAAAACATTGGAACCTGAGTGTATGAAAGAAAATGGCAGTGCTATTTACTTCTCTCAAGTAAATATGCAGAAAACTACCTTTCTAAATTCAACACGCATTATCAGATCCCAAGTTCTTTTATTCTTGTAATATACAGAAAGCTCTAAGAATTTTTCTTTCCTTAGTGGGAGTGACATTTTCCATCACGATATTCTTAATGGCATTCTCCTCCTCCCGGTATTTCAAGTGCATAAAGACCTTATAGTATAAGATGATGGTATCTTTCTCTTCTTTGGGTACATCTTAATTGTTATACCATTTCTCAAGAGCTTTCTTGATCTCATGGTTAATGAGCTTATTAGAGTAACTGTTGTTTATAAGTACTTGGGAAGCTCTGTCTAATTCTTGATGTATGTCCTGTCAGGTGGAGCAGTGGGACAGGGCCTGTCATATGTAAACCCTGCCCATGGTGATCTTGAATCTCGCAGGGCACTCATTTTCGCCATTAGGGCACATTCCTAAATTAGTTTTCTTCGTAAAGACAGAAGTCTTGAGGCCGTCTTCTGTCTTCGAGACAATTACATCAAGAAAGGGGAGCCTATCGATGGTGCTGAATTCTATTGTATAATTCACCACTCTATACTGCTGGAACACACAACAAAAGACTTCAACCTCATCTGCTTGAACGAAGATGTCGTCACTATAGCAGGCATATTTCTGGGGGCACTGGATCCGGGCGAAGTCTCATTCCTCGACAGTGCCCATGTAGAAATTGGCGAATAAGAATCATAATGGGGATCACATCACTATGCCGCCTTTCTGCCTGTACATATGTCCTCGGTGGGTGGAGAAGGGGACCTCTTTCGTACAGATGTCAAAATGTTCTCGCAGTGATGGCTCTGGGATGTTGAGGGGAGGGGTTGATTCATCCCTATAGACTCAGTCAAGGATAAGGTCTATAGTTTCCTCAATGGGGACATTTGTAAAAAGAGATTCCACATCAACAGAACCAATACTTGTTTGTTTGTTTGTTTATATGGTGCTTTTACATTGCATGGAACCAGTGGTTATTCAGCAACGGGACCGGCGGCTTTACGTGACTTCCGAACCACATCGAGAGTGAACTTCTATCACCATAAATACACATCTCTCACTCCTCAATAGAATGGCCGAGAATCGAACCCGTGACTACCGAGGTGAGACACCAACACCATACCAACCACATCACTGAGGCGTTTCGGAAGCCATATAGCTACAAGGGATGTAGGGGATCGAAGACTATAGCTACAAGGGATGTAGGGGGTCAGAATATGGTTAGCTGATGACAGGGTGGTGGAGGGGGTTGCCCTCTTTATGATTCTTTACATTACCATATAGGTAACCTAATCCGAAGTCTCCTTAGATGGAGTTGGGGATAGATGCACGGCATTAGTTGAAGCATTGACAGCACTAATGATATTGTTGGCATCCTGCTTGATAGCATCAGTTGGGTTGTGGGAAAGCTGTTTGAACTTCAAGGAGTTTGACAGGATGCCATCAAGTTTCTTGTGATACTCGTCGGTCTCTATGAGGACAAAGTCAGTGGTCTTGTCTGCCTGCTGGGTGGTGTGATTCCCTCTTTCTCTTTCAACTCCTTGGCCACCTTCTTCATTTCATGGGAGCATATACCACCCCTATATGTACCCCGCTCAGAAAGGGCCTCTTCAATTAGGAGGGGCTGGAGGGCGTTGGAGGTCCTAATGATGCGGCGGCTCTCTAACTACTGAATGGAATCTAGCAGAAGCTCTATCTCAAGGCGTTTCTTGTGAGGTCTTGGCTTAGATATGAAGTGGCAACTAAACCCTAATCTAAGCAGAGCATCTTGGTCAGGGGAGGACGTGAGGTCTTAGAGATTTATATAGCCTTTTGTGCATTGCGGGACTTGCAGTTTACCTCCCAGTCATCAGCAGATCGACCCTTGAGTCATGATTCTACCACATGTCAACTGATGATGAACCCAAATAAGTACGATGGCTCATATCAAAGCTTGCAAGGCCTTCCTCTGCTCCAGTTGCCGCAGCAGGCAGGGCAGATAGCACTCACATATCTTCCCATGACTCGGTTCTTTCACATCTTTCAACACCGTCGAAATACCGGCCTCAGAGAGGACTAAGAGGGAAGAATAGTAACAGGCATAGATGCTCCAGTTAGCTTGAGAAAGTCTATGAACTCTTCTCGCACTCATGCCTTGGCACAGTGCCATATTTCTTGAGAACTCTGGCCCCCTATCCAGAGAAGGATACCAGGTATCT
>NC_061100.1:84763140-84773140 GCF_015104395.2 Macrobrachium nipponense | reverse complement strand
ATGTACACGGTATCGTAATTGGTGAAATAACTCATGCTCAATACCAAAAATTAAAGTTATTTGAAATTTCCTTCCAAAGAGATCAATAAGGGCAAATAGTGGGGTGAAGAAAATACGCTTTCCCTAATCAAGATCTATGTAAACCCTTCACGGAGAGTTCAGTTTAAGAGAGAGTTCTTATTCCCAACACGAGAGAAATAGAAAGTCCATTAGGTTTCTCTGTGTGATGTTTCTGGACTTATGGAAACTCGTTTTGAAGCCTTGTATTTCATGACTCCTGATCTGAAACACTTGCTTTGTCTTGATCTACTGAAAAGTTTTTTTTTTATTACTATTATTCCAGTTTGTGAGGACATTATCTTCTATTTCCTTTTGGTTGTCGCATCACATAAGAACAATATTCATACACATTTGTATTTTTATAATTTCCCAACAATTCATCTTAAAATCCAAATTTCTTACGGCACTCGTAAGTGTTTGGTCATTTACAAAGACTCGGTTATATTGGTACAACTTTTTGGCTGTGAAGAAGAAAAACTGGGTATTTAATCTATTGGGAAAACTATTTAAAAACCATATTTAGAAATAATTATAAAGTGTCGATGTTAAAAGTGAAATCAACATTATTGAATGTAGTAGTGCAGAAAAAGGGCACATTATTTTTTTGTTAGAACCTCAATTACAATTGAGACAGTTATTTAAAGATTAGTTATTATTCAGTCAATAGTTGAAAATGAATTAAGAGAGTACCTGATGGATGTTTCCTCCCTGTAGTCGGTGTAATACACATGTTTTTGTTTTTATTATTTAATGGTATTTATCTATTACTATTTGTTTTGTGAATTGAAAGCTGTTCATTGTATGTACTGAAATACTATCGTTAAATCAAATATTAAATATGCTAAAACTCACACGTTCCCGAGCTAAAATGTTACATTCGGGCAAATATGCACATAAATACAGTTTATTTATATTATGTTATTCATAATGTATTTTATGTTAAATTTTTATCCAATTTAACAGCACTTTTCATAAACGAGGAATTTATTCAATAACTGCAATTTTGTGTGAGGAAGAACGTGGAATAGTGGCTAATGCGGAGGCTGGTAATTAAGTTTCCGGTGCCAACGTCCTAATTAACTTATATTCTTGAGAGGGAATGTTAATTTTACGAAAATCAAATATTTGCTAATATAATTTAGCATCCTAAAAAGTAAGCCTGTTACACCATGGTATTGAATTGAATCAATGGAAAAATATGTTTCAGTTTTACTTGGCGATAAACCAACCAAATACAAACAGATTTCAAGTAGGAAAATACAGTTATCTGATTCATTCTGATTTGAAGAAAAAAATAGAACAAGATAAAAGTTTTCCTAACATTCACCTTTCATTTACTAAATTAGAAGAGTTATAAAACAGAGGACAACTTCGCAATAGAAATGTTGTTTCTAGGTTTTAGATATAGAGTAAATATCTAGCTAAGATGTTACTATTTGAAATGGCTAGCTGTTTGCGTTTTATTGTTTTATTGGCTTGAGATGGTGGTGTGTTCTTTCAAAATTCAAGCACGAGAATTCGCGTTTGAAAATTCAGTCTAGAAAGTTTACCTTTGAGAGTTGACAGCTAATATAATTTTAATTCTGTATAAAATATAACTTCGTTTGAATTATGAGATAGGTATGTAAAAGAAATATGGTGCATATTTTTTTAACAGACTCAATCTACTTGTCAACACTCCTGATCTCAGCATACAGGATATTACTAATAGGTTGATATAATCAATAAAAGTACATCATCCTGTAAACCAATATAATACAATTTTAAAAGAGCATCAATTTTATGTGAAAATGATAGATTATTATCAGAGGGTAAATAACAATAGGAAAGATTGGCTTATTTCTGAAAGAAACGTGATTCAGGCTGAGCTCACATGCACGATTACCCAGTAATTGGTATAAACATTATACTTGAGTATGATATTAACTAAACTACCATGAAAGCTTGACTGGTATTCGCAAAACTTTTGAAAAAAGTGAAGGATCGCAGAGTCATATAATAAACATCTTATTACAGACATGGCAACTGCAAATGTTAAAATGCAAAATAGGTTTTACTGATATAAAAAGCACCCAGGATCTATATCAAAGTTCCAAATAATATTTTTGAAACATCGTTATTACCTCTTTTATAATACATTGTATGCTAAACAATGTCAGGCATGTCAGAAAATGAGATAAACTGTCTCATCCAAGTAAAACTGACCGAGATGAAGTCATGTCATTTGATTTACATATTCAGATATCTCATTCAATAATATGCATCAGTGATATTTACTTTTTTCCTATTATATTGTGATAGATGAAGAAGTAAAAAATACCCAGAATGTAAATGATAGTATTGGCTGAAAGTTAAAAAACAAATGGTATCCTCTGTACCTTGTGCATCTAACCATGCTTAAGACTAGACAAAGTAATGCTGTATTTGTGATACCTCATATATTTGGGAAAAGGTTTTGGTTGAACGACATTACCCAAGCATAAAATCTCTATAACTTAAGAATTAAAACTGCAATCATTTTACCAATAGTCATGAGTTTCCTTTAGATTTTACATGTCCACCAATTCCTATTTTCTTTTATAATGAAGCTTATGCCCTTGGAGACCTATTGCTAGAAATGTTGAAATTTTGCTAGATGGTTGAATGGTTTCAATTTCAAGTCAAATATATTTCGTCAGAAGTGGCGGTTGAGCACTACCTGTCTAGCATAAAATGTCTAACTAGCAATTTCAACTTGCAATAACTTTTACTGATAATCAATGAGGAAAAATCAGCAAAAACCTATGGACAAACCTAAAAGGGCTCAATATAGTTTAAATGGAATTACTAACACACGTGAACATAAAAATCAAGTGAAAGAAGGTGCAAGAACGACGGACATTCCTCCCTCACTGGGCCCCGATTTCCTTTGGATAATTTATGAATCCTCCCGATTCATCCGGGAATTGGACGTAGCAGCTCGGGCAGAACTTTCGAGTGATATTTATCACAATTCTTAGGGGCTCCTCCGGCGAGGCACTATCTCTCTTTTCCTGAATTTTATTATCGAAAGTTGTAAATTGAGTCAAAGAGTTCCTATCCATTTGTTTCAATAGATCCATTACCGACGAGATATTTCAACAGCCACTTGATTTACCGGGAAACAATGTGAATCGTTGTTTTTGCACGTTAACGCCTGTCCCAATATTGCAAGTATAAAATGTTGCATATGTATTTTCACTTTCAGGATGAACTCTAATCAGTTTGTAGCGAAATTTATTGTAATATTTATATATTTTCATGAGTCTTACTTTATGAAAATAATTTAATTTGAAGAAATAGAGAACATCAAATAACCCTCGAAAAACTGGTACACTTTGCATTTATTCCAAAGTTTATTCATTTATGCGTAAGTGGATAAAATTGTCATTATATTCACTAAGAAAATTATGGGAATTTATTCTATTTATCCCCTCAAAGACTACAGTAAACGTGTGTAAATTATAAAGCTAAGAATATCCAAATACGGCCAAATTAAGAAAAACATAAAAATAAAAATAATTTACTATTATGGAAATTTTAAGTGAAAAAACGTAACATTTAATTACATTAAACCAATAACTACGATTGCGAAGAAAAACATACTAAACTGGTAAAAAAAATCGATGAGATTTATAATTATAAATCTCATCGATTTTTGTTACCAGTTTAGTATGTTTTTCTTCGTAATCGTAGTTATTGGTTTGATGTAATTAAGTATTACGTGTTTCACTTAAAATTTCCATAATAGTAAATTATTTTTATTTTTATGTTTTTCTTAATTTGGCTGTATTTGGATATTCTTAGCTTTATAATTTACACACGTTTACTGTAGTCTTTGAGGGGATAAATAGAATAAATTCCCATAATTTTCTTATTGAATATAATGACAATTTTATCCACTTACGCATAAATGAATAAACTTTCGAATAAATGCAAAGTGTACCAGTTTTTCGAGGGTTATTTGATGTTTCTCTATTTCTTCAAATTAAATTATTTTCATAAAGTAAGACTAATGAAAATATTTAAATATTACAATAAATTTCGCTACAAACTGATTAGAGTTCATCCTGAAAGTGAAAATACATATGCAACATTTTTCTTTTATACTTGCAATATTTTCAAACCATTCAATTGTCGAAAGACACTGAAGGACGTAGTCCGAAGTCTCAGAAATTTAAGATTTTATACCGAAAACGAAAAATATTCCTTAAATGGAACTACTGCTCCCATCCTCCTCTTCCAGTTTTAAGACATCAAACGAAAGAAAGTCTTTAATAATATAATCAATGTTGTACATATATTTTTCTCAACAAATATTTAGTTTCAATAATCCTTATGAAATAAAATATATTATAGTCCTTCCCTATTTAAAAGTGAGTTGCACAAAAAAATTATAAATAGATAAATAAAATAAAAGAAACTTTTGAATATTGCATAGTGTAATGGAAGTTACTTTTTATCAATGAAATATATTCCGAGTACAGCTATTACAAAGGTACAGGAATGTTACATTTGAATAAAATATTCATGCAGGATAATACACACTTTATATATATATGTTACCCACCCTGATACCTATTACCAGCAAAGGGTATTTAATAGTTGGTATATGTTTAACCCGAGCGTTAAGGCAAACTGGTAACACACAATCTCTCCCCCACCTCTCTCTCTCTCCCTCTCTCGAGGTGATCACTGGCATAGCCTTCGCTTTCAACTCGCAACCTTTCTCTCTCTCCATTCTAACAGGTCATCAAATCAGAGTCATGCATTACAAAAATAGACATTTATTGAAAGCAAAGCATTACTTGAATAACTCAGATTCTTACAGGATAACTAAATGGAATGACAACTCAAAGTTCAGATCACACAGATAACCCCCCGGTATTTTAATAGTCTTAATCATAAAAATTAGTCACACCAATCTCTTCTCCAAAGTATAATAGTTTCCTCCACACGGGACTCTCCGTCCCCCTCCACTAGAATCGCCTGTTACAAAGACACGAGAACATACTCGTAAGCACACACAGTTGTAAAGACAAAGTCAAAGATTAAACGTTTTTAACAGGTATCAAACAAGCCATCCCTTTGGCTAAAGTAAGGTAACACTTACCCATCTCCAGCCAAGAATATCACACACAAAAGTAAATAAACTTTTGCAGAGCTATCCCAGCATTCTGCCTTTCTCCCACGGACCTCTCTGTAAGTCTTCCCATAGATTTGGCTAAAGATGCCATTATGAACAGAAGAGGCGCACACATACATATGAACTCACACTTCGTCAACGCCCCATGTAACTGGTTGCAGCCAGTTTTTCAAAGGCACTTGAACAAGACCCCATGACCTCGCGCATAACTACAGAACGAACGTTGACCTGCTTAAACAAACATCTTCATATCACGCCATCCCAGAAATGACTTATCAGCTTTCTCAGGTCATTACTTCGGCTCTGTTCAGCGCAAAGTCACAGCACATCACATTGGAATATTAAGCATATTATTAATTATAACCCCTTTCATCTGACAGAGCTTGGCCACCTAAAATTGCTAGCCCCTACCTAGCAACAGGTCGCACAAAACAGCTTATATATATAAAAACATTGGCCGGCTCAAAAAAACAATGGTAATAACTGCACGTCTCTGGCATTATAAAGTAAAGTCTTATCACGCTTCATCTCCCATAACACTTGGGGTATACATTTTTTTCATTTTGGATTCTTGAATATCCCTCTTTCTCTGCAACTTCCAGCAGAGACTGTAGCAAGCTGTAGGAAGGTGAACGGCCTCCCTCCCTGTAGAAGACTTCTAACGGCTTCTGTTGATCAAAAAGCGCTGTAGAACTCTGTAGACTCCTAGAAACTCTCGTAATCACCCTGGATAAACGACAGCAACATCTCTGCACGGCTGGTGGATGTCTTGCTAGCTTCGGGGAACGACGATTATGGTGTGTAAGTATGTCAGTCAAGTCATCGGTCAATCAAAAAAGAATTAACCCCAGACATACTACTTCTATCAAACAATGACCTCAAAGAGTCAGAAATACTAACTGAACGTCTCCCAATTAACTCCATTTAATATGACCACTAAATCATAAGTCATTATGACAACTCGCAAAGGAAATATTAAGTTCTCTAACTCAGTTCTCCAAACTCATACATCAGCACACACAATCCAGAACTCACAGTAACTCCACAGACTTCTGCACTCACATTTCAAACTCGAATGTTCCCACAAGTAAAAAAAAAAAGAAAAAAAAAACAATGAGCTCAAGAAAAAAAAAATCACCTAACAAGCCCAGACCCAGAAATCAAAAAAGTTCTCTCAAGCTCTGATATTACAGCAACTCACAAAATCAGCAAAAATCTCCAACTTTTAACAGCAAAAACCCCTTACTGCTCATATAATTAATTACAATGAGACTTAATGTCAAACGCCCATTTATGTAAATCACAACCCCGATAAATTACATCACCCGCTAAAAAGAAATTCAATTTAATGCTCAACCCCCAATTACATCTCTCATAAGAAAAGGAAGAAAAAAAAATGATAATCACAAGTAAACTTCCCCCATCACAAAACACATAATATATGCATAATGTACATAATCCCACTTTTTCCCAAGAAATGCCATATGTATAGTTACAGAATTTATGCCATCGCAGCCATTCATGCGACCGAACACGGCCAGAAAGCAACTCTTACACGTGAACTTTCATGAAATGCTATGGTCAACATTTCCAGATATAGCAAAACTCTGAGCAATCACCACTAGAGGAAAAGAATCAGTACACAGGACTCATCACAGCGGTTTCAGCAAAAAATCCTCCTGTGGACACGTGTGCGCTAACAGCAGCACAAAAAAAAATGTCTAGTCAGATTCGCAAGTTCGGAAACTCACGATTCTCAAAAAAAGGTCTATACTGAAATCAAGTAAGTACATTTCACTAAATTAACTCCAGGATATGACTAATTTGCTCAAAGATTGTCTCGAAGGCGTAACTCTCACATGTTACTACCCAATTATATAAAAAAAATTATCACCTATTCGGGATAAAAAATTACAATAAACTCGTAATTCGGCTATATGCCTCCAAAAATAACACACTTGTGAACATAAAAAATGCACAACATCTCCATAGGACCACAATGCAGTAATGCCCCTCGCCTCCAAATAGTCACGAAACCAAAAAGAAAAAGCCACAGAACTCTTCTCTTGGCTCAAAAAAACTCCATAACTACAAAAAAGGTCACCCCCAAAGATTAATTCCACCTCCATATATATAATTATGTCACCATCTTAATAATAACACCACCCCAGTAATAAAAATATTTCCTCCATTTAATTAATAACCACACCAACATATTCCCTCTTATTTCTCCAATAACCACGGGTTAATAAAAAACCATCACTCCAGGAATAAAAAATATTCACCTCTGTTTCAGCAAATAAAAAATACTTACCTCTATTTCACCAATAACTCCATGTGGAATAAAACAAGTCTCCAAAAAATATATCTCCAAGCAGGATAATTAAAAATGAAATCCCATCTCCAAAAAAATGCACTCAAAACATCCAGCTGACCCACTCATAAATATTGCCCCATATATCTCCTCAAAAAAGTGTCTCCATTAGCAACAAAGATGGCTGCAAAAAAATTGAACTAAACATAGCTCACACCACCATAGGCAAATATCAAATGGCCAAAATATATCTCCAATATATTATATCTCAAATTATATCTCCAAAATAATATACCTCCAATTCTCCAGAGAATAACTCAATGTTATAGTAAAAAACTATAAACTCTCTCCTTAGCATAACTGCTGAAAAAGGGCAAAAACTCAGTAAATAAAAATTGTCTAGGAAATTCTAGAAAAAATCACCAATGTGCCACAACTCATTATAACAGAACTCCAAATTCAAAGTGTCTAAGCAAAGGCTTCTCCATATGCACTATGACATAGGCCATTAGAAACTTAGCCAAGTTTCCTATCTCTGGCAAAGTTGTCACGAATACAACAAAGGTATTGTGCAAGAAACTCACAAATTCTGGAACACAAATATCCAGAGAAAAAAAATGTAGTGCCATTACTTATGCATTCAAAAAAAATGCAAAAATTCTCCCATATATCTCTTTGCAGCGTCAGACAGCTGAAAACACAAACACATTCCCGAACAATGACTCTAAGTCACGAACTAAGATATTAAAAAATTTACAGAAACTGGAGAGAAAAAATAAATTCAAATTCACCCATGATAAAAAAAACTTGTGTCAGCAATGGCTAACTTCCAAAAAAGGATAAAAGAAAAATCAACGGCATTGTTAACTATCCCCCGTAACTCACGCATATGTCAAGCAATTATCTGCTGAACTCATAAGAAAAAAATGTGTTGTTAGTTCCTCCCAAATTAAAAAAAAACAACACCACCCTTGATAGCATTACAGCACCCACGTATTAGTATATATATAAAAAAATCAGCAGTTTCATTATCAGCAGTATCACCAAAATTGCTATCATCAAAATTACTAGTATTAGTAATTTACCAAAAATTCAGCACAAAACTCACCAGAAGTTCAGCAAAATTCAGCACAATTCACAAAAATATTCAGCACAAAATTCACCAGATTCATCACTCATGAACGCCTGACATATTCTCCAAAGATATAAAAACTCAATAAATAATTAACCACAAAACTTCTCCCATAATTCATTGTAATAAGTCTCCATAATATAATTATCTGTAATAATTATAAAATAACCTCCCATGAAATATCTCAAATCTCTTGTAAAATATGTCTCAAGTAATGATAATCCTACTTAAGTAACCCTCCTGTAAAATATCTCAAGTAATAATGATAAGGATTCCCCCAGTAATAATTCTCCTGCAAATATCTGCAATTCTCTCTGTATACACTAGTATTGCCAAACCCCTATAATCAACACCAGTCAGCAATCGTTGTAAAGTAATCTCTCCAACACAATAGAAAAAAATAATAATCCCTGTGTCTCCATTATGTTTGTGCTTTCCAAAGCATAAGGAAAACTTACACACATCCAATGCATTTCATTTCCTTTTCTCTTCATTCAAGAGAAAGAAAATCTCTTTTCTAAAAAAAAAGACCCTAAGGGCATCTCACATCATCAACTATTCATTATCAGCTGATTTCCTGGCATTGGAAATTCATTATCAAGGGCAAATTCGTCCCCGATGCCCCAACACAAAGAAAAAAAGAAGGAGTTCACCCCCCACTGAGAAAATAAAAGAGTTTCACCCTCCACTGAGAAAAAAAAAGTTTCACCCTCCACTGAGAGATAGACCACCCTCCCAGTCAAGCGATACCCACGAGTTACACCAGTAGTACCCTCCAGGTAATCAATGCCTTTCTGCGTCGGTTAGCAGAAATGTGATGAGTCTGTAAAAACGACTGGGCGCTCGCTGTCTCCAAGCAAAAAATGCAATTCAAGCACAGTTTCGCATGCATGAAAACTTACTCATACTTGCATACAAAGACGAATGCATCTCTTCTAAACATGCGCCAAAAAAGAAAACACGTCACTTTCTGCTACTATGGGAAAAAAATGTGGTATCCTAAACCAATCGCATTACACAAAATTATTCCAAAAAATCCCCCCAGGACTAAAAAATGGCTCTTTAACACTTACCCCTTCATAATGAGAAAAAAAAACTCGAAATTTGTGCAAGACATGCTAACACACGCGCGGTGGATTGTCTCGAGAATGCACTCACAACATCTCAGTTCTAACTGACTGTTCCCAGCTCTCTCGAGTCTCGAGGCATCTCGCCCTGGGCAAAATTGATGACTCCAATAAAAATCCTTCCCTTCCCCTTTCCACAGTTAACGGACAGATATTTTCTCATTATCTCTCACTTAGTAACTGAAATCTAACAATCTAACAAT
>NC_061100.1:84755640-84758140 GCF_015104395.2 Macrobrachium nipponense | reverse complement strand
CGCTCGGTCACTGATTTGAGCAAACAGCCCGGCAGCCAATCGTAAATCAACTTTCCAGTTGAAAGCCAATAAAAAAGCAGAGGTATGAAGACCCCCCGAGGCACCACAAATACATAAGCAGACGGACTCACACTTCTGCTTTAAACCATCACCTACCTCCGCCTTAGAGAAAGTCTGAAATCCCAGACGAAACCTCACGACCCCTATCAAGAATATTTTTCAGAATTCAAGATTGAAATTTTACATTACACGTGTAACTAACACCCTAGGCACTTTAGATAAGAAAAATTTACTTTCTTAATTACCTACTACTTTCGACATGTCAACCTTCGGTGCGTTGGTCACCAGTTTAAGCGACAACGAAAAAACCATAATTAGAAAAATAAAGAGCCTCTATGAAATTAATGTATCTGAGGCAGCAATAATAATAATAATAATAATAATAATAATAATAATAATAATAATAATAATAATAATAATAATAATAATAATAATAATAGTTAGGAGCTGGAAATATGATAAAAGCCATAAACACATGGGCAGTGCCAGTAATCAGATACAGCGCAGGAATAGTGGAATGGACGAAGGCAGAACTCCGCAGCATAGATCAGAAAACCAGAAACATATGACAATACACAAAGCACTACACCCAAGAGCAAATACGACAGACTATACATAACACGAAAGGAAGGAGGGAGAGGACTGCTAAGTATAGAGGACTGCGGTCAACATCGAAAAAAGAGCACTGAGGCAATACCTGAAAACCAGTGAAGACGAGTGGCCTAAAGAGTGCGTGGGAAGAAGGACTAATAAAAGTAGACGAAGACCAGAAATATCAGAGACAGGAGAATGACAGACAGAACAGAGGGACTGGCACAAACAAACTAATGCACGGACAATACATGATACAGACTAAAGAACTAGCCAGCGATGACACATGGCAATGCTACAGAGGGGAGAGCTAAAGAAGGAAACTGAAGGAATGATAACAGTAGCACAAGATCAGGCCCTAAGAATCAGATATATTCAAAGAACGACACGATAGACGCAAATAACATCTCTCCCATATGTAGGAAGTGCAATACGAAAAATGAAACCATAAACCACATAGCAAGCGAATGCCTGGCACTTGCATAGAACCAGTACAAAAAGAGCATGATTCAGTGGCAAAAGCCCTCCACTGGAGCCTGTGCAAGAAACATCAGCTACCTTGCAGTAATAAGTGGGTACGAGCACCAACCAGAGGGAGTGATAGAAAATGATTAGGCAAAGATCCTCTGGGACTATGTATCAGAACGGATAGGTTGATACGTGCAAATAGACCAGACGTGACGTTGATTGACAACGTCAAGAAGAAAGTATCACTCATTGATGTCGCAATACCATGGGACACCAGAGTTGAAGAGAAAAAGAGGGAAAAAACTGGATAAGTATCAAGATCTGAAAATAGAAATAAGAAGAATATGGGATATGCCAGTAAAATCGTACCCATAATCATAGGAGCACTAGGCACGATCCCAGATCCCTGAAAAGGAATCTAGAAAAACTAGAGGCTGAAGTAGCCCCAGAACTCATGCAGAAGAGTGTGATCCTAGAAACGGCGCACATAGTAAGAAAAGTGATGGACTCTTAAGAGGCAGGATGCAACCCGGAACCGCACACTATAAATACCACCCAGTCGAATTGGAGGACTGTGAAAGAGCAAAAAAAAAAAAACTAATAATAATAATAATAATAATAATAATAATAATAATAATAATAATAATAATAATAATAATAATAATAATAATAATAATAATACAACGAGTTAGACGGATTTACTGAAAAAAAATATTTAGCCCTACTAACTTATTATACGGGATAGGGAGAAGGGATGATAAGTAATAATTGAACTCTTTGCTCTCATTTTCAGGTGCGATTAATTCGTGCCCTGATCGCTGAAAATCTCTAAATTTATTCATACACATTAATTGTATACCGAGGAATAATGTTAGGCCTACAGCGGTAGAATGAAAGGATATTCATAAAAACGTTTACATTAATCACTGGAATGGATAGCTTGTTATTTGGTATTCAAAGCAAAATATAATTTATTTAAGGGCCTAAAGTGTATCTCTTTATACACCTATCAAACATCGCTTTAATCTCTACGGCAGACTTCCTCTCTAGGATTGGCATTGGTAAGTAACTACCCAACAGCTAATAATGCTGGATAGACGTTTAATTTCCGGTGCCTGCTTCCAGATTAAAAGACAGAAAAACAGTTTTTTGCATACTCAAAGTTTCGTTTAGATAAACAATGAGACGCACCGAACATAATCCAGATAATGGCGTTCTAATGAAAAACGAAATTTTATATATAAGGTATTGTGAAGATTTTTCTCCAAAACTGTCGTTCTTTTTATGCCCCACCATTGCATGATACATGTTAGTAATGCCATCATAATACTAAATTAGATTCTTGAAATATGGCAATGGATCTTCTTTTAATTATTTTGTT
>NC_061100.1:84738140-84748140 GCF_015104395.2 Macrobrachium nipponense | reverse complement strand
CACACAAGCAGGTCAGCTTGATACAAAATGTAATGGATGGTAGTATGGCTTTGAGAGGGGTTCACTCTACACTATCAGCTAATGAGCGCACCCAAGGTGGCCATACATTATCATTACAGCCATACCAAAACCTGATCAAGAAAACTAACTTAACCCCGCTATTGAAGGATCCCCTTTAGGAGACCAGCGTAGCATAGTTCAAATGCCCGGTCGTAGATGTATCAGATAAAAAAAAAATAAAAAAACTCCTGAATCGTTATTCCTTGATCAAAAACACAGAAATTGTCTTCTGGGTCACTCACTAGAGGCGCCTGTCTGTTTGAGGCGTTCTTAATCATAGAGGAGGAACCTTCTCTGAATACAAACATTTTTATGCTCATTATAGAAAGTTTCTCAGACTAAGAATGCTTCAGAAATAAAGTTTTTTTGTAGGATAACAAATTTAGTCAGCATACAGAGAGAGAATGGTTGTGACCTAATCTATGACATCAGAAGTAATAGCAGGGTTGCCATTAGCATGATAATGATCATAGAAATACAAATATTTTACCCTCTTCTATACAATAAGTATCAAAGGAAAGGTTGGGCAAATAATTGATGAGAATGACCATAATATTATACAGTATCCATTAATAATACCACGGACAATGAATGAGAAATTGGTATATATACATACATACATACATACATACATATATATATATATATATATATATATATATATATATATATATATATATATTATATATATATATATATATATATATAATATAAATATATATATATATATATGATATATATATATATATATATATATATATATATTATATATAGATTATATATATATATATATATATATATATATATATATATATATATATATATATATATATATATATATATATATATATATATATATATGTTGATGCACGTAGATGTTATCTCCTGTCCTTAGCAATATTTACATGGAAGTTTTTGAGACAAAACTCTTACTTTGCCCCAAAAAGTTATATGGTTTAGGTATGTGGATGATATTTTCTGTATTTGGCCAGTTCACGAAAATCTCCAGGAATTCCTTAATAATCTCAATAATTTAGTCCCCTCTATAAAATTTACTGTAGAGGAAGAAAGAATTATTGTAATTTGAATTATCTTAATGTAACTGTCCATAGAAATGATAGAAATTTCACCTTTACAGTCTTTCGGAAGTAAACTAACATTCCCTCTTTTGTTCATAACAACTCCAATCACCATCAAACTGTCAAATTCTCTGTTTTTTCTGGAATGCTCCTAAGGGCTTTACGTGTCTGTAGCCCACAGTTTATTGACGCTGAAATTAAAACTATTTATTATATTGCATTAAAACTTAAATACCCAAGGACTTTTGTAGATGTGGCATGGAAAAGAGCTAGAAAAACATTTTATTCAAGTAATGACAAACTTGAATTTAGTAAGCATAACATTCTAAATTACCCTATGATGAAAGGTTTTTAGTTATTCCATGAATTTTAAAGCTTTTTAACATAAATGTTGTTTTCATTAATATGAATGTCAAGAGTTTAGTAATCAAAAATTCTCCTAAAGATCTTCCAGGCTGCATATATGAAATTCCTTGCAAAAAGTGTAATAAAGTCTATTACGGGCAGACCGGTAAATCTCTTTCACAACGCCTCAAACAGCACCAATATTCTGTGAGAACTGGGCAAATATTGAATGCATTATTCGTACATATGAGAGATTTAGATCATCCTATTAACTGGAATCAAGCAAGAGCCTTAATCCCATGTAATGACACAGTTAAAAGGAATATCATTGAATCTAGTTTCATCAAGTAAAATAATGGAAATGTTCTAAATTTAAGTCTTGGTTTATTTAAACTTGATGCTTTCATAATGAAAAAAGTTATAGATAAATATAAGCAACAAAATTAATATATTCAGTTTTGGACTGTAAAGATATTTTGTAATTTTGGTTAGGTTCAAATCTGTTTAGGTTTGTGACCGTGTGATATCCGATAATCATGGATTATCTTTTTTAATTTTTACCCTTTTGACAATTAACCATCTGGTATTCTTGATCTTGTTGTGTACCCGAGACCTTTCTCTCCAATAGTATTTACCTCCTTGACAATGTCTTAGTAAAGACGAATGCGCCTGGATTTCTGACCATCA
The DNA here is from genome assembly GCF_015104395.2 of Macrobrachium nipponense. Lineage (NCBI taxonomy): Eukaryota > Metazoa > Arthropoda > Malacostraca > Decapoda > Palaemonidae > Macrobrachium > Macrobrachium nipponense. Next base: position 84,745,969 of record NC_061100.1, on the reverse strand, counting down.
TTTTCCTTGATATATATATATATATATATATATATATATATATATATATATATATATATATATATATATATATATATATATATATATAATATATATATATATATATATATATATATATATATATATATATATATATATATATAGTACTATATATATATATATATATATATATATATATATATATAATATGTATAACATATATATATATATATATATATATATATATAATATATATATATATATATATACAGACATCGAGCTACAAATGTCCTTTAATATCTAATTCGCTCTACCTCGGAATTAACATTTTTTCATATATGCTAACCGAAGGACAATTTTTTAATCGATAATTGATTTGTCGGTTCACGGGCGCGAACCATCGAACCCAACAAATCCAGGACTCACAGTGAAGCTTCACTGTGTGCCCTGGATTTGTTGGGTTCGATTGTTCGCGCCTGTGAGCCGACAAATCTATTATCGACAAGAAAATTCCCCTTCGGTTAACTATATGAAAATATGTTAATTCCGAGGTAGAGCGAATTAGATATTAAAGGACATTTGTAGCTCGATGTATGTATATGAATCACGGTAATGTGATATGATCCATATACTATATATATATATATATATATATATATATATATATATATATATATATATATATATATATATATATATATATATGTATGTATTATAAATACACACACACACACATATATATAATATATATATATATATATATATATATATATATATATATATATATATATATATATATATATATATATATATATATATATATATATATATATATATATATATATATATATATGAACAATATTATAAAAAGGAGTTTCATAAATATACATATGGCAATATTACTACTGTCATAGCACAATTTTACGTTGACTAGAGGAATACATTGCAATTTAACGCAATTTATATTTAGCCTTCTATTATTAATTATGCAAAACCTTTAGAATTGGTGAAATGCAATCAAATTGAAATGGGAATACGATCATTTAGAGGTGCTTGGTATGATATTTTGGCCTGATATAACTGGTAACCTTCCATAACAGTAAACACTACCGACGACAGGACGAGGGCAGGTTATACATGATTGCTGCTTCATCTATGGCAAGCGTAGCAAATAGTTCTCGTGGCTACAAGACTACTTTTGTATTTCGTGTTTTTCCGGTATGCAACAAAGAAAAGAATCGTACTCGCCATATGCTATATATTAACAAGCAAGTGGTTATTACACAAGCAGCAAACGGTTTAGACAAGACGACAAAGGTGACCTTTATAGGAGTAATACTTGAATGACGAGTATGAAAAAGAGATATACAAATATTTTGTTTATATCAAAGCTTTTCTAACTTTTCAGACCAAAAATAAACAATTGCAGAATTTTTTTGACTGATAAACTATCTCATGACTAGCAGCAATGACCATTTTTAACAACTTATCTATTTTATTGAGTTCTTTATACTTGTATATAGGTATATACATACATATATATACACACACATATATATAAAAGATAATAACTTCAATGAATATTGATATGATTATATCAGTGATTAATATTATCATCAATAATTAAAATTTTATCATTCATTGGCTAAATACTGGTCTTTATCCACACCGACTAAAACGCTAAGGTTATGAATGATTTCCATCCATTCTTTATGCAAGACATAGACAAGCAAAACCTGCAGAGAAAATAGGATTTTCTTCAGCTTTGGTATCGGCAGACTTCTAAGAGGGAAAGATGAAGTAGTGGCTCACTTGGGCAACTTTAAAGTCTACGATTTTGTGCCTTGTTTTATTAGCACCAGTTCACCGTCAATCTAATTCCAAAGTTTAAGAAAAAAAAACACTTATTTGGGCTCTATGGACCTAATAGATAGACAGAAGTATAGTTGATAAGAAAGAAAAAAATGATAATGACATCAAATTCCCTAACGTGAGCTTTGAATCAGAATAGAATTGATAACATATTGTTAAGAATGATATAAATTTTCCGAGTGCTATGAAAACGTATGTCGCATTTATATAATTAATAAATAACTAATGTCCAATTTAGGGATTTTCATCGTAATATTGACCTTACTAGATAAACAAATAACCTCATTTTAAATTGCACTCATACAAGCCTTCGGGATTTAAAAAGCATTATAGGAAGTTTCAGAGAACAGGAACATGATTATAAAGTTTGGTCAAATAAGATAAGATATATATTGCAATAAATATATAAAAACTTCACGGCTCAATTTAAAACTATTCCTGTCAGTAGTGGTGGTAATAAAATTCAAGAGAAGGGATGTAGGGATCCCGGGATAACGCAGAGTTGGTGATAAATTCCATTCAAAAGTTTAGCTGGAAATTCACAGTCCAGTTCCCGAATAAATTGGAAAATTTCATAAATCAGCCTTGCGCTCACCGCCGACTAAAGGTGAAATAATTCTTCCTCGAAAGAATTCTTTTACACTCTGCGTTTGAGTGCGTGTGTGTGTGTGTGTGTGTGTGTGTGTATGCAATTGTAAGTGTTAAAATCTGGTAATTTAGGTTCTTAAGTGCTTAGCAGTTCAATGTTTTTTTTCTTTTCCTTCTTGAGTAGGGTTCCGTCATTCCACTAAGCTTTATATACTGAGTTTGATTGAATAGTGTTGACGGAATATATGGTTATGGGCGTTAATATTAGGTATGCAAAACTCTATTCATCTCATGATGCTCTTCTACGGCCACCTAATAAATATTGCTCTTCATTATCGTCAGTACTCCAATTCATATACTGTTTTTCGAAATTTCCTCCTCAAATGAGTTTTACTCTTTGGATTATATTCCTAATTACTTTTCACATTTTAAGAGGAAATGAAAGGTCCAAAGGAACACCTTAAACTCTTCCCCTTGCTATGATTAAAAAAAAAAAGATTTAGGTGTTCCAATAAAAAAAATCAGAATGAACTCATCTCCTTTCTATAATTCATTCTAGTAGCCTTAGTAGCCTTGTAAGGTATCTAGAGTAGTCTATTGATTAAAATATGATGAACAGATTTCCCTTTCGTACATACATACATATATGCGCACATGCACACACATAATATATATATATATATATATATATATATATATATATAATATATATATATATATATATATATATATATATATATATATATATATATATATATATATATATATATATATATATATATATATATATATATATATATATATATATATATATATATATATATTATATATATATATATATATATATATATATATATATATATATATATATATATATATATTATATATATTATATATATATATAAATTATATAATTATTATATATATATATATATATATATATATATATAAAAACATGGGGGGATTATCCCTCCAGTATTCATAAGGTAAGAGTGGACACGAAACGGAAGGCAGACCCCATAACTCCATTACACACACAAGTTTAAAAACAAAGTTAATAAAATGGAACATCTTACAAGATATCAAACAAGCCATCCCTTTGGCTAAAGTAAAGGAAACACTTACCCATTCCCAACCGGAATATCACTCACTGATAAATAAAAAACACTTTGGCATCTGCCATTATGGCTTCGCCTTCCTCCCCCGAATGTCTGTGCAATTCTTCCCATAAACTTGGCTAGTGAGACATTATGAATAGAAGAGGCGCACACGCACATACGAACACACAGTTCGCTAGCGCCTCACGGTTCTAGCTGCATCTAGTTTCCCAAAGGCACTTTGAAAAGAGTTCATAAACTGTCGTACATTGACTTCCTGAACCAAGCACTTTTATCTCACGCCACCCCCTGGAATCTCATTGATCAGCTACCCTCAGGTCGTTACTCTGCACTGTCCTCCACATTCCATAGGTTACAGAGAATGTACGAACAATATATTATTAATCAAAATCCTATGTCTTACAAATTGCTCGGCCTCGCACCTATATGCTAGCCCCCGCCTAGCAAAATTGCTTATACAAAACACTGGCCGGCTTAAAACAAAACAAGTAAAACTGCACGTCTCTGGCATTACAAAATAAAGTCTTATCACGCTTTATCTCCCAATAACACAAAACGCTTTTCTCTCATATTTTCTGCATTAGGATTCTTGAATATCCCTCTTCGCTTGTCTGCAAGTAGCTGAACAGACAGCAACAGGCTATAGCAGGCTGTAGCAACTGTAGGAAGACGGAATGCCTCCCTCATCGTAGAAGACTCTCACGGCTTCTTGTAGATCCCCAAAAAACACGCTGTAGAATTCTCTCGAACACCCATCATGGAAATACTTGTAATCACCCTGGGCAACATGGCAGCAACCTCTCTTCACGGCTGGTGGACGTCTTGCTGGAGTCGGGGAACGACTTTTGGCGGGTGTGTGTTAGTATGTCAGTCAAGTCTCTGGTCAATCTAAGAAAATTAACCCAAACATACTACTTCTATCAAACAATGATCTCAAAAAGGTCAGAAATACTAACTGAACGTCTCCCAATTAACTCCACTTAATATGACTACTAAAATGATAAGTCATTATCGCAACTCTCTAAAAAAAAGAAACATCAAGTTCTCCAACTCAATTCCCCAAACTCGCACATCAGCACACACACAACTCAGAAATCACAGCAACTCCACGGAATTCTGCACTCTCATTTCGAACTCGAATGTGCTCACAAGAGAAAAAAAGAAGACAAAATCGTAATAAGCTCAAGAAAGAAAAGAATCACGTAACACCCAGACCCAAAAATGTTCTCTCAAGTTCTGACAACCCACAAAATCAGCAAAAATCTCCAACTTTTAACAGCAAAAACCCCTTTACTGCTCAATAATTAATCACAATGAGACTTAATGTCAAACTCCCATTTACGTAAATAGCAACCCCAGAAAAATTACACCTCCCGGTAAAATCAAATCTCCCGTCCAAAAAAGAAATGCTACTTAAGCTCAATCCCCAAATCATATCTCTCATAGGAAAAGGAAGAAAAACAATAAAAAAAAAGGATAATCACAAACAGATTTCCCCAATCACAAAATACATAATACATGTATAATATGCATAACTCCCGCGTTTTTCCCAAGAAATGCTCCATGTAAAGCCCCGGAATTTGCCAGAAAGCAAACTCTCACACATGCGCTTTCGTGAAATGCTATAGCCAACATTTCCAGATATTGCAAAAATTCTGATCTATCACCATCAGACGAAAAGAATCAGCACACGCTCAGCACACGGTTTGTCAGCAGAAAAATCGCCTGCGGACGCATGCTCAAACAACAGCACAAAAATTGTCTAGTCAGACATAAGTTTGGAAACTCATGATTCTCAAGAAAAAAGGTCTAACTGACACATTTCACAGAATTAACTCCAGGATATGACTAATGTGTTCAAAGACTGTCTCGAAGACTTATTCTCTCAACATGACTTTTCCCCAAATTATATTTCTCCAAGAATAACACACTTGTGAACATAACAAATGCACACACATCTCCATAGGACTCTTAATGCAGTAATGCCACTTCTCTCTAAATAGTCACGAAATAAAAAAAAAGAACCTCAGAAATCTCCTCTTTGCTCAAAAAAACTCCATAACCACGAAAAAAAGGGTTACCCGCCCAAGATTAATTCCAACTCCATTATGAGACACCATATTAATAATAACACCACTCCGGTTATAAAAATATTTCCTCCATTTGGTTAATAACCAACCCCCTTATATTATTCTCTTATTTCTCCAATAGCCACACGTCAGTAAAAAAAAAAGACACCACTCCAGGAATAGAGAATAATCACCTCTATTTCGGCAAATACAAAATATTTACCTCTATTTCCCCAATAACTCCGTGTGGAACAAAACAAGGCTCCAAATAATATATCTCCAAAAAATGTGCACTCAAGGCATCTAACTCACACACTCACAAATATTGCCCCATAATCTCCAAATATGTGTCTCCATTTGCAACAAAGATGGCTGCAAAATAATTGAACCAAACATAGCTCATACCACTATTGGCAAATATCAAAAATGGCCAAAAATATATATCTCCCATATATTATATCTCAAAATATAACTCCAAAATAATATATCTCAATTATATCTCAATTCTAACTCCAATTCTCCAGAGAATAACTCAATGTTATAGTCAAAAACTATAAAAACTCACTCCATTTAGCATAACTGCTAAAAAAGGGCAAAAACTCGGCAAATAAAACTGTCTAGAAAATTCTAGAAAAAACCACCAATGTGCCACAAGTCATTATAACAGAATTCCCAACTCACAGTGTCTAAGCAAAGACTTCCCCATATGCACTACGACATAAGCCACTAGAAAACTTAGCCAAGTTTCCTATCTCTCACAAAGTTGTCACAAATACGACTAATGTATTGTGCAAGAAAACTCACAATTCCTGGAACATAAATATCCAGAGAAAAAATGTAGTGCCATTACGTATGCATTCAAAACATGCAAGAAATTCTCCCCTATATTACTCTATAGCATCAAATAGCTAAAACACGAACACGTTCCCGAACAATGACTCTAAGTCACGAACTGAGATAACATTCACACTAACTGGAGAGAAAAAAATAAATTCAAATTCACCCTTGGTAAAAAAAAACTTGTGTCAGCGACAGCTAATTTCCAAAAAAGGAGAAAAGAAAAATCAACGGCACCATTAACTATCTCCCGTAACTCACTAGATGTCAAGCAATTATCTGCTGAACACATCAAAAAAAGAAAAAAAAACTAAAATAATGTGTTGTTAGTTCCTCCCATAATCACAAAAGATTTCACCTCCCTTGATAGCATTACGGCACCCACGTATTAGTATTAAAAAAATCAGTATCAGAAATATCATTATCACAAAATCACCAAAAAAATTGCTATCATCAAAATCATCAGTATCAGTACAAAAAATATCACCAATGTTAATGCTTGTCCATTCTCCAAAAATTCAGCACAAAATTCAGCAAAAGTTCAGCGAGATTCCACACAATTCACCAAGATTCAGTCAGATTCATCAAGATTCAGCAAAACTCATCCCCGTGAATCACTGAAATATTCTCCAAAGTTACAAAAACTCAACAAATAATTAACACAAGACTTCTCCCATTAATTCATTGTAATAATTATCCCTGAATAATTATCTGTAATAATTATTGAATAATCTCCCATGAAATATCTCAAATCTCTCGCAAAACAATTCTTCCGTAATGATAATTATACTTAAGCAAACCTCCCGTGACACATCTCAAGTATAATAATTATTAATAATAACAATAATAATAACTCTCCATAGCAAAAATCTCAAGTAAGGGTGAAATTCAAATAGCATACAACAGTATTGCTGAATCCTATGACATACAATTTCTCCAGCATGCAACACCATGACATAACACCATTGCCACACAACACAGATACAACACCAATCATCGGCATTTCAAAGTAATTTCTCCAACACAATAAAAAAATAATCTGTGTATCCCCCTTATATTTGTGTCTTTCAAGGCACAAAGAAACATATAACACATCCCGTGCATGTTAACTACTTTTCCCCTCATTCTCGTAAAAGAAAAATCTCTTTTTATTTCCTTTTCTCTTCGTCCAAGAGAGAAAAAAAAAATCTCTTTTCTTAAAAAAAGACTCTACGGGCATTTCACTTCATCAACTTATCAATCAGCTGATATCTTAGCATTCAATGTCAAGGCCAGACCCATCTCCCAACACAAAGGAAAAAAAAGGAAAAGGGGGAGTTCACCCACACTGAGAAAAAAAAATTTCTCCCCCCCTGAGAACAACCCC
>NC_061100.1:84730640-84735640 GCF_015104395.2 Macrobrachium nipponense | reverse complement strand
TATTATTATAAATTATTTATATATTAATATATCTATATATCTATATCTATATATATTTATATATCTAAACAACGGGAGCACCGCCCCGTTGTTCACATGGTAACGTTAAGCCCAGAGCGGAAGTCTTACTGGTAACACCTTCTCTGGTAACACATTCTCCCCCTCTCTGTCTCTCTCTTTCAGACACCGGTAACAGCCCCTCTCTCTCTCTCTCTCTCTCTCTCTCTCTCTCTCTCTCTCTCTCTCTCTCTCTCTCTCTCCATCCATCTTCCCCTTCATCATCTAAGGTCTCCAAATCAGAGTCAGAACTACAAAAATAGACATTTATTTAAGCTAAAGTACTAATTAAATAACTCAGATTCTTACAGGATAATTAATGGAATGATAACTCACAGTTCAAGTAACTTATATAACCACCCGGTATTTTAATTGTCTTAATCAGTAATTAGTCACACCAATTATCTCTTCTCCAAAACACAGTCCCCTCACTAGGACACTTAGTCCTTCCACTAGATATGCCTGTTTAAAAGAACAAACTTCGAATAGAGAAGTGAAGAGTGACTACAGAACATCGGAAAGAACCAATATCAAAAGAGCTAAAGTTCGCAATCTTCTATCATTCAACGAAGCTTGCATAATCATCAAACTGCTGCCTACAATAACAAGTGTGCATTTATTTACTTTAGTTAAGCAGTCTAACGTCCAGAGCCCACAGTACGACTATGTCTATGACTCGCAATAATTTATTAGAATCTGGCAGAGAAAAAAGTATATATCTTGGGGAGAGGGATTACATAGTTTAGGCGGAATTATGCAGTCTTTGTACACTCTTGTAGAAGATGATATTAGTTACTGTTATTGAGCTGTAACTACTTTTTTCAAGGAATTAGATGAACGATTGTCTGAAATAAGATTTTCTTACAGTTGTCTTACAGCTCCCTTCATTTGAATTCTTTAAGACGAGATTCACGTCTTTAACTCTAATGTGATCTCACTTGTAATGAAGACAGAATGAGAATGATAAGAATGAAGCAAGGATATTACGGAAGCAGTAGATGAAGGAAAACAGTCTAGAATTGAATTCATTGTTACGGAAGGCTTACAATTCTATTTTCAAAATCGATGGACGGGCTTCGTGAGGAAATAGGCAATGTTTGGCAGGCAAGTGTTTAAGAAAATTAATCTTTTGTTAACAGATGAAATTAAACATCCATTGATGGGACATGCAGAAGGATGCCTAACAATCTTATTTACTAGATGATGGCATACATAAGTAAACATTAATTGATAAGGTAGTGAAATACAAAGTGCTTGTATAAATGAAGATATAAAAAAATTTGTCTCAGGTAATCTTGGGAAATACTGTTGAGAATTTCTCGATGATAACTCTGATTACTGGCTGGCTCTTCTTGCTGTTCTGGGTCTAACACGCGTCTAAAAGAGTCAACGACTCAGAACCCGTGGAAATAGATGGTGGCTAGGCAAAACACAGCGCATTTTCTAGATTTTACCACAAAAATACTCTAAAAACAAAAAAGCACACCCAAGCTATTTAAATTACGTTACTACAAAGTAACTGTAACTTTGCAACAAAGTGACGTTAATGCAAAACATAGCTTGATTCACAAACAAAATGCACTGACAATGAACAAAGAAAGAATTTCTGGAACACGTAGGAACCAGCAATCAAGATTCAAAGGGTTACCACAACTCTGTTACAGATCACTAAAATCGCAACGTCATCAAGCCTACGAATGTAGTGTTACTACTTGAAATGGTACATGTCAACACAAAGCAAAGATCGGCGTCAGTCAAGTTGATACAATTACCTAATGCTTCGAGAAAAAATCTACCATTGTCAGGTGGGTTTATCAACACAAATTTGTAACATGTCCGACCTATCTCGCTGCTGGAAGAAAAACGAAAATGGAGGCCGCTGTGGCGTGGCCACCAGTGTCTTCAGAAATTTCCAAATTTACAATTACATAACTACGAGTAAGTTTCTTAGTTCCAAAACTCTAGTTATTTAACATGCAACACAAGGGCACTTTTCAGGAATAAAGTACATGCAGCAATTGAAATAATATAAGCTTTTCCTAAATCAGAACCATCATGAACGTCTCCGCGTCAGTCCTGCTAGACATGTAATCACTATGTTTGTCGATTCTACTGATATTTTAAACCTACTAGACAGGAGATTGGTAAAGCCTCTGCAGATTTTGTCGACATCCTTCCAGCCAGAGAGATCTGACAGCCTAGGCAGAAAGGTTGAGAATGACGTCTGAGAAGACAACGTTCAATTATGACTTTCATCCCAGATGTGACTGGAGGCATCATAATCGCAGCTGGCTCACAGTACAGTCAGAATACTCGACTCTATTCTGTCTCTTACAGTCACACAATACAGCAGTGCATAAAACAATGAAATGGGAATAAATTGAACAATAGTGCCCTCCGTCTTAGTAACACGCAAAACTATTAGACTATCCTAACTATAAGGGTCCCTCGACCTTCTCACAGCTCCTTCTCAATACTCCTCAAGGAACTATGTTTTGATACTTTCAAAAACATTATAGTTTGCCATCTCTGAGAAAATATCCCATTTTCCCTCGTTGGGCTATATCCGGTTTTCTTTTGGGCCTACCCTTGGTTCTCAACATTCTCTTTATTCTGTCTATCACTACTATCTTCGCCCACTGTCTCTGATTTGTTATCGATTAGTTGGTGATTGTCAATATTCATTACCGCACATTCACTAGCATGCACAGCACTATCAAAATCACGTTCAACATCTGTGAGTTCAGTATCGTTGTTCACTTCACTTACCACGGTATCACAGTTACTGTCCTAATGTCTGTTATTCGCTTCTCTGACGAAGTGCCCAAATGTATGGTTACCCCACTTACCAATCAAAATTTAGTAACTCAACAGACAGTCACCTGAACCTTTATCACAGATAAAATATGACTGATTACTCTAAAGTCAACAGTGATCCCTTAAAAACTTATTAATCATACAAAAAATCAGACTGAGTTCATTAAAACAAGTGTGAAGTAATCTTATATGAGATTAAATTAATTAAGTGGCATCACTCCATCAACAACTTTAAAAGTCTAAGTATTTCCCTGGTTCTAACTCGCAAAATGATTTAAATAATCAGCCCTAAAGATCTATATTTTCGAGTGTGTCACTTTCAACCTCCTGATCAGCATGCAGGTAACCCTTCTGTTGCAAATGCTCTCTTACATTCATCAACCTGACGTTGTGAATGGGCGTGTTTACTTTATCGTGGACTAACAACCGTAACATCAGAAATCTTTGGCCTAATCTCAGTTGTCACACTACTAAATTGAACTCGTCGTTAATCACATCAGTTTCAAAGGGTGCAATATTCAATGTATCCTTTTTGATGATGGGAAAGTCCAGTTCAGTGACCAAACAGCAAATAATAAAGGTCTTTTGGCTTCTGGTGTCAAAACGTACTTACATTATACATTTCTTATTATTACTATTATGAAAAGTAGGTGATGCAGTTTGCAATATTATAGGTGGCAAGTTCATGCCACTAGTAGAATTTAAATGCTTTAGCATAAACAGGCAGTTTCTCTTCTGATTTGTTACATTGATTGTTTATGTTAAGCTTGTTCTTCAGGTTTTTTCTTTTGCTGGTTCTGTATCTGTGTGGTGGCTTTATACACAAATATTGGATCTAGGAACGGCGTTACTACTTTAAGCTACGTTAAAGTTCTTATTAGAATTCCCGTTATTAGAACAAATGAGATATAGTGACCCCCTCCACATCTTTGGCAGTTTTGGTTACTATGGCACTCATGACTATGGTGACCTTTCATAAGACAATTGAAACAATGCTTATTTTGTATTAAAACCCTCTTTCTGTCGGTCGTTTACACTGATAAATTTCTGACAATCATTCACTGAATGACTTTTGTTGCAAAAGCAGCATGATTTGACGCAAATCCTGGAGGAGATTAAAACGAAGGTAATATCTGTTATGACTTACCATATAACCTGTCTAATAAACGGATTTATACTTCATAGTTCTCTCTCTGCCATGATGCTCAATGACTTTATCAATCTATGTGGCTCTACTTCCAGCACGCTAAGCAGGTATGTGAACTTGGTGACTGAATTTAGCTCTGAAAGGTTGAGCACATAGACATCGAAAAATTGTTTGAATTTTGTGTATTCGTTCATATCCCTTTTAAGTTAACTGAGCTGATTAACAGCTTCCTAGGCTTGGCCCGAAGGGTTAGATATTTTTTTGCGATTTAGGAACAAATTCGTTACCTAGCAACCACTTACAGCTTTTTGTGGGATCCGAACCACATTATATCGAGATATTAATTTCTAATCACCAGAAACAAATTCCTCTGATTCCACGTTGGCAGATCAGGGAATGAAACTCAGGACTACCAAGTTGGTAGGCGAGCACATAAACCAATCGTTCAAAGAGAGGTAATATAATCTAGATCAAACAATGGTACAATTACCTAATGGTTTGAGAACAATCTAGCAGAGTTCAGTCGGCTTTCCAGCTCACAAACCTTGAACATATCCTACCTATCTGGCTGCTAGAAGAAGAGTGAAAATGGATAGCGCGGTGGCGCGAACACGAGTGTCTTTTTCAGAAATGTCCAAATTTGCAATTAAATTACTACAAGTAAATATCTTTGTAACAAAGCTCTAGTTAATTAAAGGTGCAAGGCGTAGTGCACTTTTCAAGAATAAAGGACAAGCAACAAATGAAATAATATCAGCATTTCCCAAATCAGAACCATCGCATTCATCCCTACGCCAGTCTTGCTAGACACGTAATCACTATATTTACTAATTCTATTGATAGTGAGAAAAATAATTTGTAAAGGAGGGAACAAAATAATTGAGAACGATTTATTTGAAACGGGGTACACTAATAAGCATACACATCAAGATAATCTATCGGAAGTCTATTTATTCCGTTTCTGATAGAGCTGATAATT
>NC_061100.1:84710640-84720640 GCF_015104395.2 Macrobrachium nipponense | reverse complement strand
TATTCTGTCGTTTAAACGTGTTATGAGGGTTCAGGTGTCTGGCTTTTGGTGAGGTAATATTTGATGCATGGTAACCAGATACTTGGCACTTCGTAACAATATATATATATATATATATATATATATATATATATATATATATATATATATATATATTATATATATATATATATATATATATATATATATATTATATATATATATATATATATATAATATATATATATATATATATCTATATATATATATTATATATATATATATATATACTATATATATATATATATAATATATATATATATATATATATATATATATATATATATATATATATATATATATATATATATATATATATATATATATATATATATATATCTATCTATATATATATATATATATATAATATATATATATATATATATATATATATATATATATATATATATACACATATATAGCTATGTGACTCTGACATTACGTTAATTAACAATTCAATTAGTGCCACTTTGAAAACCCCAGCAAAATATTAATCCCTTTTATGTAGAACCCGACATTGACAGAAATGAAACTCTTGTACAGTTATGGCAAATCATACAAAATAGTTATCAGCAGCGCTTCATTCTTTCACCCCGGGACCTGGAATGGGTGGTTGCTACCATGGCACTGTGGAATATGTGAGAGGTGGTACACAACTTCTCGTGTTACTCCGAATTCTGCAAATTAAGGATGACCTGTAATTCTCGATCTAAAATGCGATTTATGTAATTGGGATTTGCGTAAGGCAGAGAATATAAGTCACCTAATACTTTTATGAGTTAGCAATATAAATGAACACTTCTAGTTACAAGGGACAAATATTTCTTTATTTTTCTGAAGGAGATGCAAAGGGGAATTTGAGTTATATGTATGAAAGCAAACAGTAATTAATAAAGGAAAATAATGGAGTATCGAGCAAATTTCAAATCCAAACGTACCTTGTTTTTTGACAATTGTTGTCTTGACTAGAGAGTCGTACATGAGTTATATGAGCTTAGGGGAAGAGAGAAGTTATCACCCTAGACAGTGAGGGGTTTTGGAGAAGAGGTTAGAATCGATTAGAATCGCTCTTGCCGAGACACGACGGGAAACTACATCTGTAAAGCCTCACTCACAAATGTACAGACAATGGCAAAGCTCCATGACGCATAGGAATACGAAGAGACTGAAAAAATTAGATATGCTGCCCTCCATCTTTGCTCTCTGGTCATGAATATGCCAAAGACAAAGACTTCTGACTCGGCCACAGTGTAGAATCTTAAAGAAACCGCTCGGAAGATACCACAGTAATTGGACCCATTCTTCAGGACGCTCTTCGGTGGGTCTCACATCAAAACATCACGGCACAGAAGATAGAAAGGTAACATCGATGGCATCAGACATAATTTTCAATGTTTCACACGGAATTGTGAAGCCATGGAAATATACTGCAATGGGACTTGGTCTGGCATAATTGACTGGATCAAAATTGTCTTTGCAAATTTTGAATTGAGTCGGACCCAGCATCAGTTTCAACGAAACAAAAGGCTAGAAACTGAATGTGCATATTCTATTTCATCAGAAGGTTATGATGCTCCTGGTGGTATTCGTCTTCTTCCCAATGATGCAAATATTGAGAATGTCGATGGCAAAATATTTTACCAGAAGTCAGCAGACTTGCAGATAGAACTGCCATAGAATATCGCAAAGAAAAAAAAAACAGAATATCATTTGTTGGAAACCACCGGGAGATTGCTCCGTTTCGCAAGCCTCTGAAAAATGCCAAATTCATTGGGTTGACAACAACTACAACTGTATCCAGTAGCACAGATACTAGCACCAAAGAAGGATCAAATCTGCAACTAAAAGAGCTTGATTTATATTGCTTTTGGGAACTTCGCAAAGGCAAAGTCCCTTCTACACCAGATATATGAGTCAGCATGTTTCAGACCCTCTATTCCCTCCAAAGGATCTGCTACATGGATCCTATTCCAAAGTCACCTACTGACAATGCAGTGGTAAGGGAGACCATGATCCGTACCATGAATGTGGCAAAAGAAACCAGAAAAAATTGGGCAGTTGTGACATATGATTTGGCAGTTGCTCTCAGGGCCTATTCCATCCAAGCCATAGAACAGCCACGTTTTGATAAACTGCTGATTATGTTGGGAAACTTCCACATTGAACTTGCCTTTTATGGAGCTATTGGCACAATGATAAATTAAAGTGGGATGGAATTTATTCTCACAGAGGCAGAGGTCTTGGCAGAAGGTTCCATGCTGGGCTTTCTGAAAGGGATATTCTACAACCGCTGCATTTGGTTACGTGAGTTGCTGGTCAACGTCCTGGAGATGAAGCTGCATGACCATTTTTTACAGGATCTTACACTGGAGGAATATAAAGTCTTTCAAGACGTCATGGATGCGATTCCAAGAGAGCAGTCCAAATTAGAAGTCCACCTATCGGATCCTATAATTACAAGGCACCTTCAAAAGTATGAGTTCTTTCACTCTGTCATGGATGGTAGTCATGGCCAAACAGCTCAGTTCTGGGCAATCTACGTCTTCCTGATCAACAGAGTTCATCAGGAAGTCCACAGATCGGTCAAGATGAGCGATGTAGATGGATATATCAATGCACTGGTAGTAGCCTTCGCCTTGAATCGCCCAAACTATGCCCGATGTGGTTTGATGGACCTGCCCTTCCTGATGCTCTGTTCACAGACCGAGAAAGCAATAAGGATGACAGCAATGGTGCTTATAGTTACATCTGATGATGAAGCATGGAGTGAGGATTCTGACATGGATTTAGAAGATGGGGAATAATAGGATTAAGACTGAATGATTGTGGTAGTGTTTGCATGAATACAGATGCCGAGTATATTTATTTAGATATGCACCTCTGGGACTTATTTTTTTTACCAGCACATATGGCCTACCAAGATGGCACCATACTGACCTTTTATTGTTTCTTAATTAGTTTATCATTTAGACATGAATCATAAGGCTATACCAAAATTTGGTTTATGATATGAATCTAGTTGTTTGATTTAATCATACATTGCACAGATTTCATGTTTATTTGTTAGCAAAAGATACCCATAATTGTTTTATTTATGCCAATCATCCCAGGCCTGTAGCTGTTGTAAAATCAACAAAATTGAGGGTCTTTATTCTGTATGTAGCTTGTCCCTAGCCTCCTTCGGGGTGTGGAGAATTTGATGAATTGATATTAAATTAGGTAAAAGCATATCTTTGTTTCAGTTTTGTTACCTTTGTTTGTGGAAGTCACTTTAGAGTTGATTTTATATATTTAGCATGGATCTTTGGTCTTGAGTCTGGGGTATCCAACGGAAATGTCTGGTACAACAGATATTATGATACCAGATGAGATGGAGGGCATTTTAAAATTTTAAAATCTTTCACATTTTGTTTGATCTAGATCAGCCATAAGGTTTAGTGCTTTGTGTGAGTCTGACCTAAATGAGTTTTCTGCATTCTCTGAAAGAAAGCTTGTTTAGGTTTACAATTTCTGTTCAATATCAATAATCATACAGCTAGGTCGGCCATAGCGTGTCTGGCGTGTCTGGCGTGTCTGGTTGGGGTATTTCCCTGATAAAAATGTCTGGTAGTGCCAATTTCTAATGCATGGAGGTCAGCTAAGCAGTTTGTTAGTAGCGTCAGTTCTTTCACTTCTCGGCTCATCTAGATCAGCTATAGGGTGTGGTCTTGTACGCATGTCTGGCAGGGGTTCCCCACCAATGAAAATGTCTGGCAATGCATATTCATGGTGCCTGTGGATCTGCTTAACATCATGGAGTTGGTATCAATTCTTTCTCTTTTTGGCTGATCTAGGTTAGCTAGAGGGTGTGGTCTTTTGGGCGTGCCTGGCGGGGGGATACCCCATCAATGAAAGTATGTCTGGCAATGCCAATTCAAGATTCATTTTTAACTTTCACTTTCTTGAAAGGTTAAAACCAGTTTTCAGAATTATTTTGCTGAATTACCGACGATAATTATAAATATATTTATTTTGCTATTAGCGGTCAACAGTGAATTTGTAATATTTTTATTTGGCTTCGATTTTCATTTAAGTTTTAATCATTTGTTCGCTCATTTTTTTAACTCTCAGGGTATTAAACTTAAAGGGACTGGATCATTCATTTCTTTACTAAAAATCAGATTTTTCAGGGTTGGTCATTGAGGTTAGTTTTCAATCTATAATTTATTTGATATTTAAATGTACATGTTAATATCTTGGGTAAATTTCGTTTAAAGACTTATCTTTATAACTACCTTAAATCTCATCACGATATTACGGGGTATAACTTTGAATTTATTAAAGCAAATCCATGCAGTGCTGTATTAAAATCAGAACTTTCAGATTTTCGTGAATCGAAACCACACTATGAAGTAAAGTACTTGCGGGAAGTTACTGAAATCAAATTATGCCAAAGTTTTTCAAGCTGTATACAAATGAACACCTTCCTTTCTAAGCTTTGCTTCATCAAAACCAAGCGAGTATCAGCCCAATAACCAACTTCCCTACCCCATTATTTTATTTCTACTTTCTTTTTTACCTCCACCCTTGCAAGGACGGATCCCCTGTAGAGCTGGAGGCCCGGCCCCCTCTTCCTATGCCATATTCCATAGGTCGTATGACCTATTGGCAAGTGCATGAGAGGTTTTACCAATAATTCCTTTCATAATAGCGAGTACATCAATATACTTTATTTGATTACTTTGTTGTTTTAAATATTTAATACTAATGGACCTTATGTTCAATGCAGAATTTTTTTTTTTTATCAGAATTTTTCAAGTTTCTGTCTCGACGTAAGCGTTGCACTTCAGTTAAAAATAAAATAGAACGGCCATCAGACAACGCATGCTTAATTTTCTATATACTTCGTGGGGTTTAAGGAAATATTAGTTGATTTAATTTTTATTAAGGATTTAATTTCTAAAGCTCTGCAGTGATTTATTCTAAACTACCTGAATCTTTTCGAAAATATTTTATTTGTTTGGTGAAGCATTACTTAAAACACTAGATTTTTTTTATTTTTTTTACTTCTTTTTTCTTGAGATAGAACTTTTGTTTTAATGTTACATATCTTCCATTAATTCACAGTTCATATCAATTTAACTCTGTTGTCCTTTAATTGACTTTTGTTTTTTTTATTCATGGTAATAATGCAATAACCAGGCCTATTTTTTACACTGATATACTTGATAGACAAGACATCCTATCAAGCAAACAGAAAAGTGTACATCCCCGAAGATCTACAGAATGTAAAATACACGTTCATCTAGGTAGACACAAACCCCCAACTCTCCACAGTCTACTCCAGACCACACAGCATACTCCAGGGACGACCAAAGGCCTACTGAATGACAGTAGATGGGAGGACAATGAGGGTTTCAATCGACTGATTGCAGCTAGCATACATATCAGACACTAGTCCACAGATGTGGGCGTCTCCTGGCGAAGGAGTCCTGTAGCGCCCACATGGCGACCTTCAAAATCTCCTTTCTCTGTGATGACTAACGTGAAAGGAAAAACCATGCGATCGAGAGAAAACACAAATGCTCATGTGCGTCTTTTACACAGATATCCCATTGACCATTATTGTTCTTCCATGCTTGGATTTATTACCTTCCTGGATCTGTCAGGAAGCCAAGACTACTTTGTGGTTTTCTATCGACCCTTGTGGACAGATTGTGAATAGATTAGAAATATTATATATATATATATATATATATATATATAATATATATATATATATATATATATATATATATATATATATATATATATATATATATATATTATATATATATATATATATATATTATATATATATATATATATATATATATATAGATATATATACGTGTGTGTGTGCAAGGATATACGTATATAAACATTTAATAATAAAATGGCTATTATTATTTCAAAGTTTTCTTATTTATATAAACTCAAATATATATAATATTTATATACCTTCAATATAAGCTAATCTCTCGTCTCCTGGTAAGAAGAGTCACTCATCAGGGACAATATTATAATCAACTTAAATCGCCTGATATCTTGCTGATAACAAAGTGGTAGAAATAAATGTTTAAAAATTGATATTGCCTTGAAGGCCTACGCTGTCAGCCAGAGCCGGTTGTGGCATTAAACCTTTGGAAAGTAGACGTTGTGTTTGGAAGTTTTAATGCGTTTCGTGAAGGTTAGGAATTTTTTAATAATTTTCGTCTATTCAACCTAATCTTTTCAATTAAAAATTTCCTAAGGTCCGATAACGCATCTTTATTTCCTTCGTTCTTTGAATTTGTAAATTTTTCCATAGCCTAATTTTTCTTGATTGCTAAACTATTGTGTCATTACAACTACTGATCTACTGTTATTCATCCGAACTTCACAGCCTCAACAAAGGAAAATGGTTAATTAATTAAAGTACATTGCAGGCGCTTTACAAAAACGACTCTTTAACTTATCAAACACATATCAAGGGATAATAAACCTGTCGCATATGAGACAAGCATCACAATAGATTGATGATGCGAAAATTTGAATGTATATTTAATGACTTCGTTATGTTTCTTCTTAAGCCAAATAATGGGTCTGATAACAATTTATAGAATTGTTTTTCATATATTAAGAAGAGGTTAATCTAATCATACTTTCGACTTGCTAGTTCCCCTAATTCTCTAAGGGTCAACAAGTTCTATTCAATAACTTGATTATTTTTCTTTATAAGTAATTCATTGTGTAGTTTCTATAAACGAAATAACATCTAAGTGCTTGTTTTCTTTCGAGCTACCAATGGGCATTGTAATATATTACCAATTAATTGTTTATCTTTCTACTATTTCTAACGCTTTCTAATTGAATTCATATATTCAGAACCATTCTACGTATTCCTACATGACGTTTAATAGCCTGCCCAACAAGTAACTAACTTTTTTTTCGTTAAATATATTAAGTTCATCTTCCACATTAAGAATATTTATAGTTTGTAAAATTCACAAGGATCACTGGGACTGCATCCCTGCTCACTTTACAGCTGTGTTTTACGATCTTAACGATTTGCTCGAGAACTTCAAAGACTCTGGGGTCAAATAAGATGTATTTACCACGAAGCATTGCGGTGGCTACATCATTTGGCCTCACATGACTGTCTGAAGTTGGCGGGGAGTGAATGTTGATCGTAATGGAAACTTGGCTTGGGGATTTGGCATCAGCGGTTTTGTTGATATGTGTTTTATGAGACTGTAACACACACACACACACACACACACATACAGAGAGAGAGAGAGAGAGAGAGAGAGAGAGAGAGAGAGAGAGAGAGAGAGAGAGAGAGAGAGAGAGAGAGACGTTGCTGCAGAGGAAAGGAAAAAATATTGAGTTATCCAAATCCTTAGAAGGCCTTCATAATTGTCAATAGTTCCTTGTATCTCCTTTTGATAATTTATGGAAGAAGAGAATTAACATAAACCGTGATGTAACCAAAAAGAATTTCTAAAAAATTCGTCAAAACTCGAATTACAGACCTTAAATTGGAAATTATTTTTGCAGCACTTCCGTTTTTAACGAAAAATTAACAACACTATATGGGAACTTTGCATCTTTACCGAAGATCTCGATAAATGTAAGTTGGACCTTTAGATAGTCGTTTCCCCTTCACATTCAATATTGTAATTCTTGTAAATCAAGCTGCACCGTATCTTCTCATATAAAAAAGGGCCTAAAATATGAACAATTTAGTTTGGTCGATAAGGAAAATAGTTTAAAATGGCAAGGAAATGAATTCTGGTTTTCCACGATGATTGACCACTTGCACCGAAGTGTAATGGAAAATTCTTGGTTCTAAATTTCCATTTGGCCTCATAACCCTGATGTGTATTCATGGAATAGGATTGTTACTTCCGTTTTCAGTGCTTTCAACGTACACACTCAAACACCCGAACAAAGGCAAGCATACGTACTCTCATACGCACACATATACAGTGTTTATATACACACACAAACACACACATGCATGCATGCATATATATATATATATATATATATATATATATATATATATATATATATATATATATATATATATATATATATATATATATATGCGTAGTTTAACCTCCCTTCACTGAAAAGACAGCATTTTCCATATTCCCATTACCTAGGATCATATAAGATGCTCAATCGCTAGAAACAAACAAACAAACAAAGTAAAATAAATGGAGTGTTTGGGAATGACACACATATAACAGCATAAGTATAACTTTCATAACTGATATCAATAGCGAGCGAAAAATACAACACCCTTAAAAAACGAATTCTTCCACGCCTTGTTACAGCTGATTCGAATGAATAAATGCATTTCTATGCAGATCTCTGTTTCTGTGATTTAAAATCACAGGTTCACAAATATACCGGAAAGATACTAGTAAAAGGGTCTATGCTCTATATGTATCGAGTAATGCGGATATGGTTTTAACATTATACAAAAGTAATGGAGGGGGCGGTAAGAGAAGTAATATTTATACTCAGTGATGATACTATGTCCGTTTTTCTCTCTCTCTCTCTCTCTCTCTCTCTCTCTCTCTCTCTCTCTCTCTCTCTCTCTCTCTCTCTTGCTCACCAACTCAAACGTAATAATATAATGAAAATTCCTGTGCGGCAACAAACTCAGATCCGAAAAAGCATTCTACATAAATAGCTACTCTATTTAATGAGTTACTTTTATGAAGGCTGCTCTTTGCAATCATGCTATTTTTTTCATGGAAGAAGTAAATGTTTTAAAGAACTTTCATGACTCGAGAAAATATTTTAATAGTAAATTGTACCCCTATTCGTTAATTGGCTATGCAATTTGAAGATCTTTTATTATTCTCATATGGGTATATGAACTGATATATAAATGTAGTGGGTAAACTTGATTTATTACCTAAAAATTAAGGTTTGTCATTATCTGGAAATGCTATCAAATATAGATGATTTGATATATATGAATAGATGAATGAATGTTCTTGACTTAATATTTATCTGGATATTCTTATCATAAATTGTAGTTTTAAACGTTATTGTTTCAAATAGTTCCTCTACTTTTTCGTATACTCTTTCGTTAAAAAAATCAGTATAGATTTTAGAAACAGATGCTGCTTTCGTCAGTCCTCAGTGACTCCTACTTCGTTAATGAATTCATCTATTTCAATACCAAATTTGGTCCCTACATATGTTTGGTATAGCTATAATAAATGTTCTAACCGTAAGATATCTCCAGGTTCATTCAGGTAAATCCTTAAACATTTATGACCTGGTCTGAAGCAAGAATAATATAGTAATATTCAGGAATGTACTGGATGTATCAAGCTCCTAATTATTATGAGAAGATAGCCTTTGGTGAGCCTCATAAAAGTAACAATAATAAACTGCCCTCATATATTCATTTCTCTCTTTTCACAGTCATGATATAAAAATAGGTATTCTAACAGGTTTATTTCTTAGGGTAATGAGAACGTGGGACCCTTGCAAGATAAAACAAGAAATAAATTACATCGATAAAAGCTCTGATGCATTAGCACACCCGGAATGGTTCAGAAAAAGGGCACTCAACAAAGCTAGAAAATTTTTTTACAGAGCAAATGTAGAGAGTACATGGAATAAAGAACACAAGAAAATAGATGTCCTCCCTTTTATGCCTAAAATGAAACAAATCATTTCAAAAATTAAAGAAAGTAAATATAAATTTATGTATGCCTTTGATAATACCGTAAAAAACAAAGTATGTAAAAATAAATTGGAAGGAGAAGACAGTAATACAGAATACAGACGATGTTGCTGGGTATTGCAACAATTGTGGAGACAAATATGATTGGGAATCAGGTAGGGGAATAAGGACTATAGTCCAAGAACATAGAAGGGCAGTACAGCTTAACTCTCAGGGGAGTGCTATAGCTAGGCATTGTTGGGAAAA
>NC_061100.1:84703140-84705640 GCF_015104395.2 Macrobrachium nipponense | reverse complement strand
ATTGATTTTCGAACTTCTGTTGATGCCATTGAGGGCATTCTTTCGTCACGTTCATATCGTATATATATATATATATATATATATATATATATATATAGATATATAGATATATATATATATATATATATATGATTATGTATGTATAAACTAATACCACAGGAAAATGATAGGCAGAAATCCAAGCGCTTTCGTCTTTACTAAGACATTGTCAAGGAACTAACGAAATACACTTGGGAAGAAAGTTACTAGGTAAACACAAAGATCAAGAATACCAGATGGTTAATTGTCAAAAGGGTAAAAATAAAAGAGGTAATCCAGGATTATCGGATATCACAATGTCACAAACGTAAACATAGATTTAACCCTAACAGAAACTACAACGTATCCATATAGTCCAAAGCATGTAAAAACTGAATATATTAATTTTTTTGTTTATATTTATCTACAACTTTTTGCAATATGAAAGCATCGAGTTTAAATAACCAAGACTTAAATTTAGAACATTTTCATTATTTGACTTGATGAAAGAAGATTCAATGATATCCCTTTTAACAAGATTTAATGATATTCCTTTCAACTTGCTTGACTCCAGTTAATATGATGATCTAAGTCTCTCACATGTACGTATAACGCATTCGATATTTGTCCTGTAAGGGAAGAAAGCAACTGTAATTACGGACAAACTGGTAAATTACTTTCACAACGACTCAAACAGAACCATTATTCTGTGAGAACTGGACAATTATCGAATGCATTATTCGTACATATGAGAGATTTAGATCATCCTATTAACTGGAGTCAAGCAAGAGCCTTAATCCCATGAAATGGCACAGTTAAAAGGAATATCATTGAATCTCCTTTCATCAAGTCAAATAATAGAAATGTTCTCAATTTAAGTCTTGCTTTATATAAACTCGATACCGTCATAATGAAAATACTTGTAGATAAATATAAACAACAAAATTACATGTTTTGGACTATATTGATACGTTGTAGTTTCTGTTTTGGTTAAATCTATGTCTAAATTTGTGACATTGTGATATCCGATAATCCTGGATTATCTTTGATTTTTACCCTTTTGACAATTAAATATTTGGTGATCTTGATATTTCTGTTGACGTTTTTTAATGCGTTAAGTGCATCTACTGTGATTTTTAAGTATCAGCCCAAAGAGGCGTATAAACCATTATATATATTATAAATATTAGATTATTATATAATAATATATATATATATATATATATATATATATATATATATATAGAAGCGAATACCACAGGGAAAAATGATAGTCAGAAAATCCAAGCGCTTTCGTCTTTATTCAGACATCGTCAAGGAGCTACTAAAGTACAATTGGAGAGGAAGGCCTCAGGTACAAACAAGATCAGGAATACCAGATGGTTAATTATCAAAAGGGTAAAAATTAAAAGGGATAATCCAGGATTATCGGATATCACACGGTCACAAACTTAAACAGATTCTGACCCTAACCGAAATTACAAAGTATCTTTACAGTCCAAAACATGTATTAAAAACTGAATATATTAATTTTGTTGCTTATTTATTTATCTACAACTTTTTTCATTAAAGGCATCAAAGCATCAAGTTTTAAAATAACCAAGACTTAAATTTAGAACATTTCTATTATTTGATTTGCTTGCTTGACTCCAGTTAATAGGATGGTCTAAATCTCTGCCATAATGGTTAACAAAATTAATGCATTCCGATATTTGCCCAGTTCTCACAGAATATTTGATGTTGCTTGAGACCGCCTGTGTGAAAGAGATTTTTGCCGGTCTGTCCATAATAGACTTTATCACACTTTTTGCAAGGAATTTCATATATGCAGCCAGGAAGATCTTTAGGAGAATTTTTGATTACTAAACTCTTGACATTAATATTACTGAAAACAACATTTATGTTAAAAAGCTTTAAAATTCTAGGAATATCTAAAAACCTTTCATCATAAGGTGTCATTAGTTGAATAAAATGTTTTTCTAGCTCTTTTCCATGCCACATCTACAAAAGTCCTTGGGTATTTAAGTTTCAATGCAATATCATAAATAGTTTTAATTTCAGCGTCAATAAACTGCGGGCTACAGACACGTAAAGCCCTTAGGAACATCCCAGAAAAAAACAGAGAATTTAACATTTTGATGGTGATTGGAGTAGTAATGAACAAAAGAGGCAATATTAGTTGATTTTCGAAAGACTGAAAAGGTGAAATTTCTATCATTTCTATGGACAGTTACACCAAGAAAATTCAAAATTACAATTTTTTCTTTCTTCCTCTACAGTAAATTTTATTTTTATAGAGGGGACTAAATTATTGAGATATTAAGGAATTCCTGGAGGTTTTGTGAACTGGCCAAAATACAGAAGATATCATCCACGTACCTAAACCAAATAACTTTTTGGGGCAAAATTCTTGGTAAGAGTTATGTCTCAAAAAATTCCATGTAAATATTGCTAAGGACAGGAGATAAGGGATTACCCATAG
>NC_061100.1:84683140-84690640 GCF_015104395.2 Macrobrachium nipponense | reverse complement strand
GTGTCTCCATTTGCAACAAAGAGGGCTGCAAAATAACTGAACTCAACATAGCTCTCATCACCATTGGCAAATATCAAAAATGGCCAAAAATATATCTCCAAAGAATATATCTCAAATTATAACTCCAAAATAATATACCTCCAATTATAACTCCAAACAATATATCTCAATTCTCCAGAGAATAACTCAATGTTATAGTCAAAAACTATAAAACTCTCTCCATTTAGCATAACTGCTAAAAAAAAGGCAAAAACTCGGAAATAAAACTGTCTAGAAAATTCTAGAAAAAAATCACCAATGTGCCACAACTCATGCATTATTAGAACATACTGACTCTAAGCATAATAAGGAATTTGAAAATATTGCAAGTAATTTACAATACTTATTACAGTTAAGGAGAGGATGATATGCATTGCAAAAACAAGAGCATATAAGAATTTATATAGATATATATATATATAGATATATATATATTATATTATAATATTATATATAATTATATATATAATATATATGTATGTATTTATATATATTATATTATAGATAGATTATATATATATAGTAATAATATATATATATATATATATATATATATTATATATATATATATGTATGTATGTACGTATATATAGTAATATATTATATATATATATATATAATATATAGATATATCTATAGTATGTATGTATGGTATGCTATATATATATATATATATATAGATATATATATATATATATGTATAATATTAAATAATAATTTATACCATATATATATATATATATTCATATACTTATATATATATATTATATAATATATATATATATAAATAAATAATTATACTATAACATTATATATATATAATATAATATATATATAGATTATTGATATATTTACTTATATTAATATATATATACTTAATATATATTATATATATAATATTATATATTATATAATATATATATACATATATACGTATATGTAATATATATTTATATATTAATATTATATATAATACATATATATATATACATGTATAAATATATATAATATATATAGTATATAGTTATATAGATATATATATATATTATATATATATTATATATATAATATTATAGTATATATATATATATAATATATATATATATATATATTATATATTATATAGATATACATACATATATAATATATAATTATATATATTTTATATAACTATTATATATATACAATACATACATATCTAGATATATATATATATATTATATATATATATATATATATATATATAATAATATATATATCTATATAAAATTCTTATAATGACGTTGTTTTTTGCAATGCATATCATCCTCTCCTTAACTGGTAATAAGTATTGCAAATTAACTTGCAATATTTTCAAATTCATTATTATGCTTAGGCGGTCAGTATGTCTTTAATAATGCCAGTGGGACAGATATCGCATTAAACATAATGTAAAAGTTAAGAACAACGTAGATTCTGAGAAGAAACAGAAAATGGCATCGTCTGTTCGAAGCAAAAAGATAGCTTTCACCACTGAAGGCCGCATGATTCCAATTTTTTTTTTGCAATTTTTTTTTTTTTTTTTTTTTTTATTGTGAACAGTCATGCGATGCTCTTGACTTGTTTCACAATTGTGTCTTTGTCAAGAAACTCCGTAAAGTTTTCAAATTAAGTCAACTAATTACCTTGAGGTGTTTTCGTATTGAAAAAACTATCTAATATTACTGGTAAATTACAACACATCACAATACACACAAACACACACACACCCAACACAACACACACTAATATAATATAGCTAATAATATATATATATATTATATATCTTATATATATAGATATAATCATTATATTATATAATATAGATATATTAAATTATATATATATAGATAGATAGAGAGATTAGATATGCCACTTTCAGTAGCCAGGCTTCGGGAGGCTTATTTGATAATTTAAGTCATAAAGAGAAAGGATAAGGATCACTTTCCTCACTTTAGATAAAAAGCATGGAGGATATTAATTCGCCCCTACCATTCAACTCTATCTCTCTCGCTCTCTTCTTCAGCTCTCTCGCTCTCTCTCTCTCTCTCTATATATATAGTATATATAGTATATATATATATATATATATATATTATATATAATATTATATATATTAATAATAGTATATTATTACCTTTTATTTATTACTTTTAGGGCAATAGTTTTTCTTTTTCTTTAATACAAGTTTTCGGTATTTAAAAGCAATTGCTTTCGGTGGCATCAATAAGCTTTTCTTGCAGGTCTATTTCATACCCGACGAAGTTTTTTTTTCCGATTCCGTTCGTGTCGCAATTTCTGCGGTGGAAACAAAAATACGCAGACTTCCTTATTCCATTTATTGAATTTTGTCACGGACAAACTTGTTTTCGCTTATTGGCACTGATCAAGTGACTACTGACTTACAATATGGACCTTCGGCCTATGTTATTTCATCGTTGTGGGAGGTTATGAACCGTTGATGGTATGGGCACTGGTTATTATTCTAGGGAGTTAACAGCTTAAGGGCGTTCGTTTTGGATACAAAGAACATAAGGGACAATTATGTAGTGTGACCAATAAGAGTGAAAGTTTTTAAACAGTGGTTAAAAAATAAATATTCAAAAATACAAATGCCATGGTGCTAGAGGTCTACCTGAAATGGTATGTTTTAAAATTTAATTAGTTACAATGTTTGGTTTTAGATAAAAATTACCAAATTATATACAAGGAATGAAAATGAATATAGAAATCTAATTACAGGAATAAAAAATATATGTATATACTTTTATAGGCATGCATAAAGGTACAAAGAGATAATTTTCTGTTTATTACATAAATGTGTATTGATTTAAATTTGAGGTTGAGTGAGCGTGTGTGTGTGTGTGTGTGGGTGAACGTCACCCCAAATGGGTTATACGTTGGTTAACGGCTGCTGATTCGGTCTGGCTGGGGCGGGAGGGGTCTCAGCGACCAGAGCAAGGATGTTACTTGACGTTTCGCTGACGCTGGGTCTCTCATGGTCGTTTCCAAGGGGCCCCGATCGATTTCTCGGTGGCAATTGGGGTGGCACGTTGTTATGGTCCCTGGTTGGCTTGCATTATTCCTTCTCCTGCTGGGAAGGGGTAACAGGGAGATATGCGGTCCGATTTCTTGTTGGACCGTTACAAGGGTCGGCTTCTTTGAATAGCGATGCTCCACCACTTCCGTTATTTAAGATGCGACCGTTAGTTGTCTTCTCTGTGCACGACCGTGGGTTGTCTTCTATGGAGCTCTTGTAGAAGATGGCTTCCTGTCGGTGAAACATCTATGTCAATGTTGATGGATGGCCCCTTGATTTTATGATGGCCAGCAGAACGTTCATCCGAAGGGTCGTTGTAGTTGGTGCCCGATGTAGTTTTGGCTGTGAGGTTTACACACCTCCTCTGGACAAGCACAAATTTGTAAACTAACCATTCGTGCACCATCTCCTTCGGTCCCCCCCGGAGCGGCGATGATTCTTCATTATTAAGGCGATGCTACTAAGGTTGGGTTCTTACTTATATCACTGAGGCTTATTTTTTATGGTAAGGGGCTTTTGGCGGGGTTTACGCCTCCCTGGTTTATTATCCGGCGTAGTGTGGCAGCAATCCTCCTGTATGCAGGACCCATTAATGTACACGATGGATAAAAATAATCAAGTTCTTTCCTCGTTTTTTTCGTCATACGGTTGGGTTCGGTAAAATTCGTTCCATTTCTTTTTTTATTGATGCTTCGATAATTTGATCTGGCATACCCTGTTGGTTTGTCAGCAGGTTTTTGGGCGAATTCGATCGAGTTCGTTATGTATGTCTCTCCATGATGAAACTGTGGTGTGAAGGGCTCTTGTTGATATACGCACTCACGACAGACTTTTGTTTTAAATGCGTCCAGGGCATTCCCTGCATGCGTTTCAAGCAAACGGCCAGCGTTTGTTGGCTTTCGTATACAAAACAGAAATTAAGCTCTTGTTACCTTGTTTATGCCATGCTTATTAAAATATATACATATATTTTATTCCATGTATTTAGAATTTCTATAATTCATTTCATTCCTGTATGTAATTTTGTAACTTTTTGATCCTAAAACAAAAAAACAAGTAAACATAGTTTAAATTTTTAAACATACATTTAAGGAAAAAACTTCGGTCGGTTTATGAAGATACCTGCAAGAAAAACTTATTGATGACCACTAAAGCAATTTGATTTTAACCCGGACAAAAAAAAAAAAAAAAAAAAAAAAAAAAAATTATATAATATATATATATATATAATATAATATAATATATTATATATATATATATGATATATATACTATATTAATATATAAATATACAATATATAATATATTTTAATCCTTAATCCTTCTTTCTGTTCAAATTGGCAGTTCAAGATTCCTTTTCCAGGTCCTAATCCCAAAGACACAAGAGTATATGAAATCCTTTGGATTGTGTTGGTTGTACTATTCATTTTACACTGGCTGTTTACATTTAAAAAATTACTCCGACTCTTTTTTTCAAATCAATAAAAACAACAAAATAAAGGTTCAGTTAGGTATGGAAGACAGAGTTCAACTATTTTTAACCAATTAAAAAACCTTAACCACATAATCAAACTAGAATTTGTTGCTTATAATTTATAGCAATAATTGGTCGGTTTCAAAAGCCATATGGGTAGAATCAACTTTGATAAAACAAAAATTTAAACAATGATTTATCACACAAAGGTGTGGTAGGAATACAAAATATAGATAAAATCTTCGTCCAAAGAGCAATTAAGAAGAATATTAAAGAGAAATTGTTTACCTGAGTCACTGAAAATAGCTGACCTTTGACCTTTTGGTATAAATATCATCTTTTATGTAAGTTTTTTCATTCATCACTCACCAATAAGAGAGACAGTTTGGTTTCTGAAATATAGCATTTACATTCTACATTTTCGCGTTGCGTTTTTATGGGCTCCTTTCATTATGTGGCGGCAACACACACCACAGATTATAGATATACTATATATATACATATATTTATAGATATATCTAATATATGTATGTATGTACGTATGTATGTATGCTATATATTCAATATATAGCATAAAGCTTGGATATATCCTTAACTATGAATAATGCAACATTTACAAGCATTTCCATAGGGCGTAGGCAAATTAATCAATGATATCTTTCACTCATTTTGTTTTCTTTTTTTTCTCGATTTTGTAATATGTTTCGATCCAGAAGTGAATATAAAAGATATTGAGATTTACGAATATCCATTAAAAATATAACTATGTAAAAATTTCAATTAATTCTAGTAAAGGAAGGTGAAATATCACAGAGATGCAAAAAGTTGCAACTACAATCAAAGTAAGTAAAATTGAAAAAAGTTGTTTTTTAAACAAGTTTAATATTTTTGTTTGCCTTTTCTTGGGCTTGAAAGCAAAATGGTTTAGATCCAATAGGAAGTTCTTCGTCCGAAACCCGGAAAATGTAAAAACTATGATTGATGTGAGCAAAATTCAGTTGGAAACTCTCACAACTTAAATGCGAGGCAATCGAGAAAATAAAGAAAACAAAAAGAATGACAGATATCTTTGATTGATTTGCCGATGCCCTATGGAAATGCCTGTAAATGTTGCATTATTCATAGTTAAGGATATATCCAAGCTTTATGCTATATAAGAGGATAGAGTATATGGATAGATAGAGAGTAGATAGATATAGAGAGAGTATATATAGAGTAAGGTGATATGGAGATTAGTAGAGGATAAGAATAGATATAAGATAAGCTATATATATAGATATAGATATATAGAAATAGTAGAGAGATAATATAGAGTTAGTATATAATTCAAATATAAAAGTAATATATATATAGATAACTACGATATATTAGAGTATCTATATATATATAGATAGATAATGTTAGAGTAGTTACAGTTATAATATATATTATATATAGTCTTATAAGATATTAATATGAATTTATAGAGAAGTAATGAAGATATAGATAGATATATATATATATATAATAAATATAAAGGAGCTATAGATATAGATAATATAGATATTATATACATATAGAGATGGTAATATACTAGTATAATAGATATATAGATATATAGAATAATTAATAGATATAATATATATATATGCATTTATCGATATAATTATATATATACCATATAGAGTATAGATATATATATATATATATATAGATATATATATATAGATTAAGAGAAGAGAGAGATATATATACAATAGATATAGATATATATATATATATTAGACAATATGATTAGTATAATAGAGATATGATATATATATTATATATTATAGATAGAATATATATTATAGTATATTAGATGATATATAGATATATATAGAAGATACAGTATATAGACAGAGAGAGTAGATAATAGCTATATAGATATATTATATAATATGATAGATATAGAATATATATATATACTATATAATATATATACATAACATATAATATATATATATATTACTTATAGATATTATTAATAGAGATATAGATATATCATAAATAAATAAGGTTTTTTTTTTTTTGCCACGAAGGTAAAAAATGGAAAAAAGCGGAGATAGGCCGAGCACTTTCGGTCCTGTTCAGACCCTTTAAAAAAAAAAAAAAAAAAAAAAAGATATATAATATATATATATAATATATATATATATAATAGATATATAATACTTACAAGCATGATTACATATTATATATATATATAAGATGTATATAATATGTATGTAATTAAAATAAAAGTAGTATATATATATATATGTTTAGATATATAGATATATGATATATTATATATATATATTAATATATATATTATAATATATATATATATACTATTAATGCGTGTGTGTGTATACCGAAGAGTAAGCAAGCAGAAATGGTTTATCTGAAGTAGGGAATGCATTGCTGTTGAGAACCTCTCATATTCAGTTGCGTATCTGTCATCCAAGGAACTCTGAAGCCAAAAAAGGTTTCAGTGTCCGGGAAGTCGAAAAATTAACGTTTGCTCGAAGGAAATTGATGATTTTCTTACATCGTGATTTGAAACTCATACTATGATCTAAATTCAGCTTCTCTGATATCTTTAATGACGAGTTATTCTTCCCCATTGCTGTAACAGTAGCGTATAAAGTATTATTCTTTAAAGTTGTGTAAAATGTGTAAAGTCTTAAGGAGACGGCTGACTAGTAGATTTTTTAGGGAAACTTCTCTGACTCAGATGAATAATTTAGTTTTGATTTATCTTTGTTGCTGTCGTGCATCCATTGGTGTCAGCATCTCTTTTGGTCGGAAAAGTTAATGGAGATATTGCAACTGCATCTGGAGGGGTTTCTTTGTCTGTAGCAATTTTCTCTTTCTTTATGCAAAAATCTATAACAATACCTCTGAAAGGGTACGCCTCATTGTTGAAG
>NC_061100.1:84668140-84678140 GCF_015104395.2 Macrobrachium nipponense | reverse complement strand
TTTAATCACAAATAACTGAGTTCGACAGTGATTCGTAAGGTTGGAATCAGTATCACTTCAAACACCTTCATTTGATGTGGGGGCGGACATGTTGGAGGTCTCTCTCGCGTTTCTTTGCAAAAAATAAGGTTTTTTCGCCATTGGTGACTATACCTCTTATAGAAGGTAATGTGTAAATAGTGTCTCCATGTAATACACAGCGTGTAAGTCGGAAAGTGTCGTGTAATTGCAGATATATTAGTATTCTCTCTGCTCTAATCAGTGCTTTAGAAATCTTTCAAATTGCATCTACTTGAGGAATATTGGTCCTGGGAAATGGGTAAAAGAGTGCAGTGTATTTGGTAGTGCTTTTCCCTTACTTTACCACAAAAATGTCATCCGACCATCCTCCAACCTTCATGCAAGTAACCTTGGTGGTAACGACTGCTTAGAGCATACACCCTGATTCATTAAAGGGCGTCACCGGAAGTAGTAGGCGGACAAGATTATCCAATTACGAAGAATTAAGGTGTTCAACGGTAGAAAAGAAGGTGGAGCCAGAATTGAAAGAATAGGTCCAGACCTCAGTTGAATCGAAAGAAAAGTTAGTTAGGAACTCACTTCTGGACGCATAACATGTGTCGGCTTATAGTACGTTTACCCTGTGTCATTTGTGTGATTGGACAGTGAATTTGCGTGTGTTACAATAATAATTAAGAAAAGGAAACGTGGTGTTTAACTTGTCCAGGATCCTAAAGGAAATGAATTAACGTAAAAACCTCCTGAGAAAGTGAATTAAAGGAAAAAGGAATTGAATGAAATGAAATGAGAATTCAGCAAGACGTCCAGAACAATTAAGTATTCTACAATAAAATAAACATAAGTTCCTAAGAGAGATTCAAACTCAATGCGGTGTAGATGAAGGATACCCCCATATAAGAAAACTAAAAGAGAAACAAATACAAACCAAAACTACAAAAAGAAAAAGGCTTAAGGACAACCTGCTAGGGAAATCTATACTGGTGACCCTTACAATCTGCCTCCAAAGGGGCCTGCTGACTTAAGCCTACCTGCGGTGTACCACATAGGACAAAATGCCTTCCAAACAGAAAAATCCCTCTCAGAAATAATTGGAAAAAACTCAGAAAAAATCTAGGAAACAAATTATGAATTTTCAAGAATCTGGGACGTGATTAAAGGACTACAGGAATCCTTAGACAGTTTTAAAACTGTGGAAACAAATAACAATGTTGCACGGATCTGGAATGCAATAAAAGGCTTGCAGGAATCGGCATACAGACGTACAGAAAGTTACCAGACTTCTTTGAACGTGGCATACACTATTTCCTCGCCTTCCAGCAACATGGGAGAAGTGTGGGTGCGACACGAAGTCGGATGGCCATACCCACCAAGGTGGCAACTGGCCTCTCCCCCTCGGCTGAAGTGCTCCCATCACCTATACACCCTCACGAGGGGATTGTTAGACTCCCATAGATCTCCAGTGACGATCAACAGCCCTCGTGAATCTCCCGGCCCTATGTCTCCCCAACAATCCCCACATTGCGGATGTGGATGGGAGTGATCATGACGGGTCTGGCGGCTGGCAGACAAAAACAAGCAGAAAAAAGAAAAGAACCTCTCATTTGGGTGCTTGACCGGAGCCCAGCAATCTTGTTTCACCTCACCCGAAACCTGAGAGGACGTGTGACGTAGCAATTCACAATCTGCTCCCCTCGGTAACGCTTGACGCCATAGTGGAGAGAGTCAAGTTTCTCACGGGCTCTGACCCTCTCATCTCCCACGAACTCCCATGGAAAAGTAAATAAAGTGGATTACAGAATTACTTGCCTATTTCAACACCTCGATGTATACTAGCCTTTTATTACTCGAAGGTTCATTTATTAATTTATTTGCTTTTTGTGGCAGCTGAACTCTATATGAGGTGTACGCCTCCTTGTCCTTTGAAGGCTTTGTCAAGTTCTGAGACTTCAAGTTCAGAAGCCCTTGGTATGAACTTTCTGCTCAGAATTCTCTCATGCAGATATTTGTATAAGGCTAAAGCTGTCTGTTACTCATCCTGGGATACTTATGAGGTGTTATTTATTTGTACTTCTCTTAAAAAGTTTAACGTTTAATGTAACTCTTGTTATATTGAGTGGTATATTATGGAATATGCAGTTAATTGCGCATTTGTTACGGTATGAGTCTGAACAATTAAAATACACTGATCTGTTGGTGCCAAAATATTACGGATGTTTGGTGTATCGTAATACTACACAGCTTTTTCTCTCCGCGTTTCATTCCACCAAGTTTCCTTCAAAATGGCCTTCAAAATGGAGTATTTTGTATATACGTTTTTCATAAACATAACATTACAGTCTCAAGAATTATGTTTTCCTAGCTCCGATTATTAATCATATTTATCGTAACATTTTATATATGAAATGGGCAAAGAAGCAAAGAATGAGGTATATATTTTAAAAAGAAATTCTATATATTTTGCTAATGGTAAAAATTTTTAATAGAATAAGTACCATATAATCCAAGGTCGTTAAGAATAATTTCGTAAATAATTTCTATAACTTTCATTTCGATAGAAAATATTACTGGAAAATATACTGTTATTGGCCTATTTGCAATACTTTTTT
Source organism: Macrobrachium nipponense (assembly GCF_015104395.2). Lineage (NCBI taxonomy): Eukaryota > Metazoa > Arthropoda > Malacostraca > Decapoda > Palaemonidae > Macrobrachium > Macrobrachium nipponense. Next base: position 84,675,513 of record NC_061100.1, on the reverse strand, counting down.
CCTCGAGAATTCGTTTTTTTTATAATCTAGTTTTCCGAAGGTGTGGTTTTGTCACTATGTGCATTTCTGCAGAGGAATTTATTTTTATAATTAGGTTAAACTCTGGAAATCTAATCAGCAGTCCTCACATCGCCATCAGCCCCACACTCACCAACATATAGCTTCCATTTTTAATTATTAAAACAACATTTCATCTAGGTAACAGAAATTATCGTGTCTAGTCATTTGAAAGTAAAATGAAATATAGCTATCATGTGAATGTTGCAAATATATTATGGATACATATGAAAAAAATTTTGAGTGTGTGTGTGAGTGTTTGTGAAAGTATAATTGTAGTTAAAGATTAATTGCGCAAAAGACACATTGTATTTACTCGTATTTAAAAGGTATCCTCAATCGCCATTTGATGTAAATAAGCAAAGAATCTCGTGACTATGGAAGAAAATAGATCGATCAGTAGGAAACGAAGTTTTCAAATAACTAGATTGACAGAGGAGTTAAAATCACCATTAAATATCCTGCCAAATCTTAACAGCTTTTCCTTGCTAAGAAATTATTTCATCATCTATATAAAAAAAACTGCAATTCCTAATGTGGTGTGTGTATGTTTGTCATTTAGTCATATGAACAGATAAGGAAAAAACAAAGAGTTGAGGAAAAAATCTAATATATTTTGAGTATGTAGAAAGTAAAGTATGTAATTTAATGATAAGTTGATAATTTGTAAGCTTATTTGACCATTAATTTTTCTTTTCTGTTAGGGGTTTCACGTAAAATTGTATCTCCTAGTACGATTAAGTCAAATGGACTTAATCTGCATTTAAAATCAGTATATAATATAAAGCGGACGAAGAATGTACTGAAGCTATAAACACTAAAGTTGAAGGATTTTGTGACTAGTAGGTAAATTCTAGGCCGTGTTCATAAAATCTGCAGCGAGTATTGGACGTAAGAGGTATGAATAAAATCGTTAAATCGGAAAATGAAGATATGAAAGGTTTAGATTACTAAGATGCCGGCTAATGATTAACAGAATACAATGAAAGAGATCCGAGCATATATAACACTCAAATCACCTACGAATCAAATTCTTGTTATATCGTTTGAAATCATAGTGTTATGACATGCACACAGACAAATATATATATATATATATATATATATATATATATATATATATATATATATATATATAATATATATATATATATATATATATAGTATATATATATTATATATATCATATATATATATATATATATATATATATATATATATATATATATATATTATATATATATATATATATATATATATATATATATTATATTATATATATATATATATATATATATATATATATATATATATATATATATATATAATCTGAGTAACTTAAATTTTGTATAAGTTCCAACAAATTGACAACAATGTGAGGAAATGAAACATTTGGAAGTAACAATTTGCCCTCATGAATTATTTGACTCACACGCAGAAGTTGAAAGAAGATTCCTCCACTATCAGCTGATTGGGCTTAACATTGATTTCGACAGAAAATTTCTAGAAGACTCGTTTTTTGTTTCTCATAGAAACTGAAAAACCTACCTACTTGCGGAACAATAGGCATTTTAAGTACCTCTGAACAGTGGTTTTTAAAATCTCTTTTAGTTAACCAAGTATTGTTTTTAAATACACGTTGAATTTTGCTTGGAACACTAGCTGGACCTGTATCTTATTTTATTGGCTTTTATATAAATGCTCTTTTTGTGGTGCAACCTGGACTTGTCCACCTATTGTGTTTTAATACGCTACTTAACATTACAAAGCTGTGTCAAACTGGGCTTAACCCATTTATTTTTGTTTATGCTTTATCTTGTGAAGTCTGCATATCTTTTATGTAAAATAATTAAACTTACTTTATGTTAACGTCATATAAGCATTAAATTGCTTTGGAGAATTTTCGGCTAATCTTATGAATTTGTATCAAATAATGACAATCAAATTTTTTATAAGATAGGTGACAGCTTCGATATCGGTCAAAATGGAAAATCATTGAGAAATAGAACAGGATAACTTAAAAAAATGTATAAGGTGAAATCTATCACGCAAGCAACTAGGAAGGGGGAAAATAAATTCTCCAAATATGTTCTAAAACAGAGTACTGAATAGTCAAGTTTTTTCCAAGTGAGAGATTATGTAAGAGTATGAATATCAGTCATTGAAGAAGTTAATAATCAACTAAGCTCAACGGAAATATGAAAAAGCTATATATTTTCAGGAGAGCAGTAGGCAGTGAGAGTGGTGGAAAAAAAAAGGTCTGAGGGCTCCCTTATAGAAAAACCGATTAGAAATAAAGTATTTGACTTCAGTAGCTAATAAGAGTGTAGAAATCGCCTGTTTTATATATATATATATATATATATATATATATATATATATATATATATAGTATATATATATATATATATATATATATATATATATATATATATATATATATATATATATATATATATATATATATATATATATATATATATATATATATATATATATATATATATATATATATATATATATATATATATATATATATATATATATATATATATATATATTATATATATATATATATATATATATATATATATATATATATATATATATATATATATATATATATATATCTATATATATATATATATATATATATATATATATATATATATATATATATATATATATATATATATATATATATATATATATATATATATATATATATATATCGAACTACAAATGTCCTTTAATATCTAATTCGCTCTACCTCGGAATTAATATATTTTCATATATGCTTAACCGAGGGGGAATTTATTAAGCGATAATAGAATTGGCGATCGACAGGCGCGAACCAGCGACCTCTCAATTCTAGGACTGGCAGTGAAGCACTACCACGCCACTGAGAACGAGATGGGTTGATGCAGTCTCCAAAACAAAAAATACCTGCGCGCGAAATGTATTTCAGGTCGGAGGCGGCATGAACTTATTTTTAATTTATAGTTATCTCTTGCGGTGTCGGGGTGGTTTAAGGCTTCACTCCCAGTCCTAGAATTGAGAGGTCGCTGGTTCGCGCCTGTCGATCGCCAATTGTATTATCGCTTAATAAATTCACCCTCGGTTAACTTATATGAAAATATATTAATTCCGAGGTAGAGCGAATTAGATATTAAAGGACATTTGTAGTTCGATATATGTATATGAATCACGGTAATGTATAGACATATATATATATGATATATAGATATATATATATATATATATATATATATATATATATATATATATATCACATACGGTTCAATAATGAATTTTTGCAATTATTACAAATATTATGCTCCAAACAAACCATAGTTATATTTTGTGGTTAACACCCATTTCAACATTGCATACATACTTTTAACTAATGGATCCACGTGAAAAATAAACATTGTTGCAAATGCACTTTTACCATTCCATTACGATCGGCTGCATATACAGTTATGATGAATTTATGATTATCATACGAATATATTCGTTGGATAACAGTGTGTTGCTGGGAAAAGAGAGTTCTATAATCTTCTGTTATGAAGGTATTTTGACCTATGTATTTAGTAAACTTGGTTACAAATAATTTTATGTTAAGAAGATACTTTGGTCTACATATGTATTTAGTTAACTTGGTTATAAATACTGAAACAAAAGTTTAATGTCGTAAAAGTCGAGAATTAAATGAAGACGAAGCGTGAATTAAAATTATTTTCAAGATAATTATTATCAAACATATTTCCCTTATCAATTCATACAAATTTGCATTTATTTCATCTTTTATCTCTTGGATCAGTAAAGTTATCAACTTCGTCAACTTCTTCATGAGCATTAATGTCGTTTGAAGATATTGACAGATAAACATAGAAATAATATACTTCCAGAATATGTGCCTGAGCTTACCTTGATACACAGCACCACATTTCAAAAAAATGTTTAAATTCGTTCTTCTCAACTATGTATATATATCTACTACCTATATTTCTTTGGCAATAAACCCTGATACCCACTAAAGGTATGGAAAATTTACTATCTATAAAGTTCCATAATACAGAGCAACATTTAAATTTACTGGTGGGAGCTAAATGCTGAAGAAAGAAAATGGGAATTATCAACTCAAATGTAAAAGTGAAGTTTAATATATATATATATATATATATATATATATATATATATATATATATATATATATATATATATATTATATATATATATATATATATATATATATATATATATATATATATGTGTGTATGTATATATATATATATATATATATATATATATATATATATATATATATATATATATATATATATATATATATATATATATATATATATATATATATATATATATATATATATATGTATACGTATATATACACAAACATATGGGTGTGTAAGTGTAAATGTATGTTTGCGTGTGTGGCTGTGCCTGTGTGTGTGTGTGTGTGTGTGAGAGGAGAGAGAGAGAGAGAGAGAGAGAGAGAGAGAGAGAGTTTTCCTTTTGATGTAATAATTCATTTACAATTATCCACATGAGAGTCTAAACATCGAAACATGATTTAAGCCATAATTTCAGTCCCCTACTTTATACGTCTGCTCAGTTGAAGTTTTAATCTTCCATTCAAACATTGCACTGTGAGCCATGTACGCGTATGAGTTTCTTTAGACCAGGATGAAGGACATTTGGCCATAATGTTGAGACTATTATAAAGATATGGGGTGGACATTATTGCATCTTATCTACTTTATGCTCTCTTGGAGGTTGTACTGGAGTTTTGCGTTTGATATTTCATATATCTAATACATTCAGTAGGATATCTATTTTTATGATATGTATAAAGAAAAACGAATATCGATTAAGCAAACATGCACTAAATATACAGTTATCATTCTTTAGTAAATATCGAAATGTGAAGACTTATGAAGCTGTGCTCTAAATATTCAAGGATTTTCGTGTGAGTTTTTACCTTACCAGTAGTATTCTTGAGCTTCAGGGGCTTTCAACATATGAACTTTAAAGTGGTCTTCAATATCCCTGGTAGTGAATAGGAACATGTCATTCGCCCATCAACTGAAATTCTGCCCATCCTTCCCTCATTAGCAGACGACTGTTTTAAATTCCGTTCGCGCCTAATGTGCTCTCCAATAAGATTTTTAAGGGAATTTTTACCTAGAGATATAATATTTCCCAATAATAATATAACTAAATTCATTATTTCTGACTCTGTCTATTTGACTTTACATAATGATAAAATATTTGCAAAAGTTTCAGATAGGAATCTGATGATGATTTTTCAGCGGACTTTACTGAGGGCAATTTTCAATTATGCTATAAATTTCTCATACCATTATTAGGTCAAATATCAACAAAACTCTCACTTTAATTACTACGGATTATGATGCGTAAATCCAAAGATTGACTTTAAGCCACAGAATTTACGTTTATTAAAAAATCGAATATTGATAATTATCAGCAGTAGACACACACCCTCTCCTCCAAGTCATTTTCGCTGTCATCCACTTCCAACAGAGCTCAATAAACAGGGAACAGGTCTGCTATCGAGCAAATAAAAAAGCAGCTTTGATAATTGTATCTCGCAATGAATTTTAATGTACACTTTCGTCGCTTCGGCCTTATTCCTGGTAATGTTTAAGTTGTCGTTTAATACGTACAGTGATAGTTATTATCATAGAAAATGGTCAGTCTGGCAAACGTATTTTTTTTGTGAGTAGTCATGCATGAAATGTCACAAGCTCTTAGTTTTCTGTAAAAGAAAACTATTGAGATGGCATTGTCTGTCTGTTCACACTTTTTCTGTCAAGCTTCAGGTCTTAAAAACTAGTGAAACTAGAGGGCTGCAAATGGGCACACTGATCATCCACCTTCCAATCATCAAACATACAGAATTACAACCCCCAAGCCATGATCGTACGTCTGGCAACGCTATTGGACAGGCCACCACTTGGCCATGGCCGAGAGTTTCACGGGCCGTGGCTTATACAGCATTAAACCGAGACCACCAAAAGATAGATCTATTTTCGGTGGTCTTGATTGTAAGCTGTACAGAATACTCGATTCCTCGGCGCATATTTTCTTCTTATTGAATTGCCACCAACCTTGTCACTAAAAAAAAAAAAAAAAAAAAAAATTCAGTTAACACGCAAGAATTCAAACATCCAAACTTAAATCACTGGAACACAGAGCAAATACTATCAAAGGAATAGAAGAGGCAGAAATATATATTCTCCCTCCACGCCACTCGAATTCCTCGGATAATTTATGAATTCTTCGATTCTTTCGCAAATTGGACAGAGCAGTTCTAGTCGAACTTTTGAGAGACTGATATTTATCACAATTCTTAGGTGCTCCCCTGGGAGAGCAATATCTCTCCGCTTCCTGAATTATATTATCGAAAGTTGTAAATTGAGCCTTGGAGTTGCCATCCATTTATTTCAATAGATATATTGTCGACGATTTATTTTGCCAGCCACTTGATTCGTCAGAAAATAAGAACGGAACTGTGAGGCAGATACTCGAACCTTTGACATTTTGAGTTGGCCTGTATTTAGTATTTGAACGTTCTATATGCTTAGAAAAATTACTTTTTTTTCCACATCAAGAACAATCTTTTACATTCATCAAATTATTCTAATCATATTTAAATACATCATTATAATACGGGGCAACAGATAACTGTATTCCGGATGAGGATTTATTTCGAAATAATTTGAAGTCTAATTGCCTGTGAGGTTGATAAAAAAATCAGTTCGATAACTTCAAGAAAATTCACATTAATTCATTAATTGTAATATGAAAATTAACAAGAAACCTCTGAAAATGAAATAAATACACAAATAAAATTCTTATTGAAAGTAAAATCTATAAAATGTGTTGATGCAACATAAACATGGCGCTGCAAAAGTTAATCAATGATGCCAAGGCCTTCAATTGATGAGTTAAACAGATGATTAAGTTTAACTTGACCTCTAATACCACTAAAATTTATTACGATAAATTGATATTACATAAAATATAACGAAAAAGAAATATGTTTTAGTACAGATCGACAGTGTAAGTAATACGGAATTGGTGTTGACAGATGGGGAGAGAAATCTCCATAGAATTTATAATATCTAAATTCCCCGTGAGACCAACAGCTATTTCTTTTCCCTCACCAAAGTTCCAGACAAGAGTCTAAAGAGAGTCTTAAATATCCCAGAAAATTCTCTCAATATTGTGTGCCATAATAAATCTTCTTTTTGTCATAAGCTCTAAAAAAT
>NC_061100.1:84648140-84655640 GCF_015104395.2 Macrobrachium nipponense | reverse complement strand
AAAGTGTAACCAGATAATGGTTGTGCTACTAAAAACGTGACAGACTTCCAAAAGCTCTTAAACTTTAACAGGATGTGATGAAAGTGGTTTACGTCTGGCCACATATCGAACACGAGTCCGTTTCACACACACACAGGCAAAATCTTTCGTGGTCCATATTCCAGATTACCACGTGTGCCATTCTTACGGCAATTTGCACGGTATAAAGCTAGACTATCAAGGAAAGGTGGCAAGGGGTATTTGTTGTAATAACAAAATATGCTATTTTTTATTTTAAATCTTGTATGTAGTATCAAAAATTGAAGAACCATCTTTGCTAATTTACTGTTATGAAAATTTGGTGTTATATCAAATTGTAACAATCCTAATTCTGATCTTATTTGTTCCTTTCGCTTAGTACATTATGCATAAATCTAATCGTACCCCTAGTTTCAATATGAATTAACATGTTTGCTTGGTAAGCTCAGAAACTACCTAAGAAAAAATACGACAGAAACCTTATACACACCAGAGTTAAGTTGATGTAACTGTATTCAAATTCAAAAGTAATATCATCCATCTCATATCCTTCTCTCTCTCCCTTATATATATATATATATATATATATATATATATATATATATATATATATATATATATATATATATATATATATATATATATATATATATAAAATATCCGTGGAACCCTGGGGTTCCTCATTCCATCCATATAGGGTCTGCTCAACTCGGCAGTGGGGGTGGAGCTAAAACTGTGACGTCACAATAGTAACGCTTCCCGTGCGTCTCCATTGAATTACTTAAAGAAGCTTTAGTTTTTACACATTTAATCCATATTGCATGGTGTTTTTGATAAAATCTTGATAAAATCTGTAAAGAGGTCACATGCTTGATGTTTTTTGATACCCATTCAAAGTATATAGTGTCTGCTCAACTCGGCAGTGTGGGCGGAGCTAATACTGTGACGTCACAAGAGTAACACTTCCTGCTTCTCTATTGAATTACTTAAAGAACCCTTAGTTTTTATACATTTAATCCATATTGCATGGTGTTTTTCATTAAATCTTGATAAAATCTGTAGAGAGGTCACATGTTTGATTTTTTTAATACCCATTCTCTCATTTAGTCACCAAGCCTTGTTTTATTGCACATAAAATATACCAGTTTGAACACACATAGCTACTCCAGCTTTCTTCATATGTCTATTCTTTACTTATTTATTTACTTATCTATATACTGGTTTGCTGTATTCTCTTCAAGTACATTTTTTATAACATGAAAACTCTCTCTCTCTCTCTCTCTCTCTCTCTCTCTCTCTCCTCTCTCTCTCTCTCATCTGTCTCGTCTCTCTCTCTCTCTCTCTCTCTCTCTCTCTCTCTCTCTCAGGTAGTAATATTATCAAGATTTTAAATACTTCTTAAGAAATGTATTTAGTTCTGTCACTTACCTCACTTTGAAAAGCAACTATTTTTTATGCTAAAGGTTAGAATGATAAATTAATTATATTTTCCAAATCTTATTAAGAACACTTATTACAAAGAAAATGTGGATACAGGCAGTGTAGAAAATGGCAGTTGCATTTGCACGACTTGACCACAAAAAAGAAAACAATAACAAAAGTATAAGAATTACATCATATACGATACAAGGTATCAATGGAATAAATGATGAAGAAAATTATACAGGGAACACATTTCCAGCAAATTTCTCATTAGCACTTCATATCACATAAATATACTTCCGAATATATAAGTTTACATATAACACAAACTGTGTACATAAAGGTATTTATTTTGCATGCCTCAAATGATTATAACATTTTCGAATAAAGTACAAAAAGGTATTCGTCAGTCTGGCTGGATGTATCTGATGACGTTCCACAAGGGGCGGGGCTAGATTTCAGATCTCCCAGGAACGCTTAATTTTATATAATTTTTGCTTGCGTAGATAATTTCTTCTGTGCGCGATCATGGGTTTGAAAATAATTTCAATTGTAATGTATCATATACCATTTGAAAGGGCATTCTTTGTACTTTTACATGGTATATGGCAAAATGTGATAAAAAAAAATTATGTAAGAAAAATGTGGTGAATATTTACATAAAATTTAAAAAGTTTGGTCCGTCCTTGACCTAAAATTCCTCGAAAAGTTCTGAGGACACGTAACAATTTTATTTATGTATTATATAGTAAATTTTATCAGCTTTCCAATCCATTTTTTCAGTATTTTTCTATCATGAATGTATGTAGGTTGACGGATGAAGTAATTGCACATTTTTGTGTGTGCTGATAATTTTATCTGTGCGCGCTTGTGGGATTGAAAGTAATCGTAATTGTAATGTGCCATATATCATTTGGAAGAGCATTCTTTGTACTTTAACGTAGTATATGGCAACATGCAATAAGAGGAAAATTTATATAAAAAAACGGCATCGCAAAAATAGTTATATGAAAATGTTATCGTAAATATAGTTTCATAAAGATATGGTCCTTTTGTAACTGATGACTTTCACAATGGGCGGGGATAGGTTTTAGTACCGCCTCGTGAGTAGACCCTATATACTTTGACTCTGAAATAAGTGTGTATTGTAAATGACTCTGATCTGAATTTACTCAGTTCGAATAGCATATATATATATATATATATATATATATATATATATTATATAATATATATATATATATATATATATATATATGTGTGTGTGTGTGTGTGTGTGGTGTGTGTGTGTGTGTGTTTATATATATATATATATAATATATATATATATATATATATATATATATATATATATATATATATATATGCAACAAGGAATAATTAAGACAATGCGATTTGTATCTTTTCTTTCTGAGTGAGAGGATGTGATGGGCTGTGACATTCCTAGAATGTAGGGATCATGGAATTGGCTTCCCCTTGGAAACAGTGGCCCGAAGTGACAAGCTTAGGAAGTGCTGACATATCTTACTCGGGTGGTGCGATGTCGAAGTTGCTGCCTATGCAGATCAGACCATGTCCTGTTTCTATGCACGGGCGCTTGATGCAGAGGTGCCTTATGAATCTGGTTTCGGGCGGTTTCTTGGGCGTGAACCATGTGTGTGAGTTCGTAAGTGCGTGTGAGCTTCTTCCCTACATAATGAGAAAGTAAGGTAACCAAGAGGGGAGATCGCTACAGAGTCGGCGAAGGGCCAAGATGGCCTCTGCAATAGTATTTTTGGTGAAGTGTGTGAAATCTGTGTTGAATAGGCAGATCTGAAACAAAGGGGAACGGATTTGATATTTAGAAATGGGAACTTAACTGATGTTCCGTGGTGTTACTATGTAGACTGTGCTATGACTTTTCTAGTTTTGTGACTAAACTAATGTGGGTTATTGTAGAAGAGAGATGGAGTGAGCTATCTGAGTTCAACCTTTCATTTAATCATTTTGTTAAGAACCTGATTTATTTAGCTAATACTTTGCTTTTAAATAAATGTATTTTTGTAGTTCACAAGTTCTGATTTAATGGCCCAGGGTAATGAAGAGAGAGAGAGAGAGAGAGATGATGTAGAGGGAGAGAGAGAGAGAGAGAGAGAGAGAGAGAGAGAGAGAGAGGAGGGGAGGGGGAGATGTTGGTGTTGGAGAGAGAGAGAAAACATGTGTTAGCCAGTGCACTTGACGCACGACCAAGCTACCAAACCCTTTTAAGATTACCGAGGTTGGATCCTCGGTAATATATACTTTTACGTATGGGTGGCCTTGAGAACCCCAAATACATAAATGGAAGATATTTAGAGGGAAAAATGCAGAATAACTTGATTCTAACTTACCCTAAAAAGGATTGATTTGGTTATGTTTACTCTATAATAGGTCACAAGGAAACTCAGCTAATTAATTTACATTATTTATTTACATGAGGCCATTGAATGGCCTGGGAAAAAGTAAATGCAGCTTGTCCGCACGTGGACCAGTCCTATCTCTCACAATAGGGGGAAGATGGCCCTTAACAGATTAACGACAATGCTGGTTTCCAAAATTACTCATAGTTCTTGCGTTAAGGAAGCACTTGTGAGCGCGGAGACATGGACACCTGACTCTGCCCAGATCTGGAATAGTTCCCAGATTAGACACAGAATAAAATAGACTTCTTCCACAAAGGTACAGTTATTCAATTTTATCTCACACACTGGGGGGAGGAACTCTAGTGTTTAAATGAAATATTCAATGAACACTTAAGCTTTAACAGGCCACAGGGGGGAGCACATGCCCCGATGAGGACAAAGGGATTTCAATATAGAAGTGATATAAGGGAGATTTGAAAATGAAATTAGCAAGAGTTGTCTTGGAGAAACAGAGCTGGTTGGATTTTGCACTTTCTAGACGTACCTTTAATCCTTTGAGGCTGCAACATGTGTCATGATGTATGAAGGGGTCCAACCAGGGACCAACCAGCGTGCCAAGACAAAGGGCTGATTTCCAGTCAGCGGAAAAGACACGTCTGTCTTTCCGGAGAAGCTATCTGGGACTGAGACAGAAACTGGATGTTTTTGAATCGCCTGGATTTCACACAGCCTCCGGCATTGTCTGCAAAATGCAAAAAACACAACCAGCGAATTTGGAAGGAAATGAGGTCTTATGTTAGGAATCCCTAAAGCCCACATCGAGGCCTAGCTAATCCTGTGACTTGCCTGTCTTACTCTTAAGCTCAAGCCTAAACGGAAATTCCGATCTCTCGGCCTGCCTCATGTTTCTCTCCCAAAATCAGCTGATGTTAGGGGAAAATGCCTGTTCTTTTAGAACTAACTAAAATAAATAAATGCTGGGTAGACGAGAGGGGCAATAAACGTAATATATATATATATATATATATATATATATATATATATATATAATATATATATATATATATATATATATATATAAAGAGATAGAGAGAGAGAGAGATTAGAGAGAGAGACGAGACGAAGAGAGAGAGAGAGACGAGAGAGAGAGAGAGAGAGAGAGTGCCTGTAGACAAAGGTTCCCTATGATATGAAATATTGTTTCAGGGGTTCCTTGAAGGTATAAAGGTTGGGAATCACTGACCTAGCCGATTACAGCCCAAGCACTTAATTCACTGCTTATGTCAACAAAATCTCCGTGGATATTTCAAGGAAAAATACTGAGCCGTTGCCACTATTAGAATTTCGTTTGGTTAGAGAGAGAGAGAGAGAGAGAGAGAGAGAGAGAGAGAGAGAGAGAGAGATTAAGCACTGAAACCGAGAGTAACCATCCATATCCATGAATACACATCCAGGCTGAGACCAAATGGAAATTTAGAAGCCAGGATTTTCCATTACGTATTGGTACTATTGGTGAGTCAGTGTGAAACACGCAATTGAATTTCCATTTCACTTTCAATTACTTTCGTTTTGTACCCTCCCCCTCTCCCCTCCAATATGTGTTCAATTTGCGTCTATTTTCAGAGCTTGTTTTTCAATATGTTTTGCAAAACTGTTTAATATTTCGTATTAAGGAAGGTGATTGCATAAACATTTATACACAATGATAATCCTTTGCACAATTTATTCATACACAAAACGCAAACTTTCCTGCCCATATCAATTTTAATTCAAAGACACTAAGAATAAGACTAATTATTCTCATTTTAATTAAAACTAAGGGTATCATTCGTACCTTTCAGTCTCTTTCTCTCCCTTCCTGGGTTATCCTTAATCCTTCTCTCCGTTCAAAGTGATTGCCGAAAGAGTTCCTTTTCCTGGTGCTAATCTTCGCCGGATGCGGACAACCGGATAAATGGAAATTTGGAAAGAGAAAGCGTTGGCCCACCACGTGACCTGTCGACTCCAACGCCATCTATGCCCAGACTCGGAGTAATTTGCTTTGTCCCTAGCTTTTCAATCCCAGTGCTTGTCTCGAGCCATTAAAGTTAGCAGTGGCATTCCAATTCATTTTCCTCCCTACATCGACGGCGCCCTTTCGAAGAGCACAGCGTCAGAATGGGGAAAGGTAAAGTTCTGGAATAAGGTTTTCTTTTAGGCGATCACGATTCTATTATTCTCTGCTTGACATTTGCATTTCCATTGCGCGAAGACCCACTTTGATTTGTATTGAATTATCAAGTATTGCAGTAATTATGCATTTAATTGCTATAGAACTAAGTTGCCTCGGCATCTTCTATGCACTCACTCAGTTCCCTTTTGTCTGTATTAGTGTTTCTCGCAGGTAACCGTCTAGCATATCATTGCAGATCGGCCTTGGCTGTGAACCAACTCCTCCGCTCTATCTCATGTGCAGTGGCCTTATGCTACCGCTATTCTATCCCCTTGCGATGCTCCCTCTGTGAAGACATTAACGACGTAGAGTAGTTATTCTGGATGTTGATTTATTCATTTAGCAGGACTGTTATTCCATGCCCAGTAAAATCATTATCTTCTGATCTGCTTGTTTTATATACTAGATATAAATTAATGACCTCATTAGAGAAAGTCCTAAACCCTTATTTTCCCTGATTAATTATCTCTATGAATCTGCCTTAACAAGCTTATATATCAGATCTTCCAGGAATTTAAGGTAGTTTTTGGTAACTGTAATGAACTCCCTGTGAACATCTGTTGCGCTCAGAATTCCCGTAAGTATCTAGAGTAATTTCATGTACACACACACACACACACACACACACACACACACACACATATATATATATATATATATATATAGTATATATATCTAATATATATATATATATATATACGTTTATATATATATATATATATATATATATATATATATATATATATATACATATATATATATATATATATATATATATATATATATATATATATATACATATATATATATATATATATATATATATATATATATATATATACATAATATATATATATATATATATATATATATATATATATATATATATATATATAAACGTATATATATATATATATATATATATATATATATATATATATATACTAGTGTGAATGTTATGTGATAACCAGATCAGAATTTAGACCAGACACCTTCAGTTATTGCACTGTTGTCAACCTTTTAGAGAAATGGATTCTTGAATGTCATAAATCAGTAGTAGCTACTTGGCCCGTATACCCAAGGTCCAAATGTTGATCCCGTCTAGTCGCTCAGGTGCAGGTAATGGCTACTGCTATCAATTCTTAACCATAGGATCTTCACGCCTAGTTTGATCTTGTTTGCCTTAAATTTTAATTCATTTCAAAAGAGAAATCTCTTCTTAACTAAAACAAATTAATGTTTTAATTATAGTTTGCCATAAATAGAAAGATACCTATATTGTAATAAAAAGATAGTTTACATATACGCTACTTCATTTTTGAAACAACTGAAACTCATTGCAGAAAAAACACATACGGGACTAAATCCCTTTCTCTCTCCTCTCTCTCTCTCTCTCTCTCTCTCTCTCTCTCAGACGAGAAACACCTCATTCAAGAAGCAGCTCACTCAAAAGATAAAATCTAACAG
>NC_061100.1:84628140-84635640 GCF_015104395.2 Macrobrachium nipponense | reverse complement strand
ATATATATAAGGCTTTTGCCACGAAGGACAAATGAAAAGCGAGACCGCCAAGCACTTTCGGTCTAGTGCGACCCTTTGCTCAGGCACAACTGATGGTACAGAGGAAAAACATAGTCAGTCAAAGTAGGCTTAATATCCAAACTGACATTACAAGATTAGCAATAAGGTCGATTACACTCTACAGAAACGAGGAAACGCCTAAGGGCAGGATAAGCGAATTTTTAGGCAGCCACACCTTGGAGAATCACACACGTGTTCAACAGATGATTCATCCAGGCAAACAATACATTTTGAAAAAAACAAGGAGGCATATACAAAAACTTATTACCATCAAATTTACAAAAATGTTCCCCCAAAAAATTATTCAATGAAAAAGACGAATAAAAGAATATAAATAATCGACAAGAGAGAGAGAGAGAGAGAGAGAGAGAAGAGAAGAGAGAGATAGAGAGAGAGAGAGAGAGAGAGAGAGAGAGAGAGAGATAATAACTATATAAATGTGGGACTAATTAATTAGTAGTTAATTTTTTTAAGGTCCTTCATAACATTTTACAAATATACGGCTCCAAATGGTACAATCCCTGACTAAGATTTAGGTTGTTTTTATTAGTGATTTGTATAATTGCTGATGATCAGTAAATTTCTTGAAACATAATCATTAGATGTAGAAATTACAGAGGCATCGCCCCTATTAATACAATGAGATTTTTCATTCAAATGGATAACAGTCATTTTGAAGTTTGGGCTGTTCTAACTGAATACACATTGCTGCTTACACGTACATAAATTTTTACTCGCCTGGTTCCAACGTAAAAAGATGGGCAATCCTTACAAGGAATTTTGTAAATGATGTTGTTATTTGTTACGGGACTATTCTTAATTAGCATATTTTTAATGGTATTGTTATAAGAGAACACTACATTAACATTAAACGATTTAAATATTGATTTCATGGTTTTGAATCCACGAAAGTAAGGCAAGCTAGGTACATTTTTAGACATTTCTTTTTCATTACTAGCAACGCTATAAAACTTTTTGTGAGCTTTTTGATAACATAAATCAATTATTAAGTAAGGTAGGTTAGCAGAGAATATGATTTCCTAGATCTTTTTTATGTATTCTATTTCTTGGTCAAGATATTGTGGACTCGTGATACGCAAAGCACGTAGGACATAGGAGGAAAAAAAATGTTTTCAATCATATTAAGATGGTGGCCAGAATAAAAATGTACATATGTAAATTATTTGTGGGTTTTCTATAAATACTGAATTTACATTGGAAAGATCTCATGTATTAATACATCTAGGAAAGGGATGACATTGTTATTTTCAATTTAAACAGTAAATTTTATGAATGGCACTAAATTATTCAATTTAGACAGTAAATCATTTACATTGATATCAACAGGTAAGACTACTAAGATGTCACCTACTACATATCTGTACCATTTTAAGGGGACAAGTGTGATATTCGGGAGGTGTCTTTCAAAAAATTCCATATATAAGTTTGAAAGGAGTAGGTGATAAAGGGTTACCCATGGCCATACCAAATATTTGTCGGTATATATAATATATAATATATATATATATATATATATATATATATATATATATATATATATATATATATATATATATATATGGGTGTGTGTCTGTGTGTGTGGGCGCGCGCGCCTTTGTGTGTGTGCACATATGTGTGAATGTATGCGTGTGAAAACTTTTGATTTAATTGAAACGTTTCCATGTCTGAAGTAATGAAATTCAATCACTGCACAGTTCATTACAAATAAACCAAATTCAAAAGTAGTCTACATGATCATCCTACCTATTTCGATCGTCAGAAAGCTTCATTTTTCTGTTGCCAGTTCTAATTTGTGTCAGTGACTATATAAAAAAGAATCCCGCCAAATTTAGCGTTATCACAACAACACAGCCACGATAAGAGTGTCACCCACCTATCTCTTTGAAGCCCATCAATATAATACCTCATTGTTCGACCTGTCAGCTCTAATCGAGAAATCAGTGAACAACGATACTTTTATATTCGTTTTTAAAGTCCTGGACAATGTTTGTTATTTGATATTCAAATTTTGCTTACTTTAACGTTTATTAAAAATTAGCAATGTAAAGGATCCCTAAGATGCTTTCAGAAAGATATAACGACATGGTGAAAAGACATTTTGGGGGACGTTAGGATGTTCCCCAAAAAAATTATTAATGAAAAGACGAAAAAAAGGATATAAATATATCGAGCAAGAGAGACAGAGAGAGAGAGAGAGAGATGAGAGAGAGAGAGAGAGACGAGAGAGAGAAGAAAGAGAGAGAGAGAGAGAGAGAAATAATAACTATATACATGTGGGACTAATTAATTAGTTGTTCATTTATTTTAAGGTCCTTCATAAACATTTTACAAATATACGGCTCCAAATGGTACAATCCCTGACTAAGATTTAGGTTGTTTTCATTAGTGATTTGTATAATTGCTGATTCCAGTAAATGTCATGAAACATAATCATTAGATGTAGCAATTACAAAGGTATCGCCCCAATTAATAAAATGAGATTTTTCACTCAGATGGATAAACAATGCTGCTTAATACGTACATATAAAGCTTTTTTAGACATAATGGTAGTTCGTAAAGATAACTGTTTTAACATAGGAATCTACAGGAAACCTACTTTTACCGGTCTTGGCTTGAATTTGTACAGTTTTTGTTTTTATAATTTTAAATTAAATTCTTTATCAACACTCCTCCACAGGGCTATAAACCTAACATCAAGTTGGAAATTATTCCATGACGAAATAATATTTCTTGAGGGATTTTTCAACAGCAATTGTTACCCATCGGGGTTATTTTTTAAATACGTCAAAAATACCATCAATAACTTTTTTCATCCACCTATTCCAGTCATTTAGCACAGAAATTTAGATACTATATTAAAATACCTTATATACATGATAGGAAGTTTCTGCCCTCCCTTAAGAAAATTTTAAACCGCCATTATCCAGCAGTGGATACCAGATTCACTTGCATAAATCCTAGAAATATTGATAGCTTCCTAAAACACAAAGAGAAATTGCCCTCCTTGATGCAATCCGGTGTAGTGTATTTATTTAATTGCTGCCGATGTAATCAGCAGACCTACGTAGGAATGCGCGCGGTTGCTCAAAGTGAGATGTGATGCTCATAGAGGTTGTAACGTTACCGACAACGGGCAGCAAATTATCCACCCCTGAACAATCAAATAATAGGAATCACGCCAGAATCTGTAAGGCAGAGATAAATTATAACAACTTTAAGGTCATTATGACGTCACCATATGAACACCACCTCCTCGTTCTTGAAAGTTGACGATTAAGAAACTGGAAACCTTCACGTTAACAACCATACTACCTCAGTACCTTTGTATATAGCATAAAGTCCACGTCCATTCTGTTCTTTGCCTCTTCTTGATTTTTTGTTTTTTTCCACCGTCCTGACACGGAACGGCGGGACTCTGCTTGTGCAAGGTATTTTCCTCATTTTTAATATTTCTATATTTATATATTCTTTTTAATGTTTTTATTCGTAATTTTACTTAGAAAACTTTTAATTTTTTTATGATTTTACATTACCTTTTCTAGAATATGTTATGTATTGATACATTTCCTTTTCTTGAATATGTATTGATTGTGAATACTCATTCTTTGAGATTTTTTAATTCGTAATTTTACTTAGAAATACTTTAATTTGTGATAATTTTACGTTAACATTCCTAATTGTTTTGTATTGATGTAATATTTAGTTTCTTGCCTTAGCCTGAAGATGGGACTTTGTCGGCGAAACGTCGCTAGCAATAAAGAATCATGTAATGTGCCATGTCCTTCCGTATCCCCGTACCTATATATATATATATCATGATATATATATATATATATATATATATATATATATATATATATATATATATGTGTGTGTGTGTGTGTGTGTGTATTTGTGTGTGTGTGTGTGTATAAAACGCATTTTTCAGACACTTCCACGAGCAACATGGAACATCTTCCGGAGCTTAAGCTTTCTTCCTTTACAGAATTCATTTCGTCTTTAAACATAATATCCTTATCCTTACGATTCATCAGCATAGGGTATGAACTTGGAACCAAGAGTCTGAGTTAGATTTATTGGGTTATCTCTCATTTCGCATCGGCTTTATGACCACGATTAAAAGAAGAACATCTCCCCTTAAACTGAACAGACGATAAAACTTTACAAACCTCCTTAAAGAATTTAATTAAGTTTTCAGTTGTCATTAAATCTGGAGTGCTGTCCATTAACCTTGATTATAAAAATACTTTACATCGTCATTTCAGCTGTAATCTGTAACTGACGGAAATAGCATGACGGAATTTCTCATCAAAATATATGTCAATAAAACTGTACATGGACAATACAATCATATATGAGTGAAGGGTTGAATTGAATGAACGAACTAAGTAACGAACAGATACATTAAAACACCTATTTGGCCGAAACAACGCCATAAAGGGAAAATGCTATCTGGTGGAGCGCATCTGTGACACAAGTGAAAGATAACCCATCTTCGCAGATGTCTTAGAATGACCTTATTGGCAATTCCATTCAGCCATAATAACATGTGCAGAAGTTATTTTTAGTATATTAGAAAGATAAACACCAAGTAAATGTTTATGGTAATGAAGGAAAAGAATTAAGTTTTTAAACAAAATATGAGAGGAACTCTTTGTTTAATGAATTTATAAAAAGAAAATCTAGATGTCTTTGATTCAACTTAATCTTGCAAAAGAGAGTTTTATTCTGATTCATCATATTGTTAGTTTACTGTAATGCGTTTATTCGCTGAGCGGAAACATTTATGTTTCTTTGAATTTTCTAACTGGCAGAAATCCGTAGGTTTTTTAAAGAAAACTATTGGCTATTTTTCTGTCTTTCAACACTTTTTCTGTCCACTCGCAGAGCTTAAAAACCACTGAGGCATGAGGGGCCTGCAAATTGGTATGTTGATCAATCACCCTCCAATCATCAAACATACCAAATGGCAGCCCTCTAGGCTCAGCAGTTTTTATTGTATTTTAAAGTTAGCCATGATCGTACGCCTGGCAACGCTATAGGTAGTACCAACAGCACAGGCCGCCATCAGGCCATGGCTGAGAGGTTCATTTGCCGCTGTTGAGTGTTTCACACAGTATCATGCGCTGTACAGAAAACTCAATTGCGACGAAGGAACTTCAGCACATTTACCGTTTATTTCCCGTTCTTACTCGTGAAGACCTTTTTTATTCACTGGAAATTTTCTGGAGACGGACATGAAGTACGTTTAAATAATTAGCTTGTGGGAGCGTATAAATTTTTGATATCATGGGTTATATGTATTAACAAATGATCTTATATATTAGGTAATCATCGTTTTGTTGCTTAAAATAAATAATAATTCAACAGGAACTTCTACAGTGCCTTGAAATTTTAATATTATTTGACTCCGTTTTCTTAGGGTTAGTAAGGTAGGTGAGTGTTGTGCAGGAAATCTGCGTATGTTAATATGCGACTGAAGTGTATTAGTTATTTTTTTTTTCACACAATTCAAATCATAAATCAAAATCTAAGTGAATAAGGAAATAAACATTAATAAGGATTAATTTTTAGGTCAATAATGGAAAAAAATGGTCATATATATATATATATATATATATATATATATATATATATGTACATAATATATATATATATATATATATATATATATATAGACTATATATATATATATGTATATGTATATATATATATATATATATATATATATATATATATATATATATATATATATATTATATATATATATATATCATATATATATATACTATATATATATATATATACTATTATATGTATATATATATATATATATATATATATATAGATATATATATAGGACATAATATATATATATACATATATATATATATATATATATCCTATACATATATATATATATAGATATATATATTATATATATATGTGGGTGTGTGTGTGTGTGTGTGTGTGTGTGTGTACATATATATATATATATATATATATATATCTAATATCTATATATATATATATTATATATATAGTATATATATATATAAATATATATATATACCATATATATATATATATATATATATATATACTATATATATATTATATATTAAAGATTTTAGTTAGCATGTTTTAGTGCATGATTGTTTGTTTGTTTGTCTTGGTCACATCTTGTAACTCAGTTTTCGACCTGATCCCTTCGTGCGATGGACTTGAAATTTGCATAGCTACTCAATCTCGGGGGAAATACAATCTTACATGATCAGTAGGTCGGTCAGCAGTGACCTCTAATAACCCCACAGTGACCTCTCCTAGTATTCGATTATTTATATGAAATTCTTCAAATATTTCCCAAGTTCTTTGACACGGTAAATAACCCTCTTTGGCCCGACAGGATATTGATTTCGTTAGCTATAATCAGAGTCTGTCAAAACTAAAAAGTTTAAGATAAAAAAATAAAAATTAACAAGGAAAAAAACTATTATTTAAATGCACTAAAAGGAGAAAAATTGGGATTTTGAGAGATCAGGATTATCGTACAATTAATCAAGTCTGAAAAAATAAAAGCATGGGTGCCAAACTTAAGGAAATGCTGCAGAAGATAATAAAATATAATTCTTTTCCTAAAGTATTTTCTTCCATATTTGGCGACGACGCTTTTATTTTTGTTAGATATGATTAGTTGTAAAACAATCTCGGTATGATTAAGAAATTATATTTTCCACTTTTTAGTGCATTTTAATAAAGGCTTCTTTTTTATACTTTTATATATATTTTTTTTATTTCCTATATAAATTCTTTCCTGAATACCATTCATCCCAGTTTAACCGCACCTGCTAAAAAAAAGTAAATAAATCAAAAATAAAAAGTTGCTAATGAAACCAAAGGTTCGTACCAACATCATTTCCAACAGCTGGAAATTTTCATCCGGAGCGAATGATCATTATCTGAGGGATAAAAGGCTATCTGGACATGCAACAAGTGGGTATGCGACACTTCCCCGTTTTCGGTTAAATTGTTTCCGTGGCTGACTAATCACAGGAAATCATCCCGAAAAGCTTTGGTTTCAGATCTGCAGTTGCAGGAAAAAAAATGGTGGTCATTAGCAGACACGCTATCGACATGGCGCGTAATGGGTCATTTGTCACCACATATCGACACTAAACAGAATTGCCCCGGTCTTTTTACTATGATTTTTTTTTTTACCATCAAACAGTGAGTTTTTTTATGATTTGTGTTTATGATGAAAGAGCCCTTATCTATAAACGAGTTCCAAATATTTAACAAACCGAGTGGAGGAAATTCATGTTTTTATGACACCCTGACAATTCAATTTTTCTATTAATGATTAACTGTTCCGTGATACGGCGAAAACTTTTTGACTCCGAGGACTCAAGCTGAAAATTT
>NC_061100.1:84618140-84620640 GCF_015104395.2 Macrobrachium nipponense | reverse complement strand
TCTTATTCCTGAAAAAGGATTTTTTGTGATTTTTTATTTTTCCAGAGACAGACTTCCCTCTATTATACCTAGGGGCATGGCAAAAAGCCTGGGCAGGTGCAATACTAGTACACATCTCTGGAATTTACTACCCGGATCTAGTCTCCTTTTGTAGTACAGTTACCGCAGACACCACCTAATCATTGTCCTCTCAAGTGATAAACCATAACCCAAGACTTGGCAGTTCATTTACTGGCCTTTCTTTCGGCAATATTAATATAGGGCACGGGGTTCAAGCTCTGTCTCCAGTCATTTGGTAACTTACACATTCGTAAAGCGGCGAGAAAGTTATTATTACATATTATGTTTTGGAATTATTATACCCTTTTAAATAACACCTGACCATTGAGCAATGAATGTTCCTGTGCCGTCATATTTATTCAGAGACGGGGTTTCTTATTTTTTTTTTTAAGTTTTCCTGTGGTAATCTTTAAACATTTTTGAATAATTAAGTATAAAACATAGTTTATATTTATTTATGAGTATGTTGAGACTTATCTTTCAATGTCATGAGATCATTCCTAACATTTCAGCATAGAGTAAAATTTTAATATGGATATTGAATATCTTATTTAATTAGTAAAATCAGTTTTCTTGAATTCGGCTACTTATTCATATAAGGTTTTCTTGAACCTATTATCATTTTAAATTCACAACAGCTAGAATAGTAAGAGAAAAATATAAACTAAAGAGACAAATATTATTAATCCTAATAGTAAAAAAAAACTGAGCCATAAATAAAAAATGAAAAAGAACAAAATTACGTCAGTCAACCAGAAAGCGATACAAAAAAAAAAAAATGCTGTAATACCATGAATTGAATAACGAGAAATGGAAATGACATAGGTAACGAAATAAAAATCACTGTATTGTGAAAAAAATCAACAATTTCAGTATATTGTCTAGACCTTCAATAATTTCTTTCCTCGGCGAAAAAGGCACTTCTTTTTATTGAGACACCACCATTTCGGGCAAAGAAAACTGAATCCCTTCAGCAACAGAAAATAGGATTTTATTTTTTTTAATATAAAGATATAAGAGAAACCCCAAGAACGTTTATGGGTAGAGGGAGAAAGACGCCTTAAAAAATGAAGGAATTTACTTTTCCACCTTTTAGGATTGAGGCAGGAGGTACTGACTTTTGGAAGAGACTCGAATACATGAGAATGACTGATTGATTATATCTACTAATACTTGTGTCAAAACACCTATTCACGCCGTAATAATCAGAAAAGGAAAATTGAACATAGATAAATAAATAACTTTACAAGTAGTTTCATGTGACAAATATCTAAACACACACAGACACATTCATATATATACATATACATATACATATACATATACATATACATATACATATATATAAATTAATATTAATTGTTTGGGAAAAACTCTCTATCGCAAGAGTAGTATATATAATGTTCTAAAGAGTCCACAATAATAAAAAGTGTTGCAAGTCCGTGTATAATTTTTAGAACTTTACAAAAGCTTCCGAACCCTTCCCTGGATTCATCTTCAGTCCAAATGAACAATTTGTTACAACATGTTCTGAAGTGAATTTAAAAATAAACAAGAGTCGTTGAAGATCGTTGACACCGGTCGTTAGCTCGTTTATGGACCAGGTGATGAAGAAAGAGGGTAGTTAACTCCAACTAGGTGATCTCCTCTCCCCTATCTATCCTTCTAGCTGTAATTCTGTTGGATCTCAGTAATGGTTGCTGCAACGTTGCAGGAAGTTCTTCATCCGACGGTGTAGATTGGGCTATGTAACCAGACTTCGCTGGGGCAGCGGTTACCTGGACAGGGAGAGGCAAGGTGGAAGCAGCATCAGGAGAGGAAAAAAATAGAGCCTGTCCTACAGCTAAAATCTTTTAAAAACATACTAATAATATAAAAATTAACAAATGGGTCTTTGTTGACAAAAGACTTGTTTCCTTTGAATGATTCTCCTAAGTTTATAGCAGCTCCCTCGACTAGTCGTCTAACATTTATATTGTTACTTTTGAAAATAATTTTAGCCTCATTCCAGTTGGGTCTATGATCATTACTGAATGTATGTGCTACTTTTGCACTGTTTTGTGACTGTAGTTCATAAGCTCGGTTATGTTCGCCCAAACGTATATGTAGTCCCCGTCCACTTTCGCCAAAATATTTACTATTACAATCCATATACGGTAGTTCGTAAATGCCTGGGACTATGGTTTTTTTTATCATTGTTATTGTTTCTTACGAGGGTGCGTCTTATTGTATTTTCATATTTGAACACAATTTTAGTTTCTTTCTGACTTTTCTTTATATGCCCACGTATATTCTTCACTTTTGGATTAAAAGGAAGGGACACATATCTTTTTGGTTGTTCCATAGAACGACCTTCCTTGCTCGCAAAATTGCTTTCTCAATGAAGTGAGGGGGATATCTAAGATTTCTAAAAGTAGCCGTGATGTGTTCAAGTTCATCG
>NC_061100.1:84605640-84608140 GCF_015104395.2 Macrobrachium nipponense | reverse complement strand
TAGATCCACTAGAAATTAGCCCTTTTAAATACAAATAACTGAAAAACGAAAATAATATTGAAGAAAATTATTGGGGTTACAGATGCATAAGCAATATAGGAAGTAAAGTAAGGTATTTCGTGAAACCAGAAAACTGCTTAGCTTCATTTGTAGGTAAAATTAAATTAATAATTAATTGTGTTGAATTCAGTAAGATCGAGATTTCAGTGAATGACAGATTGCCTTCCCCCTAATCTGAATGCATTTGACATTTAAAAGAAAAAGTGAGGAGCAATGATAAGCACTAGGGTAATTGATATCCTAAGGTACTTCGGTCAGATCTAGTGTCGCGAGAATAATAACACACTGGAACTAAGTTCACAAAAAAGATATCAATTGAATTGCGTCTGTAATATATATATATATATATATATATATATATATATATATATATATATATATACATATACACATATATATATATATATATATATATATATATATATATATCATATATACATACATACATATATACATACATATAATAGACGTTTGATCACCGAGACTTGAAATTTACGAGAGCTTAAGAAGGAAAGACAGGGAAGGAAATAGATATTCGCAATCTGAAAGGATATTGCAAATATACGAATAAATCGGAACGAAAATATCATCAATAAACTTTTCTATATCGTGATTCCAAATCTTTAAAAAAATTATGCTCTCTCCTTTTGAAACGTCATCATTTACAATTTTGATGTACGTTCCGACGTGTAGGGATGTAACAATCAATGGAGGACTCATTATATCTCCATTTTAATTTAGATTTCTTTCCCTACAAACTTAAATACTCCTCGCGTGCTCATACACACGCACACACACACACACACACACGCACACACACACACACACACACACACACACATATATATATATATATTATGATATATTATATATATATATATATATATATATATATATATATGTATATGAATATATATATATATATATATATATATATATATATATATATATATGAATATATATATATATATATATATATATATATATATATATATATATATATATATATATATATATATATATTCATATACATATATATATATATATATATTATATATATATATATATATATATATATATTTATATATATATATATATATATATATATATATATATATATATATATATATATATATATATATATATATATATATATATATATATATATATATATATATATATATGTATATATATATATATATATATATATATATATATATATATATATATATATATATGCAAATAACTTAATCACGAAGTATATAAAACGTGATGCTATGTATAAATAAAGGTTTTTTTGCCACGAAGGAAAAAATTAAAAAGCGAGATAGCCGAGTACTTCCGGTCCTATTCGGACCCTTTACTGAGGCAAACTGTTTGCCTCAGTAAAGGGTCCGAATAGGACCGAAAGTACTCGGCTATCTTGCTTTTTCATTTTTTCCTTCGTGGCAAAAAACCTTTATTTATATATATATATATATATATATATATATATATATATATATATATATTATATATATATAAATATTATAAATAAAAGTTTTTGCCACGAAGGAAAATTGAAAAGCGAGATAGCCAAGAAGTTTCGGTCTAACACGACCCCTTACTAAGGCATAACTGATCATACAGAGGAAAAACATAATAAAAGTAGGCTTAATATCCAAACTGACAATACAAGATTAGCAATAAGGTCGATTTCACTCTACAGAAACGAGGAAACGCCTGAGGGCGAGATTAACGATTTTTAGGCAGCCACTCTTTGGAAGAGCAAAACACGTGGTCAACAGATGATTCATCCAGAAAACAATACATTTTGAGAAAACAAGGAGGCATATACAACTTATTACCATGAAATTTACAAAAATGCTCCCAAAAAAATGATTGAAAAGACGAAAAAAGGATATAAATATATCGAGCAAGAGAGAGAGAGAGAGAGAGAGAGAGAGAGAGAGAGAGAGAGAGAGAGAGAAATAATAACTATATACATGTGGGACTAATTAATTAGTAGTTCAATTATTTTAATGTCTTTCATAAACAGTCCATTTATTGTCTAAATTGAATAATTTAGTGCGATCCATAAAATTCACTGTTGAAATTGAAAATAACTATGTCATCCTTTTCCTAGATGTAATAATACATAGAGAATCTTTCCAATGTACATTCAGAATTTATAGAAAACCCACAAATAATTTAACATATGTACATTTTTATTCTGGCCACCATCTTAATATTAAAATTTCAATTTTTTCTTCTATGTTCCTACGTGCTTTGCGTATCACGAGTCCACAATATCTTGACCAAGAAATAGAGAATACATAAAAAAAGATAGGAAACGATCTCTGCTACCCACCTCATATAATTGATTTATGTTATCAACACGATCACAAAAGTTTTACAGTGTTGCTAGTAATGAGAAAGAAATGTCTAAAAATGTACTTAG
>NC_061100.1:84588140-84600640 GCF_015104395.2 Macrobrachium nipponense | reverse complement strand
CCATTCATTAGATTGACTGCCATCACGCAAATACACATGCACAAACACACATGTGCACGCACAGACACATACACACCCACACACACCCGCACACATACGCGCGCGCGCACACGTAGAGCCACAGGTGAACTTTGTTCGTGTGGGTGAGAAAGCTTGAATAGATCGAAAATATTTTAATAATATCTCACTGACATGAAGTCCTTTATACCGTAAACTCTCTGTTACCGAGGGGTATTCTTTTACGATAAGATCTTTGTAGCTTTTTCTTTAGAATATCTTATTAACTACGGCAAGAACAAATTTTAAAACATCATGTCTCCTCATTTTAAAAACACAAAAATCCTTACTGTACTTCCTCTGCAAATACTATGCTCGAAATTTATATAATTTTTATTTTCAATTACTTATATTTATCCTAAACAAGACTCCATGGGATGATGGACAGAGGACTCATTGGTTGTTAAATATATTCAACATTCAACTCCCCTATCCACTGTACGGATTTTAGAGCAATTTACTGAATTCACACTATCTACCTTGCATCATAACATTATAACTACATTCGCCCTTCGTGTTTTTTATTTTCAAATTTTTTTTATGTATGTAAATCAAATACTTCTATTCCCAACATTTATCACGCCTTGCATACAACCATTAACATGGTTTACTAAAATTGATTAATTTGAGTTTCCAAGATTTGCACCTATGTAACATTTATTTTCTGTCACTAATTGGCAAAGTGACTTTCTTTAGCATCAAGTTATCTCTGCTTCCGTTGTAACTATCCCTCTTATCGGAAGGACTTCAGCTTGTACATAAATTCTTTCCCTGTTCTCTGCCCTTTTTCTGCAATGATGATGTATCCGCCAAAGACATAACGTGCTGATGCCGTAAAGCTACGTACTCTCGAATGGCGTTATTATAATTATGGAGTCCTAATATTACTCTTATGTAATATACTCTACGCTGCTCCCATGACACATTAAAGAATAAACTTGAAAAAAAAGTACTTCATTTATACCTTAACTAAAATGCTGAATTATCTTGCAACTCTAATTCCCGGTACGCATCTAGTCTTCAGGTTCGAAATATTCTCACTACTTACTCCAAAGCTATTTTCAATCACACCAAGTTATTCCAGAACACGCTATCTAT
The DNA here is from genome assembly GCF_015104395.2 of Macrobrachium nipponense. NCBI lineage: Eukaryota > Metazoa > Arthropoda > Malacostraca > Decapoda > Palaemonidae > Macrobrachium > Macrobrachium nipponense. Next base: position 84,599,485 of record NC_061100.1, on the reverse strand, counting down.
AAGTCTGAATTTTTCAACATTCTTGTCTTCATTATTTCCAGTTACTTATAAACATTCATGCACTTATGTTTTTTACTTCCTTCAAAAGAAGCTCTCTCTCTCTCTCTTCTCTCTCTCTCTCTCTCTCTCTCTCTGCTCACAAGCATCTCTGAATGATTCTTTGCTATCTTGGTCCTGTCTCTCTTCTGTCTTTAACCTGCATGGAGACTTCAAATGGCTGTCTTTTTCTCTTCTCTAATCTTCCCCAATTACTTTATCATCATACACATATTGTTTTATAATTTCCTGTTAGAATGACAGACAGTTTTGTAAAACCACCTCCTTAAATTTCAGAGTCGCTATCAGTTTATTATTAACTTTTTTCCTCATCATTTCCTACATTTTCAAGTGGGTTTTTGTTATTTTGTTTTGTGTCCATGTATTACCGAGAACTTTCTTAGTGATATATTAATGTCTGTGAAACCTACCTGAAACTCAGTATCTTTTTTATCACCTACCTTCGCACAGAAATTTCCCAGCTCCTGTTGGTACTATTTGTTTCATAATTCCCTAATGTATCTATTTGTAAAATTCATTGGTTTATCACAATTTTTTAAGAAAAAATAGAGAGAGTTTGAAATCTGAGTAGCTTTCCTAGTATATTGTTACTATATTGTTATACAGAGTCAGCTAATATTACAATTATGGATATCTGTTTCCATTTTACTTTTGTCTTCTCTTAACAGTGTTACCGAAGAAAAATTCTCAATTTCAGAGAATTCACGTTTTTCACATGACTTTAGAAATCACAATCGTTTATTCGTTTTACATTGGCTATTCCTTATTTTGCTAGTCATGCTGTAATTATTTGACATCCTGCGTATAGTATAATATAACAAATGACAATGTCCTTAACCGGGTTTCAGTTTACATACAATTTCTACAGCTTTCTCCTTTTATTTTAGGTTGCTTAATGAATTAACAATCATGCAAAATGACACTTTCCCTCATTAAAATGGATATGCATATTAAAAACACGCAGGGGTAATCCAAATTAGTACCTCTTACACACTGCATTTTCAATGCTAGGACAATTTAAAGTTTTTGGCTCTTAATAATTACCTGTGTCACTGACTATAGCTCTAATTTAATTGTTCTGTATTAAGTGAAACCTCCTTGCAATGACACAACTATCAAAAACAGATTTAAAAAACAAATTAGGTCATTCACAGCCACCTTCTGGAGATATTCATCCGTCATAAACATCAGATTGGATTGTTCTTCTCTTAATAATTTTTTTTATCAAGAATTAACTTGAAAGTATTTTTATGCTAACATCTGAGTGTCGAAAAATTTAAGTTGGTAAACATTTAATAGTTTTTATTATAAAGTATCCTACAAATATTTAACATTTATATTCATATGTTGTAAAACGAGTCTTAAATAATTCCAAGCGCTCTGAAGTTTTGATAGATTTATTTTACTTTGATAGATTTATCTGACTCAAATTACAGTTCGTGATCTTTTCACATTTCACTAATTGATTTAGGAAAACTATTACCCCCGTTTATTGCGCTAACAAACTGTTTGTCAATCATTCAATATGAGATATAATGATACAACATAATCGCAATACTTCATCTCTTGAATTATCCAGTTTTCTCTAATAAAACCCAAAACATTTTTGCATTTAATTTGAGACTTGCTCTGATTCACAAATATGCTTAACGCGGGTCTGTTTGTTGATAATGACAAAACTTTACTTTTGGTTTGTCATTTCTAAATCGCTTTGATTTGGGTCAAAACGTTCAATTTCATATACAAAGTAATACTAAGCTTAATTCGATACACTTAAAGCAGAAATATTGCTTACTTTCCCGTCTTAACTAATTGCAGTTTTTAAAAGGCATATTGCTTCATCTAAAGCTAAATCAATTTTATTTAAAACATGAACATCCAAACAAAATTTGGTTATATCTAACGTTCAAAATCACTGGGAGCAATACCATAAAAGGAATTGCTATTCGAAATGGATATTGGAATGTGAACGTTAATATTACACATGTAACTTGCTTTGGTCATAAAACATTTTATCCCCTGGAAATGTTTTACATTCGAAAAAGACGATTTGAATTAATACTGGCATCACTTTTCGAAACCTTTTTTTCGCGGAGAGAGAATCGATTATCAGATAAAATTATCTTGTTCCCTGCATTCGTACGTAAAGGTAAATTCGAACGAGCTGCGATATATTTTGGAAATAAGATATAATTATTTCCGCCTCATTCAAATTTTTGGGGCGATTTCGTTATATTCGCAAGTTATTTATGGCTTCCGCATTTCCAATGAGCAAATACACACAACCACGCACACGTGCACACACATATACGCACACATTTTTTTTAATATGTAAATCTTATCCGTATACTATTGGAACAAAGGTTATGAAGCAGAAAAGGTGATTCTAAGGCTATGAATGAAGTTAGGCGAATTTGAAAGACACTGAGGAAGTATGGAGATTTCGAGGAAGAATCCATACTTCTACGAGGGAAAGTTAGGTTTAGTTATATATATATATATATATATATATATATATATATATATATATATATATATATTATATATATATATATAAATGTATATATATATCTATATATATATATATATATATATATAATATATATATATATATATATATATATATATATATATATATATATATATATATATATATATACACACACACACAAATATCTATATCGATATATATATTATATATATATATATATATATATATATATATATAGATATATGTGTGTGTGTGCGTGTGTGTGTATGTATATATACTTTAGCAGGAATTATATGGGAAAGAAGATTATGTAGAGGCAGGCGTTAAGAAGACGAGTTAGACAAGAAAGGTGAACGAAGGAGAGATCACCGGTGGATGATGAAAGCAAAAGGGCGAATTTATATAAGAAATTTAAGGCATATGAAAAGTAAAGTGAAGTAAATGCTAAGAGAATGGTGAAAGAGAAATGGATTTGATGATAAAAGAACAAATGGGAAGATAGTTGGCTAGGTAAATGCAGCTCTGTTTAGGTGAAGTGGTCCTATAAAGAAAATGGGGATTATTGTAGAGAAAAAAGGGAGGCAGAGAAGGATAACGCAATAATGAGGTAGGTTAGCGTAATTCTGTCGAAAGAATGCAGGAATGAAGATATCATGAGCAATAGGAATCATAGGTAGGATGTTGTAATAAGGTGGTAAAAGTGGAAATGATTTGCTAACTAATGAAAGTGAAAAAGGAACGATATTAACTAGAACATCAGCGGTTAACGAGGAAGAGGTTATGGACGAAACATTTCTCATGAAACATTTATATGAGATTGAATGTAAAGAGAAAACACTGAACACAAACTAGTTAGAACCAGAAAAGCTCTAGACAAAATAATTTAGGCTAGTACATAACCAGTATGGATTGGGCTTGAGGATTAAAAATAAGGAGAATAGATATTGTTAGTCCTTGCAAGAAAAATATAAGAATAAACGTAGAAAAGAACATTGTTATAAGAGTAAATGGAAACTAAGCAAATAGGGCGATGAATATTGACTTTATCAGTTTCAAAAGAATATGTAAAAGAATTGAGTAAATAATAATAATAATATAATAATAATAATAATAATAATAATAATAATAATAATAATAATATAATAATAATAATAATAATAATAATAATAGTAGTTGGTGGGTGACCGCTCTCCTCGGCGTTGATTCCTTGGGAAAGGATCTTTACCATAATTTCCTCAGTCTACTCAGCTGTAAATGAGTACCTATCCCTAATGGGGTAGGGTCCAGCTATGGGTTAAATAGCAAAACTCAGCAATGATGGAAAGAAATGAAGGAATAAACGACAACGACGTAAATGGAACCTCTGGCAACAGAGGAGCTTCGTCCGGCAACCAGGTATTCAACCCAATTGAAGGGGAAGACGGTCAGGTACTTGGAGGTCGTCATCCAGCAACTGATCACCAGAACGACAATAATCAACAGCCTGAGATTGGAGCTACAGAGGCAAAAAGGAAGAAATGGACAAGAGAAGAAAATAAGGAAATATGGAGATGCTACATCAGAAGCAACCCGACGGAGAGAGGATATAGAAGAAGATTGGTCAACATCTGGAATGAGAGGAATAACACCCCCCAATCAGAGCAGAGGCTGGCAGACCAAGTAAGGAACATAAAGAAAAAGAACTGGCTCTCCCAACAGAAAGAGAAGAATGGAACTGGAAAGGGAAATGGTCACACGACACGAATTACACGAAGACGAACTGAGAGACGATGCCACAGAAGACGACAGGGAGGATGAGGTATCCAAACAACGACACACGAAGAAACACCGACGAAGTAACAGAGAGGACGGAATGGGTAGAAAAGATCAGACAATGGATGGAGCCAGATACAGAGAGAACAAAGATCCCCTCCATGAAAGCCTACAACACCAAGAAATTAAGGGAAGGGAGAAAACAAGTGAGGTCAATGAAAATAATGGGCATAATACAGACCACCATATCACGAAACAAATAACTTGACATATGCAGGAGCAAGATTAGTAGCAGAACTGATGGGGATTCGAACACCAACACCACCAGCACAACCAACCCAACAGAAACCAAACAGCAACCTCCTTGGAAAAGGCGCCTGGAAAAGCAAATCATGGTGATGAGATCTGACTTGAGTAAACTGAAAGAGATGGCAGAAAAAAGGCTAAGAAGCAAGAAAACAAGGGAGGAACTCAACGAGAAATACAAATTACAAGAGAGGGGACTAAACAGCACCATAGAAGATGTAAAACAGAGGCTTAAGGCCAAAGCACATAAGATCCAACGGTACATGAACAGGAATAAGGGATACCAACAGAACAAACTATTCGGAACCAACCAGAAAAGACTATACAGCCAACTAAGAGGGGAAGACAACCACCCAGAAATTCCTGAAGCCGAACCAAGTAAGAGACTCTGGGAAAACATATGGAGCAATCCGGTATCACACAACAAACATGCAACATGGCTCCATGGAAAGTCAAGGAAGAAGAAACAGGGAGAATAAAACAAAGATTCACAGACAATCACGACAGACACAGTCAGACACCAACTAAAGAAAATGCCAAACTGGAAAGCCCCAGGTCCCGATGAAGTCCATGGATACTGGCTCAAAAAACTTCAAGGCCCTACACCCACGAATAGCGAACAACTCCAGCATTGTATCTCAAATCACCAAGCACCCAAATGGATGACCACAGGAAGAACATCCTTAGTACAAAAAGACAAGAGTAAGGGAAATATAGCCAGTAACTACAGGCCTATCACCTGCCTACCAATAATGTGGGAAGTTACTAACAGGTATCATCAGTGAAAGGCTATACAACTACCTAGAGGAGACAAAACACCCATCCCCCACCAACAGAAAGGCTGCAGAAGGAAGTGTAGGGGCACAAAAGACCAGCTCCTGATAGACAAAATGGTAATGAAGAACAGTAGGAGAAGGAAAACCAACCTAAGCATGGCATGGATAGACTATAAGAAAGCCTTCGACATGATACCACACACATGGCTAATAGAATGCCTGAAAATATATGGGGCAGAGGAAAATACCATCAGCTTCCTCAAAATACAATGCGCAACTGGAATACAATACTTACAAGCTCTGGAATAAGACTAGCAGAGGTTAATATCAGGAGAGGGATCTTCCAGGGCGACTCACTGTCCCCACTACTCTTCGTAGCAGCCATGATTCCCATGACAAAAGTACTACAGAAGATGGATGCCGGGTACCAACTCAAGAAAAGAGGCAACAGAATCAACCATCTGATGTTCATGGACGACATCAAGCTGTATGGTAAGAGCATCAAGGAAATAGATACCCTAATCCAGACTGTAAGAATTGTATCTGGGGTGGGGACATCAGGATGGAGTTTGGAATAGAAAAATGCGCCTTAGTCAACATACAAAAAGGCAAAGTAACGAGAACTGAAGGGATAAAGCTACCAGATGGGAGCAACATCAAACACATAGATGAGACAGGATACAAATACCTGGGAATAATGGAAGGAGGAGTTATAAAAACACCAAGAGATGAAGGCCATACGATCAGGAAAGAATATATGCAGAGACCTCAAGGCGATACTCAAGTCAAAACTCAAACGCCGGAAATATGGATAAAAGCCATAAACACATGGGCATGCCAGTAATCAGATACAGCGCAGGAATAGTAGAATGGACGAAGGCAGAACTCCAGCAGCATAGATCAGAAAACCAGGAAACATATGACAATACACAAAGCACTACACCCAAGAGCAATACGGACAGACTATACATAACACGAAAGGAAGGAGGGAGAGGACTACTAAGTAGAAGGACTGCGTTAACATCGAAAACAGAGCACTGGGGCAATATCTAAAAACCAGTGAAGACGAGTGGCTAAAGAGTGCATGGGAGAAGGACTAATAAAAGTAGACGAAGACCCAGAAATATACAGAGACAGGAGAAAGACAGAAAGAAACAGAGACTGGCACAACAAACCAATGCACGGACAATACATGAGACAGACTAAAGAACTAGCAGCGATGACAATTGGCAATGGCTACAGAGGGGAGAGCTAAAGAAGGAAACTGAAGGAATGATAACAGCGGCACAAGATCAGGCCCTAAGAACCAGATATGTTCAAAAGTACGATAGACGGAAATAACATCTCTCCCATATGTAGGAAGTGCAATACGAAAAATGAAACCATAAACCACATAGCAAGTGAATGCCCGGCACTTGCACAAAACCAGTACAAAAGAGGCATGATTCAGTGGCAAAAGCCCTCCACTGGAGCCTGTGCAAGAAACATCAGATACCTTGGCAGTAATAAGTGGTACTGAGCACCAACCTGAGGGAGTGATAGAAAACGATCAGGCAAAGATCCTTTGGGACTATGGTATCAGAACGGATAGGGTGATACGTGCAAACAGACCAGACGTGACGTTGATTGACAAAGTCAAGAAGAAAGTATCACTCATTGATGTCGCAATACCATGGGACACCAGAGTTGAGAGAAAGAGAGGGAAAAAATGGATAAGTATCAAGATCTGAAAATAGAAATAAGAAGGATATGGGATATGCCAGTGGAAATCGTACCCATAATCATAGGAGCACTAGGCACGATCCCAAGATCCCTGAAAAGGAATCTAGAAAAACTAGAGGCTGAAGTAGCTCCAGGACTCATGCAGAAGAGTGTGATCCTAGAAACGGCACACATAGTAAGAAGAGTGATGGACTCCTAAGGAGGCAGGATGCAACCCGGAACCCCACACTATAAATACCACCCAGTCGAATTGGAGGACTGTGATAAAGCAAAAAAAAAAAAAAATAAATAAATAAAATAAATAATAATAATAATAATAATAATATGACTGCTGCTTCAGCACTATTAATCTTATAAAGAGTCTTCTCCCATCTTTCTGATGACGGCTTTCTCGTTGTTGCTTAGACTGGCGAGCAACGCACCGAAGGCATGGTAAAATTTGGTTGAGTCATTTGATTTATTATTGCTTATACAATTATCTCTCTCTCTCTCTCTCTCTCTCTCTCTCTAACGCGACGTTTCCTCCTGATCGACAAGACATTATCAAGCAATAACTGCTGAGGGACTGAATTCCAGTGTTGTTGTTGTTTTTGATTTAGCTGACCTTGTGTCAGCACGGGCTCTTGCTCACAGAGCAGCCCGTAATATTCCAGTGGCGAGTCCATCTCCTTTTATCGTGGTGTTGCGAGCTCTTGAGTACGGTCAGAGCACCTCTCCGGCAGGTCGGGTTCTCATTGGTTCCCGGGAAGGTGACTCATACGGCGGGCGTTGACGAGTCTTGCAGACCTTCTCAGGTGGGGGGTATCACCGGGAGCCTCTTGATTGGCTTCTACCTGAGTGACGTCACCCCTGGTATTATTCTCATGTCCGGTGTTCGTTTCATGCGCGCTGGTACTTTCGTTAGGGGGGCAGGGAGGGGTTGTGGTCCTCCTCAACACACGTGTATCGGGAACGCTTCTTGTCATTAAGAGGGAGGCTTTTCCTCGAGGATGAAGCAGCCGCTTCTAGGAGCGCAGACTCGTGGGTCAGGTGCTCTCCCGATGATCTTAATATTCCTGACGGTGTCGTCTCGTGATGTTTCTGCGGTGTACTACAAGGGCGTGCTGCCTAATGGCGCCCTCCTGGGCGTGGCACGGAAAATCCTCTTAGACAGGCGCATCGTCCGTCATGCCGACATGTTAAAATCCCGAGGGCATCCTTTGGCGGGGCATACGTATCGGTAGACGACGTTGGACTGCTTCAAGGGGTCTCCTACCGGTGGGGAGGGGTTGTTCTTCATCAGGAGGTCTTTCGTACGCCGATTCTTGTAGTAAATAATGAGGGACACTCTCTTTCCTTCCTCCATGGGCCGGACGTGTTCCTCTATTATTTTCTTCATGGCCACTTCTTCCTCCTTGTATTGGTGGTGCATGAAGGCTTTATATATCATTATTTACTACAAGAATCGGCGTACGAAAGACCTCCTGATGAAGAACAACCCCTCCCCACCGGTAGGAGACCCCCTGAAGCAGTCCAACGTCGTCTACCGATACGTATGCCCCGCCAAAGGATGCAATGGGATTTACATCGGCATGACGACGATGCGCCTGTCTAAGAGGATTTCCTGCCACGCCCAGGAGGGCGCCATTAGGCAGCACGCCCTTGTAGTACACCGCAGAAACATCACGAGAGACGACACCGTCAGGAATATTAAGATCATCGGGAGAGCACCTGACCCACGACGTCTGCGTCTCCTAGAAGCGCTGCTCATCCTCGAGGAAAAGCCTCCCCTTAATACCACCCAAGAAGCGTTCCTGATACCGACGTGTGTGAGGAGGACCCACCACCACCCCTCCCCCCTAACGAAAGTACCAGTGCGCATGAAACGAACACCGGACATGAGAATAATAACAGGGGTGACGTCACTCAGGTAGAAGCCAATCAAGAGGCTCCCGGTGATACCCCCCACCTGAGAAGGTCTGCAAGACTCGTCAACGCCCGCCGTATGAGTCACCTTCCCGGGAACCAATGAGAACCCGACCTGCCGGAGAGGTGCTCTGACCGTACTCAAGAGCTCGCAACACCACGATAAAAGGAGATGGACTCGCCACTGGAAAATACGGGCTGCTCTGTGAGCAAGAGCCCGTGCTGGCACAAGGCCAGCTTAATCTTAAACAACAAACACTGGAATTCAGTCCCTCAGCAGTTATCGCTTGATAAAATGTCCTGTTCGATCAGGAGGAAACGTCGCGTTAGAGAGAGAGAGAGATTGAGAGAGAGAGAGAGAGAGAAGAACTTGTATAAGCAATAATAAAATTCAAATGACTCAACCGAATTTTACCATGCCTTTGGTGCGTTGCTCGCCAGTCTAAGCAACAACGAGAAAAGCCGTCATCAGAAAGATAGAGAAGACTCTTTATAAGATTAATAGTGCTGAAGCAGCAGTCATTTTTAACAAAACATGTCTACGAGAGGGTCTCCTTCTGAAATAATAATAATAATAATAATAATAATAATAATAATGGCAATGTCTACTGATGGGAGAGCTCAAGAAGGAAACTAAAGGAATGATAACAGCGGCACAAGATCAGGCCCTAAGAACCAGATATGTCCAAAGAACGATAGATGGAAATAACATCTCTCCCATATGTATGAAAAATGAAACCATAAACCACATAGCAAGCGAATATCCGGCACTTGCACAAAACCAGTACAAAAAGAGGCATGATTCAGTAGCAAAAGCCCTCCACTGGAGTCTGTGCAAGAAACCCAGCTACCTTGCAGTAATAAGTGGTACGAACACCACCTGAAGGATTGATGAAACGATCAGTCAAAAGATCCTCTAGGACTATGGTATCAGGACAGATAGGGTGATACGCGCAAATAGACCAGAGATGACATTGATTGACATAATCAAGAAGAAAGTATCACTCATTGATGTCGCAATACCATGGGACACCAGAGTTGAAGAGCAAGAAAGGGTAGAAATAGATAAGTACCAAGACCTGAAAATAGAAATAAGAAGGATATGGGATATGCCAATGGAAATCGCACCCATAATCATAGGAACACTGGGCACGATCCCAAGATCCCTGAAAAGGAATCTGGAAAAACTAGAGACTGAAGTAGCCCCAGAACTCAGTGCAGAAGAGTGTGATCCTGTAGAAAACGGCGCACATTAGTAAGATAAGTTGATGGACTCCTAGGAAGGGGCCAGGATGCAACACCCGGAACCCCACACTATAAATATTACACAGTCGAATTAGAGGACTGTGATAGAGCAAAAAAAAAAATAATAATAATAATAATAATAATTTTCAACATAATCCATAATGAAGACTTATTTGGTTCTTTGTAAACGGATATTTCAGAATTTTGCAGCCCATCAACGACCATCAGTTGTTACGACATATCTCAAGGTTAATTGCTATTTTTAGAGAAATGAAGCTCAGGTTACATGAATTATCACGAACGTTTCACTTTCACTTGAAAACCATTTTTTTTTTGTCTTCGAATTCGACACTAACTTACCTCTAGGAATTGAAATCTCAAAATCTAACAGGGATGTTAAAAATATATTTTTATTGCGTATACATCACAGAACTTGCGTGTAATACTAATTTTGGAATAACTACCTGTTTATTTCTGTAAATCCATAAAGTTTTAAATCCCATTGGGTAGTTATTTTACTTCCCCTAACAACAAAACAAAAACAGAATAAATAAATAAGTATATATATATATATATATATATATATATATATATATATATATATATATATATATATATGGTATGTATATATATATATATATATATATATATATATATATATATATATATATATATATATATGTATGTATATATATATATATATATATATATATATATATATATATATATATATATATATATAATATATATATATATATATATATATATATATATATATATATATATATATAGTATATATATATATATACATATATATATATATATATTTTATATCTATATATATATATATATATATATATATATATATAATCTATTATATAATATATATATATTATAGATATATATATATATATATATATATATATATATATATTATATATATATATATATATATATATATATATTATATATATATATATATATATATATATATAATATATATATATATTATATATATATATATATATATTATTTATTATATATATATATATATATATATATATATAGATACTAATATTGTATATATATAT
>NC_061100.1:84525640-84583140 GCF_015104395.2 Macrobrachium nipponense | reverse complement strand
TTCGCTATCACAATGATTAATCGTAGTTATAAGTAACCTTGTTATTTACATGACCAATTCAGCGTTTTTCTTCCTCCTCGCACTAACTGGAGTAACAATACTATATTCAAAAGAAATGCATAAAAAAATCTCTCTCGCATCTTCAGTGCATTCGGTATTCATCAGTATTTGTTGCTCCTCCAGCCATCGTACTTTAGGAAGAGAATTGTATTATACAAACACAAGGTTAAATATGCATTGCGTTCAAGGATTTAAACAAACAGTCCTCGTAGGTATTAGCCTCTAACTCTCGCAATTGAAGGATTAGGTCAGCGATACGAAACTAATATAATATTCAGTTTTGGCCTGCAACGCACGTTATGGATGCAGTCGGAATAGGTGGTATGTTTGCGTCTTACTCGTCAAACAAATAATTTGCGGATATATTTGATTGGAAACAAATATATCTGAATATATAAATTAGGTTGCATTTACACTGGGATATAACGATTCTCTCTTTGACTCTGTTGTTATTACTAGTTTACGAAATGAAATAAAAATAACGCCTTCACATACGAAACAAGTAAAAACTGCGATGCAGTTTCTTCGTCGCTATAGAGTTTTCTATAGTGTATAATGCAATTTGATATGTTTGATGATTGGAGGGTGGATGATCAACAGATAATCTGTAGCTCTGCAGCCTATAGATTTTAAGATCTGAGGCAGGGGAGAAAAAGTGCGGACGGACAGACAAGCATCCACCTTAATAGTTTTCTTTTACAGAAAACTAAAGTCTTCCACAGTGCGAATTACGATAACCAGCTTATATCCTGATTGGCAGTAAGGGAAGCCATATAGAGCAAACAACTGAAACTTTGTTTGAACTTTCTTTCCTTTTGAGGAAATGGGCCAAATCAATTATCCTTATGGATCTTGATAGAGACCCCAATGGTCACTATCTAGCGGCTAGAATCTAACCCGGTATGTAGCCACCTCTGAGGTGTGTTTAGTACAACCCCGTTGGATTCACCGTAATAACATAAACAATAGACTGTAAGTACTATAATAAGGATAATAACCCCAAGAAATGTTATCCCTAGATAACAACCCCGGAAAACCCTTGGGGGTAACTATCTAAGAAATAATATATCTATTTAAATAAATGACGAAGATGCTGTGGCCAATCCACAAAACGTAAAATAAACTTATTCTCTGATTAGGTTAAAAGGCTGAATGGGTTTGGAAATACATGCGTAAATCGTTTTCCTCGATGAAATTAACCCTAAGCCCTCTGATGGCAAAATTAAGAACATTATTAAATTCCACCTTTGTTAATAGAGACGGCAGCTTCAGAGAAGTTCGCGCTTACAAAACCATTACGAGTGACCCAGATTATATGTCACTTTCTCATGGAATTTCAACGCAGCAAGTTTTGACATACAGTTCGATAACGCAGAAGAATATTACGACAAAAACAATAAAGACAAAGAGCATATTATATATAATCAAAACATGGCATACATCATTACGGTAAGTATGTTGGCCAAATACTTCATTCGCACACACACAAATATGTGTAATATATATATATATATATTATATATATATATATATATATATATATATATGTGTGTGTGTGTGTGTGTGTGTGTGTGTGTGTGTGTGTGTGTATATATATATATATATATATATATATATATATATATATATATATATATATACATATATACACTAACACACACTTAATCACGAAATATATGAGACGTGATGCTATTGTATAAATAAATGTAATGCCCCGGAGGAAAATAGAAAAAGTAAACCGCATGAGATCTGTCGGTCTTAACGACCCTTGGCTAACGGTAAGAGTGATCAGAAAGATGAGAAATACAGTACAGGTAAGTATATATAAACGGACATTACAGGATTAACAAAAGTTCCAGGTCACTAAAATAATTGAAAAAAAGCCCGTGGGCTAGATTATTTAAAGATTTCAAAGCAGCCACCTCCACGTGGTCACAGGTAAATTAGTCTGAAAACAATACATTTTGTTTTAGGAACAAATAGTCATATACAAAATGACAGTATAGAATCGGCAAAATCTCGAAGACTAGACTAAGGAGGGAAGAGCGGTGCGGTCAAACACTGGTCAAAGGCAGGTTAATTCGAAAAACAATACACTTTGTATTAGTAACAACATGACTTTACAAAAGTGTTCAGATAATGAGTGAGAAACGAACATAAGATATAAATATGGCGAACATGGAAAAATAATTAATATAAATAAAAATATGTGTGACTAATTAATTAGTAGTTAGTTCATTTATTTTAAGGTCTTCCATATACATTTTAAGAATATATGGGTCCAAATGGTACAATCCTTTTCTTGCCATTAGTATAGGGTTGTTAAGACCAAAGATCTCAGGCAGTTTTCGTTTCTCATTTTCCTCTGTGGCATTATATATACATACACATATGTATATATATATATATGTATATATAGTATATATATATATATATATATATATATATAATATATATATATATATATATATAGATATATATATATATATATATATATATACACGTATATATATATATATATATATACACACGTATATATATATATATATATATATATATATATATATATATATATATATATATATATATATATGTGTGTGTGTGTGTGTGTGTGTGTGTGTGTGTGTGCGTATTGCTGAATAAGAGAAGTAAAATTTTGATCCTTTGGAAAGTTATGCTAAAATGACACTCCAAAAATCGATTCTCATGTAAACCCACAAACACTGATCAGCTTTACAAAATGTTCAGTATTCCTATAGTAACTGAAGGTCATGAAGAGTAATACGTAGCCTACTTAGTAGCCATGTTTAAAGAACGCTATTTGGCATAAAAAGAAAAGAAACTCTTAAAATGCAAGAAAACATTAGCCAAAAAATCCTTTCACAAACAGATGCATTCTGGAGAAAATGTCTGTGGTCGTCTGACCCAACTCAAACAAGCGCAGGTAAAAGAGACAGCTTAGGAAAATGGAAGAGGGCTGAGGACTAAGGTCGTAGGTATCATGACAGGCTGGGTATGGGATGGTAGTGGGGGAAGCCACTTCCCGCGACAAACGTCCAAAAGGACCTCATTAGCGGAGGCTGAAGACCATGTAATTGGACCCACTTGCAGGCTGCATTATGGCGGAACGTTGGCATTAGAAGTTCTCGAGTACCTTTATTTTTCAACCTTAGAATCTCCTCCTTCATTCTTTCTTCAGGTCTCTAATGTCATTTAGCATTTTTTTTTACTTACAGTGGAAAAGTTGCCAAGACATTACGAAGACGAGACGGGAATAAATAGCGGATTCAGCCTCACTCAGCTTAAGGAAGTACATAGTTATTCGGGTAATCCGTTCCAGAGAGTAAAGAGAAGGAATTTCTGGCCTCATGTTCTTGGAATTTTAATTAGTCGTTTGGAAGGCATCCTAAAAGAAATAACAGACCCATCAGCAAAATATAATCCTAAACGCAGTTACTATGCATGTTCGTGTGGAGAGGAGGAAATGCGGGGGAAGTGTGAAGATGAAATAGGTAACACATGAAATAGTATAAAGTCTCTTCGTTGGATAAAAACAGAATATTATAAAACGAAATATCATTAAATTCAGATATCAGATGATATTCCAATGTCATCATTAGTAGCTGCTGCTAATACTACTACTATATTATTATTATTATTATTATTATTATTATTATTATTATTATTATTATTATTATTATTATTATTATTATTATTATTATGATGATGATGTTACAACGTTAGAAAGTAACAGGACAGAAAAGTTATCTTGTGCCCTTTATTCAGAAGTATTCAGTATTTTATTGTAATAAAAAATGACGTACAAGTGTGGTCCATCAGTTTCGGGAAATGTCCAAGAACGCTGCAAATTCTTATTACGATCTTCAGACAAATAAATATTTCGTAAGATATAAGGACGCGGGTCTTGAAATTTTATGAAGAATGTTAAGAATTTTAATACATTATTTCCGGCTGATAAAATTCCAAAGGAAGGATAATTATGGAAGTGAGGAGCGAAATAATGAAATGCATTTCTTTCTATCTTATTGTTCCCAGAATCGACGAGAACTGTCTTGAGAGGTCAAGACTCCATTTGCATTCGGATAGAGAATGAAAAAGCAAAACGTCTTTTGGGAAACGTAAGGAAATGCGGAAAAGGAAAATACGTGGTATGTGCAGGTCCATTTGCCTCGAAATCTTGATACGAAAACCAAATCTCTTTTCGAATAAATAAGAAAGCACTAAAATAAAGAATACTGAGTAAGTGCACCGCCATGGAAACACAATACGACTCCGGGAAGACTGTTGACATAACGAGACCTAAAAGGAGGAAGACAAATAGGCAAAAGAGGAAGCTTATTTTCAAAGCAAAGAAAAGCCCGTTCCTCAGATTCCGCAAGCAGACATTCTTGGATGGGAAGTTTAACGTCCAATAACATGTATCCATTTATTCATATGTGTTTCTCAACTGGAGAATTGTTGCTTTGAGAGTAGAAATTTCCCATAAATGTTGCGTATTTTTGGGTCTCCGCATTCAGTCCGCAGGGAACAACGGCCAGTCTCCTTTTTTTCCTTTTGCGTAAAGATATTCTGTGCACATAGGTGTACTTCACAGAAGTATTGGATTAAGTCTCTCTCTCTCTCTCTCTCTCTCTCTCTCTCTCTCTCTCTCTCTCTCTCTCTCTCTCTCTCTCTCTCTCTCTCTCATACTCCTCTTTCTGTCCGTCTTAGATTTCTATAAAACGTAACATCTATCTTATCATTATTATTATTATTATTATTATTATTATTATTAGCACAAGTAAGTTCACTAACAAAATAGATGTTACGTCTTCTTGAAATCTGAGTCTGACAGAAAGACAAAAACGTCTTCAAGAAGAGTGTAGTAAATAAATAAAGAAAGAAATGACGAAATAAGAAATCTCATAAAAAATGATAGATATAATGAGATAATGTAGTAAATGCGGTTTTCGTTAGACGGAGTGAGTATTTTGAAGATATATTGAATATGATTATGTAACAGAGGTGCAATGGATAAACCGACTGTAAAAAGGGTGAGATATGACGAACATTTGTGAGAAGATCGACTGGTTACTTGAAGAATGGAAAGGCATCTGGCGTTACCCGTATTACAATTGAAATGCCATTTTACAGTGATGATAATGGGAATGATTAATCGAACAGAGGGTGTACTGAATGTTCCAACAAGAAAACGAGAGGAATAAATGTTTTGTCGTAGCAAGTCAGAGACTGAGGTGGCGGTAAGGGTTATAAAGGCGTACTATTGCTGAATATGGTTTGTTTTGGGAAAGTGTAATAGATAAAAGGACATATAGGGCGTGAACAGTGCGGGCATAGACTGAGCAGAGATTGTGCAGATCACGAAGTTCTTATGAAGTGTGAATTATGTAATAACTATTATATGATAATTTGGCCACTTGGACGTTACTGTGAATTAATGGAAAGGAAGAAAAGTTTCTGATAGTGATTAAATGTTTTCAGTGTAAGCAAAGTTTCCTAAGAATATGCAGACACGCCAGTGACTGAATCCGTGTGTAAGTGGGTCTAAAGCACAGTTGTGTGTGTTATGTCTCGTTAGCTACTCTATTGCTTTATGGATGGAGTGGTGTGACTTGCCATGAAAGGGTAGCAGACCTACTAAAAGATTCAGAGCCGATAGAACGCTGTTTTTTGCCAATAACATTTTATCAAAGGATCGGATAATGGTGAAAGTTGGCAAGTTTGTATTTTGTAACAATACCTATTTTTTTTCTTCTTCTCCTTTTGCAATTACCATTTTGTACCTAACTTCAATAGTTCTGGTACTTATTAGAGTAAAATTGAGCTTCCTACACCAGAGCCTCAAAAAAGCAGGTACTGGTTTTGAACGCAATAGTGACGTTAACCTTTGACGTCATGACGCTCCACCCACTGTGGAGTGAAGTGGGGAAAACGTCTCTTCACTGTGGCCCCGCCCACTTGCCTATGACATATTCACTAACTAATATCAGTACCCATCCTACGCTTCAGCGGTATCAGTGATGACTAGCAGGATTTGTTATCGTCCCCTTGATTGCATTATCATTCTCATTATTATTATTAGGTTTCATCGCAACTTCCGCAGCAGGTATTGGAACTAAGCTGCTAGCTTGGAATTATTTTTCTTCATATTCGTATTGTTTCTACTTTTCAAATAATTCAGTGTGTGTGATTTATTCACATAATGAACCAGTCTGAAGCTCATTTCTTAGATATACATCTGTTTAAGGCTGGAATGCAAAATGACAATCCGGCGTGTTTTACCTCAGGTCTTGACACTATAGCCCTCTATATGCTTCAGCAAGAGATGAGTGTTGCTAAGTAATTATCTGATCACGGGTTTTCTCGCTCTTGCCATGAGTCTTCTTGCTTGTATAGAAATTAGCGGTCATAGCACAAATGCAGTCTTGTAACCATGGGGACAATTCATATCCTGCTGGCCTTTCTCGAATTTGTTGGAGCCTACTATGCATTCCAGAGGCTACGAAATAGTGTTTTTCGTAAAAAACTTTGAAACCGACGTATGGGTTCCCATATTACTAAAATACTGAGCGTTCATAACATTGTCCTAATTTATGGTAATACACTGAATTGACAGATGTGCTCAATTAAGCCGTTTAATCTTAAGGCCTGTCCACACTAGGAAACATTGTTTGCAAACTGGCAAACAATGTTTCCTAGTGCCGCAGAGCTGTTCCCATTACCTATAGATTAAAATATTATTTAAAAAACCTGTATATCATCATACCATATATTTCTTTGCTTTAAAAAACGTCGTATTGCCCAGGATAGGTAAAATAACATTCAAACATAAATCAAACAAACATTTGCGTACCGACGTCACTGATACACGTAACCACTATTGCGGATAGTTGGGTGGGTAAGCACAGCATAGACCTAATTTTCCTAATAAAAAAGTTAATGAAACACATGCTGATGCTCAGTATTTCTGAAAATGAGGACGATGCTTGAAACACTTAGGGCTTTAGTGGTATGGAAATCCATAAGTCGGTTTAAAAGTTGTTTACGAAAATCCTGTGTCCTGGCCTCTGAAATGCATAGTACGATGTATAAGTATATACATTCACTTGTTACCGTTAGTGACTTACTGCCTACCTGGCCGATGGGCGGAACCTCATGACGCCATTTATTTACGTCACGTATGGTTCTAGAATCCTTTTTTGTGATTTTCTCTGTTCCGGTATCAGCGACTTGATTTTACTCTATAAACGTCAAGACTATCGAATTTAGGTACTAAATAAATCTTGAAAAAAAGTAGGTAGGGTGATAAAATAACACTTGCCAACTTTCACCTTTATCCGACCTAATTTAGTAAATTACATTCATAAACTTCAGTCTCTCAATTACTTACATACTTCTTTTGGGGAAGAGGGGTGTCTGTTTGTCTGTTCCTCATTACAATATCAGTTACCAGGAACGGTTAGCAGAAAGCTTTTATTGAGATTCTCTTAAAGAATGCCAACGGTTTCGCTCTCTTGATTGACAGGCTTTTTGTCTGTAGTTCAATAAGTCAATTTGTCGGAATAGTTTTCGTTTTTTTTTTTTTTTTTTTTCCTTTTGGATGTCATTTAGAGTGTGAAATCCTCCTACTTTTTTTCTCCAGAATCTATCTCATACAATGTTTTACTGAGACGTTCACTCTCCAAGCACTATACAAGGAGCAGGTCCTCCTGTCGTAGATCCATATGACGGATTCCTTATAGGAGTCAGGCTCCCTGATTGTGTTAAGTTTGCTCCTCAATTGTGATAGCGTGTTCACCACCGCAAGATACACTTACAAAATTACCAGTTACCTGTATTCACTTAACATGATACAAAATTCACAAGGTGTGAAATCGTACCACAACCTTAAACCACAACGTGCAAAATCAACTCAGGGGCGTAAATAAACACTTGAGAAAAATCACTTAAATTTAATACACAACTCTTTAGGCAGAAATCACACCTGAACCTCTAAATACAGAATATATGAATAACACTCGCACTTAAATGACCACCATACAAATCCCAAACACGCAACTAATAATGGAAGCCAACACATTCAGACACAAAAAGGAAGGGGTCCAGAAAGGAGGAGAAGGCAAAAAGAAAGAATATCCTAACAAATACGCACTAATACCCCTTACAACTTCCCCGTATGTTTTAAAGTTCTCTTGCAAGGCAAGGCACAACTCCACATCTGGAAGACGAATCAGGACGACTATCAGATGGTAGCCCTATCACAGCGCTGAATCCAAAAATAGCAAAAGGTGGCTGGCAAGTATCAAACTGTCCACTGAAGGCGACAGCAGAGGAACATTTGCCGTGAGCTTAATAAATATAAATAATTTACCTTGGGGCAGAGAGGTCCCCATGGCTTCATAACTGAACCAAAGGCGACGAGGGATAAATCCTGAAGCTGCAGACTGGGAGATCCAAAAGGTACATAGATTGTAAATATTCTCCAGTCCATATACATATGCAGAGGCCAAAATCAGTTCCAACAGTTAATCCAAACAGCGCCCAAGAGAAGGTCCAGGAAACAATTCGCTCATATAACTACCGGAGACTCCCATATCCCCCGCTGGAGAGGAGTAAAATATCAATTACCATTCCTAACTGATTAACGGTTTAAAAATAAACTCATTTATTTAGCGAGTAGATTTGTTTTACTGCGAAATCAATAAAAAGGGGGTCTCGCTATTGCAGACCTCTATTGTGATCTTTTTAGGTCATCTGCTAAGTTATTTTTGGCTTGTCAGTTCTTAGAGGACAATGAAAATATAGTCTACTTATCTGGTATACTAGTGCCTCGTTGGACGAGTGGGTTACGAGCTCGCCTGCCTACTCGGCAATCACAAGTTCGATTCCCCGCACTGCCAACGAGGAATTAGAGGAATTTATTTCTGGTGATTAGAAATTCATTTCTCTATGTAATGTGGTTCGGATCCCACAATAATCTGTAGGTCCCATTGCTGGGTAACCAACTGGTTCCTATCCACGTAAAAAAATATCTAAGCCCTAGGAGAGATGTTAATCAGCTCAGTGGTCTGGTAAAACTAAGATATACTTTACTTTTTATTTTATCTGTTATACTGTGGGCCCCTGATAGTCCTTCCTTCTATGATAGACATGAACATTTTAGCAAAGGGAACACTGAAGGGTGATACCATTAACATGCCATCCACCTGTCGAGGTGTGATTTCTGCCCTGCATGCTGTCAACAAATCTTCTCAGTATACTTTCAGGGACTGCGAGTTTTGCTGCCGGAATAGTAAATGTTATCTGAGAAGTTGCTGATGGATTACTGAACAGGAACGTTGGTAAATAAAGTACACAAGAGATGTGTGAGAGTTACCCTAGAACAATGTATGCAATGTAATGTATAGCGTCATATTATATACTTCAAATGCTAAAACATGTTTAAGAAATTGAAGATGGGGAAGAAGCCAACCTTTTAACATGTGAAAATTGAGAAAAGTTACATCAAATTTGACATCGAATGAATGACCATACATACGAAGACTGGAATGAGAACCAGTTGGCGAGAAGGCACGAAAGAGGGAGTGCTGGAGATTTGTGGAAGTGAATTCTAAGTCTACGTTTACCAACTTATGAAAGTTACAAAGTGCCTTTTAAGATACAGACTCGGTTACTAGTACCCAATTAAAGGTGGAACGTTTATAAGACTTTAAGACTAGAAATAAAAGTATTTGGGGAAGAACATTTCATTTTAAAACCAAGATTTTATAACATTTTGTATTTTCAAGATAGCTGACATCTAAACACGATAAGGCGAGTGCAAAAAAATAGCACAACAAACAAACAAGCAAACTGTTCCTGATACGTGAAAGCTCACGTGAACAGAATTAAGTTTTCAATGTATGAACTCATTCCCCTACAACAGAAAAAACGATGAAAATTTATAAACTTCCGGAAATTATGGTATTGTATTTTAACGTTTTGCTTATATTCCAATGTTTCCCAAATATTTCCCTTTTAGCCAAAGAAAAAGCAAGTTCGAAAGTAGCTATAAATGAATACTACCAGTATGGTTGGTAAAGGAGAGCATCATATAAGACAGTAAGCCAAGTAAATTTTCATGATAGTATTATAAACCCTGTGGGAACTGTTTTCACCAGAAGCAAGAGTAATTGCAATGGAAATACACAGGATTTTGGTGTGGTTATAATTACAGATAACGAACCTGTAAAGAGATATTTTGTATAGAGGCTTTCAAATAGTCTTAGATTTTATAGACTTATGGAGGCAGCAATACAAAAGGCAACAGGAGAATCTTCATAAACAGAGTGCATTGGTGAAGGCTTAGACCAGATGGGACTTTAGGAAGAATGCACATAAGACAGAACATCATAGAAAAAAATCGGAAAGATCAAATCTAATGTAAAATCGTTGATGAAAACATGGTAACGATAAAGGAAGGATAAACGAAGAGGAGATTTACAGAGAGGTCAAACATGAAGGTAGCGCAGTTAAAACAGAAAATAAGTTTTTTAACAAAATTGCATAGAAATTCTATTTTTTGATGAAAATTTTTTGATTTGCCTTTCAAAAGTTTTACGACACTGTAATCAATTGGAAGTCTTTTAATAATCTACTTACAATTTTATTTATTTATTGATTTTATTTATTTATTTATTTGTTTATTTATTAGTTTATTATTTTTTTATATACGTTACCTCTTCCTTCTGTATTTCCCATTACCTTTCGTCCCTTCTTTCAAATAAACGCCATAGTTTTACAAGCTTGATTTTCAAGTCAATGACCTCTGTGGACGTCCCATATGAATAGGGTCCATCTCCTGAATATAATAATAATAATAATAATAATAATAATAATAATAATAATAATAATAATAATAATAATATCTAATCTACTATCCTCATCTTCCAAAATTATCGTTTCTTGTGTTGCTGTTGTTCGCGTTGGTTTTGATGTTACTGTTGGAATTAGATAAATGTAAGTTCAAGAGTAAATATATATAAATTTAATTGACGTTATTTACATAGCTGGTATTTATTAGCTTTTTGCCGATTTATATTACAAAGGTCTTCTGCCTCGCATATTCAGAAAGGTTTAATTTTATTAAAGATTCCCTGTTCAAATAGTCCCTTCTATTTTGAGCACTAGGCAAATTCGTAATTTAATCACTAAAGCATTACAAAAAGGGTTGGCAGTACGATTACCTACCCTTTAAATATTACCAGTGAATTTGTATTGAATAATTTTATTACTGTTTTATATTCCGCTCTCTCTCTCTCTTTCTCTCTCTCTCTCTCTCTCTCTCTCTCTCTCTCCATCTCTTATTTGTATGTATATGTTTTATATATATATATATATATATATATATATATATATATATATATATTATATATAATATATATATATATATATATACTTATTTCCTTATCCTTTGTGAAAAAAATGTTTGTTAACTATTACTGTGTGCTTGACATCGATCATTCAATTATTTTTCTATTATCATATTTTATTTTACGACGCTCTTTTACAACCTATCACGCCAGCAGGTGACTGTCTAAGTCCTTATTCTTGCTAACTTAGCATTGGGAGTTGTGCATATTAATTCTCAAGTCTTAATGACTATTAATACCACGTTCTTGTGAGTTTAGTTGTGAGTCTTTGCGACTATTGCTATATATATATATATATATATATAATATATATATATATATATATATATATATATATATATATATATATATATATATAAGCGAATACCACAGGAAAATGATAGGCAGAAAACCAAGCTCACTCGTCTCCATCAAAACATCATCAAGCAAGAAACGAATGGAATACAGCTGGAAAGAAAGTCACAAGGTAAACAAAAGGATCAGGAATACCAGATGGTTAATGTCAAAAGGGTCAAAATCAAAGAAATAATCCTGGGTTATCGGATATCACACGGTCACAAACTTAAACATAGATGTAACCATAGAAGAAACTTAAGATCAGCCCTACAAAGTCCAAAAACATGTATAAAACTGAATATATTAATTTTGTTGCTAATATTTATTTACAACTTTTTTCATGAGGAAGCCACCTAGTTTGAATGAACCAAGACTTAGATTTGGAACACCTCCATTATTTCACTTGATGAAACAATTCAATGATATTCCTTTTGACTGAGTCATTAAGTGGGATTAAAGCTCTTGCTTGACTCCAGTTAATAGGTTGACCTAAATCTCTCATATGTACCAATAATGCATTCGATATTTGTCTAAGTGCTTTAGTCTTTAGATGTCGAATGAAGTGCAGTTGGAGGGAGGGATGGAAGTTGTCTAAATTTAAGTCTTGGTTTATTTAAATTCGATGCCTTCAAAATGAAAAAAGTTGTAGTGAAATATAAGCAACAAACTTAATAGTTTCAGTTTTCTACATGTATCTGGACTTTGCATGGCTAAGGTTTAATTTCTCTTATGGTTAAAATTTCTCTGTTTAAGTTTGTGACCGAGTGACATCAGATAATCCTTGATTAACTTCTCAATTATTACCCTTTTGACAATTAACCATGTGGTATTCTTGATCCTTTTGTTCTCCTGGTAACTTTCTTTCGAACTGTATTTCATTCGTTCCTTGACGATGTCTTAATAAAGACGAGATCGCTGGGATTTCTGTCTATCATTATCCTGTGGTATTCGCTCATATATATATATATGAAGGGATATCTATAAAATATATATATATATATATATATATATATATATATATATATAGATTCTATCTATATATATATCTATATATCTATATATATATATATAATATATATCTATATAGATCTATATATCTATCTATGTATATATATATATATATAGATATCTATATATATATCTATATATATATATATATATATATATATTATATATATATATATATATATATACATATATATATATATATATATAATATATATATAGATATATTTATATATCTATATATATATATATACATATATATATATATATATGTATAGATATATATATATATATATAAAGGTTCCAGACGAGATATTGTATCGGCAATCAGCAGGGGTCCATCAAACACATAAAAAAGTCCATGGTTTTTATTACAAAAACGTTTCGCACATAACTCAGTGCATCTTCAGTCTGTAAAATTAAAACATACTCATTAAAAATATTATAAATAACATTAAAAAGTAAATAAAAATATCAAAAATTGAAAAACTTAAGAATTAACTTTACTTTAAAAAAACCATCACAAGAATGTGTCAAAAGTAAAAGAGAGACCCAGTGCCTAACAACCTGTTAGAGTGGAGAAGGAAAAACGAAGTGACCAAGACTGCAGACCTACCCAAGACTTCAGTTATGCTAGATATAGAGGAGCAGCAGATACGTTGGAGTTTAAAGACGGAACCAGCCGTTTAATGTATAAAGACTCAAGGGTGGTGAGGTAGTTACTGTGGCTTGTAACCACCAATAATAGAAAAATGTTTCTTATCAACTTGAATCCTGCATATGGACGCATGGTTCCTTATATTAGAGAATTCAGGTTTGCTAATTCTCTGTCCCGTTCTGAAACCATATCCCAGGTGACTGCAATATCTCATCTGCAACAACCTTCGGCAAGAACCAACATAAATACCGGGACATCCCGGGCACTTAAATTTGTAAATAATATTGGATCTCATGAAGGTCGGCAGTTTATCTTTGTGGTTGAAAAGTGTGCAAGTCTTAAGAGGATTGATAGGGATAAGATGCATATTAAGGCAGCCAAACTCTACTTCAATAATGCGTTTCAATAGATATATATATATATATATATCTATATATATATATATATATATATTATATAATATATATATATATAGATATATATATGTATATAATATATATATATATCTATTTTATATATATATATATATATATATATAAATATATATTTCTATCTATATAGAATATATATATAATAATATATCTATATATAATATATAATATATATATATATATATCCATATATCTATCTATATATATATATATATATATATATATATATATATATATTATCGTATATATATAGCAATATATAATATTTTATTTATATATATATATATATATATATATATATATATATATCATCTATAATTAATAGTCACAAAGACTCAGAACTGAACTCACAAGAACGTGGTATTAATAGTCATTAGGACTTGGGAAATATTATTTACAACTCCCTATGCTAAGATAGCGAGAATAAGGGCTTAGACAGTCACCTACTGGCGTGATAGGTTGTAAGATAAGGTCATAAAATAAATACGATAATAGAAAAATAATTGAATGATCGTTGTCAAGCACATAGCAATAGTTAATAAATATTCTTTTTGCAAAGGACCATGAAATACGTAACTAGACCGTGCGTAATGCACGTATGCAAAACAATGGCTACTGTAATATTCCTCCCACGTTGGAAATTGGCAAATGGATTTTCATGAAAAATATAAATGTGACTCTGTCCTGCGTGTTCCCTTGTCTGCATGAGTTGTCTATAGAGGTATTTATGTGCCCTTGCAACTGACTCAACCGTATTTACAAAACAAGCCCTGGGATGGCATATTCGATCTTTACTACTGCTCGTGCGGTATGTCTAAACAAACACAAAGGATTGAAATCTTGCACTTGACTTATCGTTACAGCATTTACGTTAGGGGAGTTGTGATTACGACTGTTATTCTCACAGTGATTCATCGTTACGGCATTTACTGATATGTTAAGGGTGTCATAATCGCGACTGTTATTTTATCAATGCCAACGTGGACGGTAATTATCCTACTACGTGTACTCCTTACTAAAGGATGTGGTGAGAGGAACGGAGAAAGAGAGAAATCCAGTGATTCGTATATGAAACCCATGTGGTTTCTGTCTTGCACCAGGTTAAGTTTTGGCTACTTCGGGGCGAAAATTTCCGAGATAAAACTGGCAAAGGGAATATGGTACTATTTCCTTCTAAATAACACTTCTATTTCATCTAATATGAAAGGCATGCGAGCTATCATGAAGCAGCTATTAACAGCTAAGGTATTTGGTTAATTACTCTCTCTTCTCTTGTAGCTAAATTACCATGCTCGCAGCCCAATAGTTTTGTATCTCTAACTCTTGTAGCAGTCAGAACTTTGTTCACCCCTAACATAAAATACCTGAAATACAGAATAACACCTTACCTGCTGCGGGAACTGATTTTCCCTTTTTGTGCTTATATAGGGACTTTGTGCTCGATTTTACAGATTTGTCTCATCTCTTGAAACCAGCTTCTAGCAATTCCTAATCGCTGATAGTCGCTATGCAAGAGATTTTGCAACAAATAACAAGATCTGGCCAAGGTCGCCGCTAATATGATTGTACCTGTGGGGTGATAAATTACATTTAACTGCACAATGAAGGAGAAACATATAATTGAAATGAGGCTGATGGCCTGTTTCAGAGTATGTGTTGATTATGCAAACACTAAGGTTAGCTTAATTAATTATGTTTACACTCACAAATCACATTAAAAAGAGTTGATAACACCTTAATGAGGACGTAAGGGCCCCGTAACCAAACGGTAATAAGTAATGGAATAGATCTTGAAGAGGATGAACAAGAGGCTGGTTTGTCCGGAAACGTTGTATGTAGGAGATACAAATGAGGGGAAGAATCCCAGAGCAACATAAGGTGAGAATTGAAAATGGACAGCGGCTCTGTTGCAGCCTGTAATGAAAGAGGTTTTTGCTCTGAGCGAGGTTGTGTCATACACATAAATGATGATCGAGGAATGCATACGTAAGGTACAAAGGACTCGATCACATGAATAATAACTTACATTATTAATCACTTAAGAAGGGAACATTTACGTTACTGGTTAATTACGAAGATGAGCAGTACATTAATGACCAACTATGAATGGAAGAAGTATGTTACTGGTTATTAACTCGACACGTATATTATTTCACAAATGGTGTAATCTCTGACTGATCGCCATAACGATGCATTTATAACGCAGCGCAAATAAAACATATCACTAGAACACAATAAAATGGTAACACAGTACAATGAAAGCACAATCTGATTATACCACAATGCGATTATAACACAAGGCAATTATAACACAATGCAGGAATTGCTCAGGAGAATGAAAGGATAGTAAGTCGAAGATTGAGATTGACTGACGACTATAACTTGCACTTGCACACATTACCTGGTCGGAGATTGGAGTTCGTTTTCCTCAGCAACCGTCTCTAAAGTGGGTCAGTAGCTCAAAAGGAGAGGATCAATATAGCATTTACATTATATATTTTGACATTTGTTAGGCTTCTTTCATTACATGGATGTCTGCTTTAACAATATATTTGACAGTCATTCATATATATATATATATATAATATATATATATATATATATATATATATATATATATATATATATATATGTGTGTGTGTGTGTGTGTGTGTGTGTGTGTGTGTGCGTGTGTGTCTGTGTCTGTGTATGAGTAAATAAATTCTTCTGTTAAAACACTTTGGTCAAAGGTAAGGACTATATTTCGGTGGTCTGAATACCACTCTTATCAAGCAGTCAAGGACAAAAAAGTTACATTTTCGAAATATACAGTGGGAGAGAAACCCTTTGGTGATGCCTGGGGTTGTCGCTAAGTCACCGCAGGTACTGTTAATTGTCTTAATCCTCTTCATTGTTGCCTTTAGGAAGACATTGTCTATATGGTCAGAGTCCCAGGCTCCATTGGAAAGGTTGATCTTACTATCTTGTTGCTTTATCAGTGGAGATTCCACCATTTAACATTAGTATCGACAGCTGCTCTTGTATAAAATTCGGGATGAGTTCCAATCTATGGTATGGTTCGTGTTATTTATATGATTGAAAATTGCCAAACTATTTTGTCCATAACTAACTGAGCATTTATGTTGAGTTAATCTCTCCGAGAGATTTACCTGTTTATCCATGGTATGACTTACCATAGTCCCTACAGGGGATTTCATAAACTCCTACGTTTTTACGAACTGGTTTCTCCTGGACGTTAATTATGATTTCCCCAGTGTATTCGGATAAGTAAAGATGAAAAGGCTGGAGTGGCCTAAGGCTCTTGTCATCTCTCGTAAATTGTCCACGTGAGGGATTACGATTTTTTTTGTATTTTTCCTTTTCTTTGTTTTCTGTGGGTTTGTAAAAAAATGCTCTTTGCTTTATATATGGGGTTTTCTATTATGTGCTTTGGGAATTTTAACAAGATAAATTAATTTCTGATTGTTTCAAGGTCTTTGCTAAGAAATTATGGGGAGCAAATTTTCGGGTGGGTCCCTAAGAAATAGGTTACTTGCTATGATGAGTTTAACGGAAATGTCATGATAGCTGTCAAAATGTATATATGAACGTAAGAATGTCGCTTATCTGAACGCAGTGAATTTGTAGATGTTATTAGTTCTGATGATTAAGACACCCAAAAAGGGGATTTGGTTACTTTATTCCGACTCTATGTACTTTAAATTTTATGCTCGGGACTCAGGAATTATATTTTTTTTAGAAAGACATCAGAATCGCCTCACTCACTTTTCCAGTATGTTAAGATGTCTACATTACGAAGCCAAATCATATCTGCAAGTTTGATATGGTTTATAATTACTGTTTCGAAATACTCCATATATAAGTTTGCTAACACGGAACTGAACAGACTCCCCATACTACAGCCGAATTTTTAACGCTAAAAGTTACCTCCAAAGGAATAGACGTTATTAATGACGCAGAGGTCTACAAGTTGTATTATTTTATTCAGTTCTATAGGAAAGTGGTCAGCAAATGGCCCACGTTTATTTGTGAGGAACGTTAGTATATCTTTTATGGGTACTTTTGTGAAAAGGGAGTCTACGTTTAGACTGAGAAGTTTTACCTGCTGTTCGGGGATATTGGCCGATCTAAATTTGTTGCAGAAGTCTTCTGTATGATTTATATGAATATTGGAAAAAGTTCCTAAAGAGGGGGATAGTAACTGTATTCTGTAGTTAACAGCTCCAGAACACGAACTTATGGGACGGAGGGGGATGTTGTCTTTGTGAGTTTTGGGGAGGCCATAGAAATAAGGTAATTTAGGATTGATTGATTTAAATTTTTCTTACTTTTACCGATGCTTTTTATTTTTCTGAAGAAATCTATTGGGGCATTGTGACTCAGGTTTCTTGTTAATTTCTCATAGGTAGCTGTATCAATTAAAAGTTCACAGATCTTTTCTTGGTAGAAGTTCTTGTCTATTAACACAATTTTACCGTGTTTATTTGATCTAATGATTATAACGTCTAGTTTACGGAGTGAGCTTATAGCTAACATAAATGTTTTAGGCAGGTTGTGTGTGTGCTGTTGTATCTGGTTAGGATGTTCAGAAGAATCACCTTAAGACATATGTCGTCTTTCTTGTAATTGTTGTTGGCAATGAATTTATCAAATGTTACTAGGAAGTCGAGTTTATGTTTTTTATCTGGTTTAAGGGCAAATGACAAACCTAAGTTTAAGACTATGGATTAGTTGTTAGTTAAAATGCACGTGGATAGATTGATAATTTTATGTTGACCTAAACGATTCCAAATACTATTTCCAATTAATGAGTTAAGTTTATGAATAAGCCTATTGTAATGAATAACACTATTGCTAGCAGCTGTGTCGATTATATATTATGTATCTATATAATATATATAAATATATAAATATATTATAGTTATATTATATATTAAATATATATATATATATATATAAAATATATATATATATATATATATATATATATATATATATATATTTATATATATATATATATCTAAATATATATATATATAATATAAATTTATATATAAATATATTATATATATAATATATATATATATATATTATATATATATATATATATATATAAATATCTAAATATATAATAATATATAAATATATATATATATAATTTATATATATATATATATATATATATATATATATAATATATATATATATATATATATATATATATATATATATATATATTATATATATATATATATATATATATATATAGATAGATATATATATATAGATATATATATATACATATATATATATATATAATTATATATCTATATATATATATATATATATATTTATATATATATATAATTA
This sequence comes from Macrobrachium nipponense, assembly GCF_015104395.2. NCBI lineage: Eukaryota > Metazoa > Arthropoda > Malacostraca > Decapoda > Palaemonidae > Macrobrachium > Macrobrachium nipponense. The sequence continues at coordinate 84,563,848 of NC_061100.1, read as the reverse complement.
TTTTAAAAAATAGTATATTATAATATATTATCTAATATATATATATTATATATATAAATATATAATATATATATATATAAATATATATATATATATATATATATATATATATAATGTATATTATAATATATAAATATATATATATATATATATATATATATATTATATATATATATATATATAAATATATATATATATATATATATATATATATTATAATATAGATAATTTATATTTTATATTAATTTATATATAGGGATGGGAATAGCAAAGTGAGAGAGAGAAACGTGCTCAAGCAATCTATATCAGGAAAGAAATCATTGCAATTGCAATCCCATTATCATTGAGGTTCCAATTTATCTTCTAGTGTCATTTCAGGGAATAACTTCATTTATCTTGTAATCGATTCTCTCCCGACGCAAGTGCATTTCGAAAGTGAACCTCATCTTAATATTCATCATCTGTCATTTCCTTACGCAAAACATTTTGTGGTTTAAAAATCTTACTAAATGCAGTGGACTACATATATATATATATATATATATATATATATATATATATATATATATGTATATATAGTATACATAATATATATATATACATATACATATATATATATATATATATATATATATATCTATATATATATATATATATAAATATTAAATATATTATAGTAATATATAAAAATATATATATAGTTGTGACCTGTGACCCACGTGGTGCTCAGGTACGAACAAGCGAGCGACATGTGCTGATGCCAACATGGCAACTGTTAATCACCTTACCAACTAGGTGCATCCTTGATCAGGGTACCTGGAAAGCAAAGGCGAGGCAGTACATTTGAAAGAGAAAGAATGAGTCATAGGTCTCTCAAAAGGAGTGGTATTTCAAGTGACATAGGAATACACTTAATTAAATACAGATTTAGCTGCCACTGGTATGTCTCATACCACTCCTTTTGAGAGACCTATGACTCACCTTTTTCTCTTTCAAACGTACTGCATCACCCTTGCCTTCCAGGTACCCTGACCAAGGATGCATTTGGTCGGTAAGGGGATTAATACTTGCCATGTTGGAATCAATACATGTTGCTCGTATGGTCGTACCTGGGCACCATGCGGGTCATAGGTCATAAAAGGAACTGACAGGGCTACTGACGCCCCGCACCTAGCCCTACCCCGCCGAACTTACTCTGAGCACATAAAAGCAGCTGACTCTGGAAGAGCAGGCCTTAGGCATTGTCCAGCAACTAGTGAAGCCTCACGTCTCACCTGTGATAATGCCCCCTTTTAAATCCCTCTTTCCAATATGACGCCATGTGACTGTGTTCCTTTATTATGGCTTAGCTCCCTTCTTCTCACTGGTACTATTTAAGGAGAACGGATCCAGTTTCGACTAAGATATGCTGTTGTGTGTTGCTGTGGATGTTGGATTCTTGCCTCTGCAATAACGTAGGAATTCCATCTTTGTTATTATTGTGTTGCTAAAAGTAATTCACACCATTCATTTCTTAAGGTCAAGACACCCCATACCCAGAAATAGAGCAACTGCACTCAAATTCCAACCATTTATTTCCCATAAGAAGCTAGGTTTCATTCTACGTGGGAGAATTTTTTACAGTAGATGGGTGTAGGTGTGAATTACATACAGATCATTACTTATATTATTGTGTGGTAACTGCTGTGAGGTGAATTATTCGTTCTTTTCCTTATTTTCATTGTTTATTTTGCTGACATTACTTATAACTTATCGGTCTAGTAGGTAGATGTTTAAGCAACAACCCTTGTTAGTCTAGCATTGAGATTGGGACATAGTAAAGAACCAAGGACTTGTACTTATCAATATATGTCCTAGTGACGATTATTCCCACATTTTTGTACATGATCACTCCCGTCATCCAGAGTCTCTACTCCGCGTTCAAGTGACGATTAATTCCACAGAGCCTAAATTGTAAGCCATCATGACTGTTCATTGAATGTCCTAGCGATGAGTGATTCCCTTTTTAGTGGGTCCTAAATTTTCAGTCCTCATATACTGTTCATTTTGCGTCTTATTGATGATCAGGTCTTGTTCCTGACGAATCTAATTTTATAGTCCTTGTGACAGATCGTTTTACGTCTTCGTGGCAATCAATTCCTGTTCCTGTGGAATCCAAATTATGGACCACGTGATTGCTCATTTTACGTCGTAGCAACGATTTATTCCCATTCCTGAAGATTCTAATTTTATAGTCCTTATGACAGTTAATTTTATGTCTTTACGGCAATCAATTCCCGTTCCCGTGAAATCCAAGCTCACATTCCTTATGACCAGTTACCCCACGTCTTGGTGATGATTATTCCACCTTTCCATAGAGTACAAATTCTCAGTCCTTGTGACAATTCCTTGCGTCCTAGAAAAGATTCATTGCATATTTCGTGAATTCGAAACCCAAAGCCTTTTGGCTATCAATCCCAGGTCCTTTAGGGACATCATTCCCGGGCATAGTGCCTTACCATTCCAAGGTCTGGAACCTCCCATTCCAAGGCCTTGAACCTGTAGATTTCAAGGCCTTGTGCTTGACATTCCAAGACCTCTCAGTCTTCATTCCAAGTCCTTTAGGGACGTCGATTCTAAGGCCTAATGCTTCCAATTCCAGGCTCTGTACCTGCCATTCCAAGGTTTGCGCCTATACATATTCCCCAGGTCAATCTTGTTGATTCCAAGACTTCTAGGTCTTCATGCTAGGCCCTTTAGTGCTACTTTAGTACCACATGCACTCTACCTCTACCAAGATGGCTAGCAAGGGTTATGACAAGCTTAAGGCTTCACTGATGTAGGGGAAGCAAATGAGACTGAAAGGCCTGGGTAGCAGGGGAGAGAGAGAGAGAGAGAGAGAGAGAGAGAGAGAGAGAGAAGAGGGAGAGAGAGAGAGAGAGAGCAGAGAGAGAGAGAGAGAGAGAAGAGAGAGAGAGAGAGAGAGTAGAGAAGAGGGAGGAAAGCACTTGAGAGAGAGATAGAGAGAGAGAGGAGGACGGAGAGAAGAGAACGAGGAGAGAGAGAGAGAGAGAGAGAGAGACGAGAGACGAGAGAGAGAGAAGAGAAGAGAAGAGGGAGGAAGGCAAGAGGAGAACAGAGAGAGAGAGAGAGAGAGAGAGAGAGAGAGAGAGAGAGAAGAGGGAGGAAGCAGAGAGAGAGAGAGAGAGAGAGAGAGAGAGAGAGAGAGAGAGAGAGAGAAGAAAAGAGGATTCCAAGAGAAGAAGGAAGAAGCAGAAACTAGACACCAACTTGCACTGGCAACCCAGGGCATGCAGTGTGCCGCAACCCATTCTCCACATTCCAAGCTTAACAGCATAGGAACCCTCATTAAGCCGTGGGACGAGGCAGAGCCAGGAGCCTGCCTCAGTCATGTCTAGTGGGTGCAAGCTAATCTCCAGCCTGTTCTTGATGAAGTACCTCTCATTTTGGGAAGGTACTTAGCAGGAAAGGGTACCACTTCTCTCTCTCTGCCACTGATCAAGGGGACAGTACCCTAGTCTGGGCAGCCATCATAAAAGCATTCAAAATCATACCAGACCGGTGATGGCAGAAGTGGTGAAGAATACCTAAGGAAGCTGACCAAACCTGGTTGGAATGAGCGGCTAAGAAAATGCCAGCCCTTCGTGGGTGGACAGATGCCTCCCAGACCACCTCCGTGGATGAGATCCTAGAGCTCTTCCAGCTCAAGGATTTTCTCTTGTACAGTGCCCTTGACCTTGCAACCCATCTGGTGGATGAAGCTCCCAAGATCATGGTCTAGTGCTGCCAGCAGGCTGACATTTATGACACCAATCACCCACAGCTCAGCTCCCTAGGGAGAAAATTTGCGCAGCCTCCCCCTAATCCTCCACGGAATTTCGTGTGTGGACACTGCCATAAACCAGGGCATTCCACATAGCAGTGACACTCCAAAAGCTAAACCCCTAAATGGGAAATGGGTTTTCCCAAAATTAAAACAGCCATTGGACCTGAAACAATAGGCCTGCCCCCATCTGGGGAGGTGCCAAAGTATGATTTCAGTTGTAGAATATTGCACCACATGTTGGGTGTATGGGCCCACAACTTCATGGGCTAAATGCCCCAGTAAAACTGCTAATCCTGCCACTGCAATGGCAACAACCAATCTGACAACTTTAGAGCACCCAGCTCAGGCCCCCATATTGGTGGCACCTTCCTGAGGTAGCTGTTCAGCTTACCATGTCACAGCCTTTGATGACTAGTGATCAAATGTCCATAATTCAGGAGGATAAAATTCCTTATGGAGCTAAGACTCATAGTCCTAAGCTTATTACAAATGAGAACCACAACCAACTTAAAATTATTCTTCCTACCATCCAGTTAAGGGTCACATGACCTCATCAATCTAAGGTATGTACTCTGGCATAACAATGTATATTCCTGGAAGGTATGACGTCCCTCTGAGACAAGATTTTAAGTCTCCTCCTACCCTAAGGCAATGCAAATGCCTACACCCTTCCATCGCTCCAACAAGCTCCCTAGGATCTGATAGATCTACTTCCAAATCACTGTTAGTGCCACTTGAAGGTCCCAGGCAGTGCCATGCTCCGCCCATCATTGACGTTGAGCCACGTTCGAATCCTCTTCCTGCATCTGGAACGGCCTTAGTGCCAGTGCCAGGGCAAGACTTGAATCTCCTTCATAGAGATCCCAGTCTCAGTCGCTTTTCCTTTTCCAGCTTGACTCAGTTACCAGTGCCAGTGAGGAAGGTCAAGAAAATTCCAGTAGTAACTCCTGTGGACCCTCATGACCACAGAAGAAGCTCAACAAACGGTGTGGCCTCGCAACCTGTACTGGAGTCAGTCATCTCTACTTATGAGCCCATACTGCCAACAATCACCCCCTCCTCTTCCTCCCCATCTGCAGCTGATGAGTCCACAAGTAAGGACTCTGCCAAATCAGGTTTGGACAAAGAACTCAAGGAAGTAAATCAAATGGTATCAGGGATGGGGAAGGGTGCCATTATTCTGGTTGCCACAGCAGCCGGAGCAGCATCTGGCACTCAGGCGTCTTCATTGGACTTGGGTCCCTCAAATCCCAGTACAGAATCATCAAACTGACCTCAGAGAGGTCCAATGAAGAGAGTTAAAAGTCGTCGAGGCTGCAAGAAAAATAAAAGAGTTGAAAGTACCATGCCCCACTATTATCCCTGGCATTGTGACACAATTGTACTTTTATATAACTTCCCCTTTTACAGTTTTACTTTTCTCTCATTTTTCTCCTTTTAGGCATCTCTTTTTTGTTCTATGCTCTGCTTATGCATTGCCAGAGTCTGGCCATATAAGTTGGTTAACTTCCTTGAAAATACTCCTGAGGCATAAGCAAGTTTAAATGATATGCACCATTAAAGACAATAGGCTTATTCTAAAAGTGCCCCATCTGGCGCAGTCCCATACTCCACCTGATACATTCAATGATACTATGAATACTTAAAAGACAGTATAAATGCTTTAAATTTAGCTTTGGCCTACTAAGGTAATATCATCCTAAGCATTGCTGCTTTATAACTGATTCATTTTTTATTTACCTTTGTTTTAGATATTCCTCCCTAGTCTCTATATTTTTTGTGTGAATTTGTATATTCTCTGGAGATAAATATCATGAACTGTGTAGCAGATTTAATAATTTCCATAGGTAGTATTTATCACATGTTTATCACATGCTTAGCCCTAATGGTACTGGGCCATTATCTAACAAATTCTTGGGTCCAATAACTACCCATGGAAGTGTCATACAAGGGTCATACCTCCCCTTCAGGGCCAACTAATCCCATGTTTTGCCCTATATTAAAGCTAACATTATAATGCATGACAGAATTATGGTTGACCATATTAACCATGTATTTGAAGGTCTAGTTTGAATTATAAGTTATACTTACTAGCCATTAGACAATAGAGTAATTGTGTGACATTGTTTTTTTAAAAGGTCTAATGAATTAAATGATTTTACAAGACAATATATTAGTTCACATTTACCTTAGTCATGTTGCATGCAATTGTTTCATTAGTTTATGAAAAGAATATAATACTAAGTTCATTGCGAGTAAAGTAAATTATACTAGTCATTGTGCTGGAGTTTATCCTCTGTAGAATTTTTTTTTGTCTTAAACTTTATGTTTCATATCACTTAGAATGGTGTAGGTGTGAGTTACTTTTCATTAAAGGTGGCTGTTTGCACCATTCCAACCCGTTTAGGGCTGGAACGACTTCCAGATTGGGAGGCTTAAGATATTTAAGTCATACCCATTTCTAATAACATAAGTATAAAATTAATTAAATACAGATTTAGATGCCTCTTGTACATCTCACACCACTCCTTCCTAGTGACCTATGACTCATAACTTTCCTTTCTAGATATACTGCTGCCTTGCGCCTTCCAGGTACCCTGATCAAGGATGCACCTGGTTGGGAGGGTGATTAACCGTCACCATGTTGGAATCAACACATGTTGCCCACATGGTTGTACCTGGGTGCCACATGGGTCACAGGTCACACAAGGGACTGATAGGCCCAGCACTAGCCTGACGCCACTTTACCTACTCCGAGGGCTTAAAAGCAGTGGAGTCCAGACGAACAGGCCTTAGATGTTGTCTAGCTGCCAGTGGAGCCACATGTCTCACCTGGGATAACCCCCACCTTTCCCCCCTTCTTTCCAAACCATGCCACAGGACTGTGTTTCTTTATTGGTGTTTAGCTACCTCCTTTCCAACAGTGTCATTTGAGGGGAACGGAGCCAGTTTCGACTAAGATGTGCTGTTGTGTATTGCTGTGGAAGTATGATTTTCAACTTGTGTCGCTCTGGGACTCTCATCCCTTCTTGCTCAATAGTACCATGTGCCCAGTCGTCACCTCTGGTCACTGATTCAACTATAACACAATCTATTCTACTTTAGTTATGTGTTACGGAACCCTGGCATACCTGTCACTCATCAGGTTTTATCCAGTTCATTACTATATCTTGTTTGTATAAATATACTTAATTGAGCGAACCCTTAGAGTTTGAATAATCTATCATGATAGTAAAAATTCTTCTCTTTTCGATAGTGCATAATTATTGGACAAATTAAAAATGCACCAACGCATTTTTAATTTGTCAAATTGAATAACTATATCCAATCGCCTCCTCCAGTAATTGATGTCCCCAAAAGATTAATGTATGTGTCAGTTCCGTACACCTCAGATTAAAAGTTTTATCTTAGACTTACTAAAATAATATAACAGGAAATTCCCTGCCTCAAAATTAAACTAATTTCTAACAATACATGTAAAACTGGCTCATTTTATAATTTTAAAGATCATCTGCAGGCCTTCATGAGGTCAAACGTTGTTTATAAATTCACATGCCCAGGATGTCCTGGAACTTACATTTGATCCACCCGAAGGTTACTGCAGCTATTTGGGTTTTAGCTTTATAAGAGGTCAAAGACTTAGCAATCCTGAATACTCTAATATTAAGAATCATGCCGCCAAATGCAAAATAAATGTAATGAAAGAACTCTTCACAATATTAAGTTATACTAAAGATCCTGACTGTCTGACTACCTTCGTCTCCTCCTCCCACTCCAGATGGTTGGTACCTCAGTGGTCCTTGTTCTCTGTTTTACTTTTAGTCTTTTACTTGCATTACCTTTAACCTATAAATTTTTTTTTATGAATCCTTTGTTTTTAATTTTAGTGTAGTAATTGTTCTCTTTTAACGGACTGAAGATGCACAAAGACGATGTGTGAAACTTTTTTACTTGATAATAAATCCTGTCCTAACATATGAAGTATTTGTGGACCTCCTGAATATATATATATATATATATATATATATATATATATATATATATATATATATATATATATATATATATATATATATATATATATATATATATATATATATATATATATATGCTCTAGCTCTATCTATCTAAAGTTTCGTGAAACCTTTCGAGAAATATTTTGCAATACTTATAAAATCGTTCCACGAATGTTTACTATTTAAGCCTAAATTGCAGTAAGATTATTTAGAGGTTTGATAAAAAAAATCATTTTTTAATAAGAATTTTACAGATGGTAAATGAATTTTACATATACAATAGCAATAGCCGATAAATGTCGAATGCGGAGAAATGCATATATATATATATATATATATATATATATATATATATATATATATATATATATATATATATATATCTTTTTTTTCCGTGATAGAATTTCTTAACGACGAAATTGACTGCATCCTCTTTCACATTTTCTTGCTATGAATTACATAACATATTTTTTTTTTTAGAGAAATGCAGACTTTCTCTCGTAATGAAAAGGACAATTAAAAAAAAGAAAGAAAGAAAGAAACGCGCATAGCATCTCTGTCATAGTCGACGCTTATCTCTTTCTGTGTCATATTAGAGCGAAACGGTCCGAACTGGCAATTAAGTTGCCACTCATGCACGAGAAGTCAGGAACAGTTATGGATTGGAAGGCAATGACCCAATTCAGGTTATCTGCTTTATGCGTTTGACCGCGATAAAATATGTGGAGAATTTCGTCCCTAGGTCTTTATGAGTTAATAACGAATGAATGCTATCACGTGTTTCATAAAAAAAATGAGTGTTTCAAAGCAGTGAAAAAATCGCCAAAATATTGGGATTGTTTTGGCGAAAAACTTAGATAAAGGCCTACATAAAATATATTAATACCGTGCACATAGGTACCCTGCACCTTGCCTAAAATGGTAACGATATAGTTCAACTTTCTAGGTCAAGGATTGAAATGAAAACCGGTGTTGATAAATCCCATATTATTATTAAAGGAAAAATTAAAATAATATAGCACTCTCCTATCAGTTTCCAGTAATATGCAATGACATAGCCCGTGCCCTCTCCTCATAAGTTGTTGAAGATGTAGCATATAGAAATTCTGATTTCAAAATTTTCGGGAAAACAGGTGGAACGGATATCGAATCTGTCTCCGTCCCTTTGACATGAAAATGGAAGCTTATCTAGATAGGAAATTCTGTGGACCTCGAATGAAGATCACAAACTACTCTTTTATCATTGAACAATGACCACTGTGATGACTTTCGTAAAAGACAAGACAGTAAAGTCCATTGTGTTGAATAAATAAATCAACGGATATCTATTTGTTTTTATTATTAATCACGATTTCCCTGGAAACAATGTCCCTGCTTGGAAAGAAAATCATACAAAAGAAGCAGAATCTAAAATGTATCTTGGATAGTGATGGGTATCTCTTTACGTATACCATCATGATCGCCATTATGATCTTCACCAGCACGTAGTATATTTCGTAACGAGGAACACCCAAGTCATTTTTTATGTATCTTTTATTTTGACATTTCGGCACTACTGTGGTGTCATTTTTAATATGAAATCTAATTTAATACAGTTTTGAAAAGTATCAGTCTTAAAATTTCTGTCTATGTTTACCTAACATAAGAGTTCCAATGGTCATTACCTCCTGACTGCAGACCTCTTTCCATGTATCGATGTCCTTAAACTGACTCCTCTGTGCTGGTCGATTCAGTAGCAAGGGATCCCAATACTGGAACCTAAAATATTCTAAAATTCCATTTAGAACAACTGAAAATAAAAAATATTTTGAAATCATGTTTTGGCTGCTCCTCTTCATTAAGTTTACGTCGATCCAAAAGTCCATCGTAGTTACGTAAAACTTATCTCATCGATTTCATGTGAAAGAATACGGGGAATTTGTAAAATTCTGCCATACAAGTTTTCCCTTTTTTTTTCTTTTTTTTTTCTTTTTGCATACTAAAGCTTCCACTCTTCTTAAACCTCCAGTCGTTAAGTCTTTTGTCGTTACTTATGCCTAATTTAACTACAGCGTTTAGCCTTGATGTCATTATTAGCTCTATTTAACATTCTTTAGCCACTACTTACTGAGAAAATCTCTAGCCAGTGTTTGCATCCAAAACTTAAGGTTTCCCTCTTGTTACGCATCCCACTACTTTTCTTCAAGAAGTTTGATAAACCTAATGTAAATGCAGCCATATCCAACTCCCTGCACCTCGTCGGATAGATTCTTTACTAACTACAGTCTGTATTTCCCACTGTATCTAGCGTTCTAAAACGATATTCTTTAACCATAAGTTCTTGTTAGCAACTAAAATTGAGGACATTTGATGTTTGCAAAAATTGTCATCTTGAAAAATTTCCTTAAATGTATAATCTTCTACTGTAGAGGTACATGGAGTAAAAATACTAGAAATCGGAGGACTAGTGTCCAGTTTGCCTAGTGTTTGTTTACTTGTCTCTTTTTCTCAGTCTACGTTCTTTGAAGACAAGGTAAGACAGAGAAATAAGGGAGCCAGAGAGTATAGTAGTTAAATGAAAGCCTTATACAATTATGAACTGTGGTACGATCCAGTACTTATAGGAATTAATGTAGCTGCAGACTGCATTATAAAACAGTGATACTAATCTTCCTTTGATTAACCCCGAATTCCAGATCACTAATAATGTCAAAACGAACTATAGATTTTTCTCCTTATCTATGAAATTTATTGGAACTATTCCAAGTTAATGCTGAAGCAGATTTATTTTCTGAAGTTGTGTAAGGCTTTCACATTTAACTGGAATATTATTATGATTTAGTCTTACAATGATCACTATTATCATTCAATATTTTCTTTTATGGACATCTATTTGCATTGTTGGAAAGTGGATGCAATTTTTCGATTAATTCGAAGTGAATTCACAAGAGGTGAAATTATGGTCATGAAGAAATTTTAAGCATATGCCTTATAGCTTTGTAATGAAAACAAGGCGGCCGAGTGATTTCTTAACAAACAAGTGAATATAAAGAGAAGGAGGAAAGTTATGGAAAATCCCTACAAGTTTCCCAAAATGATAAAAATTTCATTCGCTATAATTTTAGATTAAGGCAATATTTAGGTAAATGCAAAATAGTATGGATTTACGGGTTTTAAATAAACGATTGCTAATCAATTGACACAAAAGACAATGATTAAAACTTGAATAGCTGGTGAAAGAACACACTTTGATAAATTTGTCACTGTAGATATTTGCGGCTATCCTTCGGTCAGTGTCACAACACCTTTTACTGAGGGATAGGGGTTTGGGGAGTTGTAGTCTTGTTACATTCACGCGATTTGGATTTTCTTGGAAGGTAATTTTTAAAGCGTTTGTATCTTATATACAGGTATTTTCCGGTAATGTATATATTATATATATATATATATATATATATATATATATATATATATATATATATATATATATATATATATATATATATATATATATATATAGATATATATACGAAATGTCGTAACTACGAATTCTCGGAAAAAAGTATCCGTCAATATGGATTTTTTTTTAATTACTCATATCCTTTCATTCGACTTTCATGCATTCAAGCTTGAAACTCACTTCGCTTATTTAGAATTCTGTCAGTAACTATAAGGAAATGTTATTGTTTATGAGTTAAAATGTTTTATATATAGGTTTTATACATTTGCATTTGCTGTTTTTTAATTCGCATATTTTCACTCTTCATATTTTTGCATTAAATCCCACGTACAAACCAGTTCTCAGTACCCCCAGCCCCGTGAAACCAACTAATAAATAATATTGGCTATGCCTTTGTATATGTAAACATGCCTACAGTACATGCACATATCATTTCTATATTCTCTCTCTTTCTCTCTTTATGGTATGTGTATATATATATATATATATATATTATATAATATTATATATATCTATATATATATATAATTTATATATAAGATATATATTAATATAATAATATATTATATTTATATAATATATATTTATATATTATTACATCATATATATATATATATATATTAGATAATATATATATATATTATTACATATATATATATTTAACTATATATATATATATATTATAATATATCGATATTATATTATATACTAATATATTTAGATATATTATATATAGTATTATATATTATATCTATCTAAAATAGAAATATATATATATGATAAATATAATAAATATATATATATATATATAATATATATAAATATATTCACATATATAGATATAATATATATATATAAATATAAATCTAATAATATACATATATATTATATAAATATAGTATATATAGATATAAGATATCTATATACTATTATCTATATATAAATCTATATATATATATATAAATATATATATTATATATATATATATATTAATATATACATTAATATATATAGATTATATACATAATATATATATTATATATACATAATATATACATATATATATATATGTAGATTATATATAGATATATATATATTTTATATAATAATAACATATATATACTATATTATATATTTTATATATATTATATAATATTTATCTATATAATATCTATATAGATATAAATATATATAATATATTATATATATATATATATATAGATTATATATAATATAGAATATACTATAGCTTAATAGATTAGATCTATATCGATCTATATATTAATATATATTTCTATATATCTATTATATATAGATTATATATAGATATATATCTATCTATATAATACAATATATATATATATAATATATATATATATATATCTATATATATATATATAACTATATCATATATATATATATATATATATATATATTATATATATATATATATACTATATAATATATATATATACTAATAGATATATATATCTATATAGATATAGATATATAATATATCATAAAATCATCTATATATATATAGATATAGATATATATAGATATATATATATATATATATATATATATATATATATATATATATATATATATTATGCCAATAATTATAACTTCGCCGTGATTCAAATAGATCATTCAAGCTACAAATGTCCTTTAAATCTAATTCCTCTCTACCTCGGAATTGATATATTTTCATATATGTACCGAAGGGAAATTTTAGTGATAATAATTTCGTCCCCTCATGGGATCGAAGCACCGATCTATGTGAATCACGGTGATGTGATAATTATTCATTACGATGCTACGTTGGTCAAACGTTCGAATTGGCTAACATGGTAGAGGGGTTTTCATATCGATTCTAATTACGAAAAACACCGAGTTCGACAGTGAATTTGTAATGCCAGAATCGATATAAACTTATAGCCTCTCTGTTGGCCGACACGATAACGTCACTAGGCCGTCCTGATTTCGTTCCCATCCATTGGACGGGGGTTCGATCCCATGAGGGGACGAAATTATTATCAACTAAAAATTCCCCTTCGGTACATATATGAAAATGCATCAATTCCGAGGTAGAGCGAATTGGATATCAAAGGACATTTTTAGCTCGAATGATATATATATATATATATATATATATATATATATATATATATATATATATATATATATATATATATATGTATGTATGTATGTATGTATGTATAACTGAATCACGAAAGTTAGGAACATGATAAATCCATAAATAAAGATATATGCCAAGATGGAAAATAAACAACGGAGTATCCGCGAGATCTTTCGACATTCAAACGTCCTTTACTTAGCAGATGAACTGACATACATGAGGAAATAACAGTACAAGAAGAGTCGTATAACTCACAGATAGGGATTATAAAGAGATTAGTACCTAGAATCTGACACACTTGGAAGATGAGTAACCTTCCCAAACAAGCATAAACAATGGGCACAATTAAAGGATTAAGGCAAACATCTCGCACACAAGGACAAGACAATTAATGGATTATAGGTGATAGCTATTCAGAACTTTGGTAAACAAAAACATATTCACAATACATATAAAACATACATTACAACGAAGATATCACTGAGACAAGTAATTTTTCTTTAAGTCTGTAATTATATTTTTGAGGTCATTCTTAAACATGTTAAAAAGACAAGGGTCTAAATGAAACAGGCCAAGACTAATGCTGAAATTACAACGAGAAGTAAGTTGTATTAAAGCAGATTCTATAAGATTTTGTGATAAGACATCTTTTGACCTTGCAATTACTGAACTACCATTCCAATTTATTTGGTGGTTGTTTTCACTTAAATGAATGAATAATGCATTAGATGTTTGCCCAGTTTTTACAGAATATTTAAGCTGGCTTAACCTTACTTCTAAGCCCTTGCTCGACTGTCCGAGATAAAATGAGGGACAATCCATACATGGAATTTTATATATTATGTTTTTGCTTTCTCTGGGGCCATTTTTTATTAACATTCCTTTTAGTGTGTTATTATAGGCAAATTGTCAGTCAAATCTCCTTCGCTACCTTACTTGTACGGATTAGTCAAAACGCACAAAGAAAATAACCCTATGTGGCCTATCATCAGTAATGTTGGTTCAATTTTATATAAACTTTCGAAATATATCACTAAGATCTTGTCCCTGTTACTTGGAACCATCTCCGATTCTCATATATATAATTCTCTAGATTTAGTTGATAAATTAAACAAAATTACTCTTTGCCCCACTGATAGATTCGTTAGTTTTGATGTATTTTCTCTTTTTACTAAAGTCCCTATAGACTCTATTTTAGAGTATCTTAATAATGCACTAGCTCAGCATGAATTACCTCTACCTATAAGTCACATTATTTAACTCACTAGTTTGTGCATTTGTGATATATATATCACATAAGCTGAAATGTGTGTATGCACGTTTGTATGTATACCTGCCTGTGTGAGGGTTTTAAGGACCAAAACTTACAGATATTTTATCAAAACTTATAAGGATGATCCGGATTTTTGGTTGTGAAGAATATACATTAATATGTAACTTATAACATGCCGCATTGACCACCGTCTTCATTTTATTGTTATGTAAAAAAATTAGATTTATTAATTTCATCATAATTTGTTCGTTAGTGATCATCATATCATTCAGGTTTCGGCATCCAGATAACTATCTAGGTAAAACTATGTTTTTCTAACGTTTATAATATGAGCAACAGCAAATAATTTACAAGTAAATATTCAGTCGTAATTAATGCAATCCTAATTTAGTCGAATCATTTAACGACAATAATCATTGGCAATATAATGAAATACAGATAACTAAAGCTTTACCAACATATCACGAAATTCACATTGTTATGATTAGTTCTAGCGATATACTTATATCATTGTATTGTTGAGAGAGAGAGAGAGAGAGAGAGAGAGAGAGAGAGAGAGAAAGAGAGAGAGAGAAGTAACAGTCGATAATTATGGACATTTTTAATTTCTTCAAGTTTCATTGAAATGAATAAATGGACTAAACGTATAAGAAGACTTACTATTCTTAAAATTTTGTGTTCTCTTATTTATTCTAAAACAAATTTGCGTTTCATTTCTTTATCTTGGAGCAAGAGAGCCTGCAAAAGTGTATTTTTCATTCTTGCTTCTTCTTTTCAATGGCAAAAATATTGTGTTTTTAATTTCATTATCTTGTGGAATGATGGATCCCTGACTGCTCACAAAGGCTCTCATGGCTGTTGTAGAGAGTATGTGTGATGAATTTATGTTGAATTATTTCGTTTTTCCCTTTATCAAATTTGGTTTCTATCGATTATATTATCTAGAGAAGTTATTAATAAGATTTGTTGGTCATCAGAATATTTTAAATTATATTTTTTTCTGAATGTTTACAATAAAATGTTAATACGCTTTCTTCATGTTATACATGAAGCACCGACATGCAACCGCTTATCATTACGGTATTACCTGACTCGCCAAGGTAACTATTAACCAAGGACAAGAGAAAGAGCTCTCCAAGTAGGCGAAGTTTTGTCTACCTCCTTGTTGCTTCAGCAGGTGATTTGCCATAGAGAATACGTAGTTACCAGTTACCACAGGTGGGAGACGACTCCATCCCGTAGGATATATCTTTTTTCTCTTGACCTTGCTATTAGCAGAAAACGTTGGAAAAAATTAAGCATCATCATGGTCGTTACGTTGAACCTTGGTATCCTTTTAATTATGTATTCTCCAATTATCGGCAGGTAATGAAAAATATGGAAAAAGGCATTTTATTGCATTTTGTATATTACAGAGAGGTATTGAGGAGAGATGAAAACAACAGCGATAAAGACAAGGTAAAGGGGGAGGGAGAGGGAAGGGATGGGGGATAGCAGACGTTCGATTCTATATTTCAGTCCTGCTGACTGATGCTACTTTGCCTTTAAAAGACAAGAGTAAACGACTTAACTAACACCATTTGACAACGCACTATATTAAAAAAAAAAAAAAAATTAGCGGGATGTTACTTGTACAATGAGTCGCGGTCCATGAAATGGATAGTACTTACAGCTAAATGTTTATACTATGGTTGATTATTTGCATTCACGTATTTAAATTCAGCTAATGTAGAAAAACATAAGCTAATACCACAACATTAGAAATAACAATTATTAGAAGTATATAATAATAATTAATAATCAATTTTTAATAATAATAATAATAATAATCAATAATAATAATGATTGCTGCTTCAGCACTATTAATCTTGTAGAGAGTCTTCTCTATTTTTCTGATGACGGCTTTCTCGTTGTTGCTTATACTGGCGAGCAACGCACCAAAGGGCATGGTAAAATCCGGTTGAGTCATTTGGTTTATTATCGCTTATACAATTCTCTCTCTCTCTCTCTCCAACGCGACGTTTCCTCCTGATCTGCAGGACATTATCAAGCGATGACTGCTAAGGGACTAAATTCGAGTGTTGTTGTTGTTTGAGATTAAGCTGGCCTTGTGCCAGCACGGGCTCTTGCTCTTGTGGCGAGTCCTTCTTCTTAAATCGTGCTGTTTTCATTGGTTCCTGGGAAGGTGACTCATACGGCGAGCGTTTACGAGTCTTGCAGACCTTCTCAGGCGGGGGGTATCACTGGGAGACTCTTGATTGGCTTCTACCTGAGTGACGTCACCCCTGGTATTATTCTGATAATGTGCTTCACGTCCGGTGTTTGTTTCATGCGCTCTGGTATTTCGTTGGGGGGGGGGGGGGGGGGGGGGGGGGGGGGGGGGGGGAAGCAGCGCTTCTAGGAGGCGCAAGGACGTCAATGATTTTGACATTCCTGATGATGTCGTCTCTTGTGATGTCTTGCTGGTGTACTGCAAGGGCGTGCTGCCTAATGGCGCCCTCCTGGGCATGGCAGGAGATCCTTTCAGACAGGCGCATCGTCGTCATGCTGATGTAAATCCCAAGGCATCCTTGGGCGGGGCATACGTATCGGTAGACAACGTTGGACTGGTTTAGGGGGTCTCCTATGGGCGGGGAGGGGTTGTTCTTCATCAAGAGGTCCTTCGTACGCCGATTCTTATAGTAAATAATAATGACGGAGTAAGAGAGAAGGAACATCTTTCTCATTGTAAGATTATAATTATAATTAAAAGCAGGAACACAGACACCAGTATCACGATTTTTTGAGGCTATAGTACTATCAGAGTTTAGCAGTTATGACAGTTAATATCGGTTAGTCGTTGGGTCTGTAGAAAAGCTAATAGATAGACAAGGATTGTAATTTGATTGGCAGTATATATTGTACTAATTAAGAAATTTGGTTGCGATGAAGATAAAGAACCTAATAGTACAATTAACAAAAAAGAAAGGTTTTATCTAACTAACTAAACAGGGAATTTATCTATGGTAAAATAATGTATGAATAAAAGGATATCTATAATTGAATGAAGATTTCCACTCGAGATTTTCTTGTTGCAGAGTCCGTTAATGTTTTTAATAAGCTTTCTTTCCTGCCTCTTTATTTCCCTCCTTTTATCTTTCCTGCTTGTTTATTTCCCTTCTTTTAGGTCTGGCTATGCCAACATTCTTCCTGGAACTGCCTCGTATATCCGTGGCCCTGTACTTATCCACCATTTTTCATTTTTGTAATTTCTTATTTATGCTTGGAGAGGTTTTCTTTTCATTTCTCGATGTTTGGGTAAATGGACCGTTTATTCCAAGAATTCTATATTTACGTAATTTCTCCGCTCCAAGAGATATTAAGTTTTTCTACTCCTTTATCTTGAAGCAAATGGGTCGCGACATCTCAAGACGGTTATCGTGGATTCTCTGAACAATGCAAGTGGGAAGAAAGACATTTTATTATCATATTGTGATCCAATTTAACTCTTATCCTTTCTAGCGATTTTTTTTGGGGGGGGGTGGGGGCGCAGGGGGGAGGGGAAACGAGGGGGGGAGTGGTGGTGGGCCTGGGTGGGCTGGGAGTGTGGGGGAGGAATAATGCATTAAGGGTAATTGTTATTGCTTTTATACCGTTGGAAGAGTGAAATCTATAAATACTACAAAATATATTATTTTCGTTACAAAAGAAAATACTGTTAACAGATAGATAGTAGGTAATCATAATTTTCGAAATATTCAGGAATAAGAAAAAAGGACAGCACAGCTAATGCAGATTATAGTTGTCATCATAGTATCTTCTTAATTTTTAGTATATGTTTAGATACATGTAATAAATTGTGATCAAAGTTATGGATTGAGCATGTGATGAATAGATTTCAATTGTTGGTACTGGTATTTTTATTATAACTGTCGATGATGTCTCTGTTTTATAATAGTCAATGTCCATGCTTAGATTCGTAAAGGTTTGTAAAAACTCGACTGCTGAGCAACCATCATTTACCAACCACGGTAGCACTCAGCTGTGTTTCTCCTTGATTAGTCCACAAACGAGAACTGGGAGAGCTCATCTGATGTCAGCTTAATCATGAACGACAGGCTTATCTCATAAAAGTAATATCTGTTGACGTTCCAATGATTTCATGGCGTAATATCCATTTTTAGTACCTGTTTAATGCTATATAAATACAATTTCTAAAACCAAAACTACAAATACGGGTTTGCGCTTTTTACTGTGCAAATTGAAATTAACTGCCTTTTCAATGAAAATATCTCAGCGCTTATTATGGCAGATTTCAATTCGCTATAGCAAGTTCGTCTCCATACTAGACAGACAAATAGTGGTCGTATTTGAACTGCGTTATTCCAGTGCCTAACAGTATATTTAAAACAATCAAAATAACAAAAGTAAGGATAAAATTTGCAACTTGAAATCATCTAAAAATAAATACTTACCATAAATAATTTATGGATGTATATGAATATTCTTCCATCATATGAACCTTTCATAATTTGCTTGTCGGTGATTAAGTGTAATACTCTTTATGTCGTAACTGCAAATAAAACATTTTGCAACATAGATGCACTGTATTTAAATGCTTAAAATATCTGTCAGTTATTATGGCGATAAATATTTTCATTTATAGCATTTAGCTAAATTCAAGAATCATTTTCAATTTTACCTTAGTTTGTTTTACATTACCGTCGTTTGTGATGTCATTGGGGCGTTCATCTAAAATCGTAATAATAATAATTCGTAAATTCTGCTTTTAATTTACACATGCTGGCTTCCTATGATTAGCATTCAGAAAATGATCAAATACTCTGAGACACGAATCGCCAAGTGACGATAATTTCTACTGAAGTCAAAAGTCATCAGTTAAAAGAATGTCATCACATTGTTACGTTAACCCTTCTGTGCAGAATTTATAAAGAATTTCACTCATTCATGTCTAGGCAATAGGATATTTCAGAATCTCATATTTGTCCCAAGGTCCTATTAATTTTCTCTTTCGTAACCCACCTTCCAAAGTACTAATCAAACTTCAGAGGAATATAAGGATAGCAAGTTCTGGCTTTTCTTTGAAAAAGTTCATCCGGATCATGTTATATCTATTCAATATCAGTTAGGTTAACTCTCTATTTATTCCCGCTTCGACGGTCCTGTGCAGGCAAGGGGAGGTAACCAATATTTCAGACCAAAAGGAAGAATGAAGAAAGACAATCTAAGGATGGAGGATGAAGGTACTCGAAGACTTATAATGCCAACGTTCCACCATAATGCAGCCTGCAAGTGGGTCCAATTACATGGTCTTCAGCCGCCGCTAATTAGGTCCTATTGGACGTTTGTCGCCGGGAATGGCTTCACCCCAGGTCTCCCCATACCCCCTACCTATCCTGATACCAAGGACCCAATTCCTCGACTTCTACATTTTTCATGATTTGTATCTTTTACTTGTGTTTATTCAATTTAGATCACGAGGATGAAGATATTTTACCCCAAAGGTTTCTTCCTGTTAAGGAACCTACCATTTGGTTATCTATTGCTTTCATGCAATCCAAAAAGTTCCTTATCTTAATATTTAGAAATATTTAAATATAACTGCATCTAATTCAAATTGTCTTGCTATGATAAAATAATGATAAATCGTCGATTTTCATAAAAAGCTAGGTATATTTATCAAATTAAACATGATGATTATCAACTGTAATTATTAGACTCATTTTTTCTACTGGATAGCTACTGCTCTTAGTATCTTCGCTTTCATTTGCTTTTCTTTGCAGATATAAACTTTAGCAAAGAAATTTATTCTGTTTCCTAAAAACCACTATTTACTATTACAATTTTTTAGCATTGGTAAGAAATATGGACTATAAAAAGATACAACCTGTGGAAAGTATAATATTCGTAGACTTTGCACTAAAGTTATTAATTTACACAAAAGTTAATATGTAAACAATATACTAAAGAAACCAAATTGGTTACTGCATAAAAGGTCTATAGATTATCATTAATATAAAACATAATAAATCAGATTATGATGCAATATTTGCAAGACAAAAATGAAGGTAGGCGCATCCTGCATCATTAGTCGGGACACTCGCTCAAAATCTGTACTGCATTACATTTAAGACCAGTAGAAGGTCAAATAAAAGGCAGCCAGTGACGTTGTAGTGGAAGAACTGAGGTAGGTGACAACTATCATGATTTGCGAGGCTGCCGATAGCCAAGTTGGGGAACTATGTCAAATATTGATAAAATGAGGCAGGGAAATCTAAGAAGCAGATGAAGTTACTGCAATTTACTCGTTAGTGGAGGTTTTACTATTGTCAGGGAGAAGGAAATTCATGCCACGAGATACAGGTTGTACAAGAGTAGTTGTATGTAGATGTTTAGTAACTGAGAACCAGATAATTGATAAGAAATGGATTTATGCTCTCATTGAAAAGTGTATTTGTAGATATCCAGCTGCAGAGGTTTATGTAGATAAACACTTTGTGCCATGTGTGAGTTACATGATATTTGCCTAGATAACTCTGTTTATGATATTATTGTAAAGCAATGTCCTAATCGGCGGGCAAGTATATCATCGGGCTCGTATAGCAGGTAAACCAGCGAAATTGGTCGTGCCCGTTTTCAGCGAAATCACCAGTCGGTTCCCGGTGATCTGAGACAAGCACTGGAGGTACGACACTGCCAGACTTACTATCATAGGGGGCCTATAAAATGAAATTAAAAGGACAGTTTTATCATAGATCTTTGTAGCTTGAGCATGACTTGGCATTTAGTATACAAGCAAATAAAGAAAAGCCAATGGGTTAAGTAAATGGACCTTACATAAATAAACAATTTAACGTAAGCAAATACCTTATCAATTTAAATATATAAATACAAATCATACATATACACATACATGCAGTACACACACACACACACACACACACACACACACACACACATATATATATATATATATATATATATATATATATATATAATATATATATATATATATATATATATAGATATATATAGATATATGTATATATATATATATATATACTATATATATATATATATATAGATATGATATATATATATATATATATATAGATATAGATATCTAGATATATAGATTATATTAATATATATATATATAGAGATAGATATAGGAGTATGATAATATAGAATCGTATTATATATCTATATATCTATATATATATATAGTATATATTATATATATATATATATATATATATATATATATATATTATATATATATATATATAAACTATATATATATATATATATATATATATATTATATATATATATATATATATATATATAGATATATCTAATAAAAGGAGCCCATAAAAACACCAAAATGTAGAGAGAAAAGTACTATATTTCAGAGACTGCTGTCTCTCTCTTCAGGTATATGAACGAGAAAAGTTTACAGAAAAGGTGGTATTTATACAAAGAGATCCGTCCACAAGTAAGCCAATTTAGGTCACCCCCACTGATAATCTTCCTTTAATCTTCTTAAGCGTTGGTTGACTGAAAACTTGTTCGACGACATCTGAAACCCACGCCCCTTTTGAGATGTTCATTACCTGCTTCTCTTTTATTAAGGCCGATTCCATCATTTGACTCTTGTACCGGCAGTTGCTGCTATAAATTACACGTGACAAATTCCAGTTTATTCTATGGTTATGTTCATTTATATGGTTGAAAATAGCCGAGTTCTGTTGTCCATACATAACTGACCGTTTGTGTTGTATTAATCTCTGGGGAAGTGATTTACCTGTAAATCCGATGTAAGATTGGTCACAGTCTTGGCAAGGGATCTCATAGACCCCAGAGTCCTTGGGAGATGTCTTTTGTTGGACGTTAATCAGGGATTTGGCTAAGGTGTTTGGGTAGGTAAATGCAAAAGGGTTGGATTTCCCAAGGGTGTGGGTTATTCTCTTAATCGTCTCCAGGTGAGGAATTTTTATTTTTTTGTTGGGTGTGTCTCTGGTCTTGTCTTTAGGGGGTCGGTAGAAAATTACGTTTGCTTTTTGAATTGCTTTCTCAATTATATGGTCAGGATACTTTAAAGACGAAAGTTGTTTGCGAATTAGTTCAAATTCTTTTTCCAGGAAATCTGGGGAACAAATTCGTAAGGCTCTTAAGAATAGGTTGCTAGCTACACCTATCTTGATAGTAATGTCGTGATAGCTAAAGTAGTGAATATATGAAAGTGAGAACGTTGGTTTTCTGCATATGGTAAATTTGTATTCTGTCGTGTCTCTGATTATTAAAACATCAAGAAAAGGAATTTTGTTATCTGTTTCCCATTCAACTTTAAATTTGATGCTGGGCACTAATGCGTTTAATTTTGAGAGGAATTCATTAAAATTACCCCACCTATTATCCCAAAATGTTAGAATATCATCCACGTATCTCATCCACAGCATGTTTTTGGGTTTTATTGCATTTATTACTGTAGTTTCAAAGTATTCCATGTACAGATTGGCTAAAACAGGACTTAAAGGACTACCCATACTACACCCAAATTTTTGCTTGTAGAATGATTCCCCGAATGAAAATATGTTATTAGATGCACATAATTCAACTAACTTTATTATTTTGTCAAGCGCCAATGGGAAATGATCTGAATAGGGGGATAATTTTTCCCTTAAAAACTGAGCTGTATGAAACGACAGGAGCGCTCCTCGTTGCAGCGGTTTACCCGTGCTGATCTCTTTGCCAGGCTTGAAGAGGCCAGGCTTGCTGTAACAGGGGAGACGTGGGCTGGCGCTGTCAGGAGTAAGATATTTTGAAGATGATTACTGGCTTTCAGATAATATTCAAGACAGTATAGATCCGGTCATCATCAACATTGATAGTGACAAGGAAAACGATCTTTTCCTTGAGAGTGATGATGAGTAAAATGTATGTGACCATTTCTTGTTTTTTTTTTTCATCCCTCATATATCTATGCTTTCCAGCAATTGGTGATAACATTACTTTGGAAAAGCAAAGCTAATGAATACTTTGATACGAGTATATCAGCTTGGCATGTAGACAATTTCAATGGATTTCTCAAAGTAAGGTTGATTGGTTCATTAATTGAAGTCTGGTATAATTCCAGTGACAAAATCGCAATGATATTTGTCACATACCTTTTAAGTAACAAAAATAGGTACTGGTACTTATAACGTAAATAAATATATAAAACTATAGGTTGAAATATAATAAATCTTATGTATGTATGAACACACACACACACACACACACACACACACACACACATATATATATATATATATATATATATATATATATATATATATATATATATATATTATATATATATATATATATATATATATATATATATATATATATATATATATATATATATATATTATATATATGTGATATATATATATATATATATATATATATATATATATATATATATATATATATATATATATATATATATATATATATAATATATATATGATTTCAAAATTTATCAAATGGCCGATGTCAATGCCCTTATATGAAACATCTTTTAGAAGTCTACCTTCTAAGGAATTCAAGCTACTCTCTCTGGTGAAATTGATATGACCTGGCAATTGATGTATCGAGTAACCTGTGTTGTATGGAAGAATGAGTCCTACGGCTTAAACCTAAAGAAAACTATATTTCTATTGCTTTACCAACACTCGCTTGAAGTGCGAAGTGTAGGGTTAGCATGGCTTCTTTTGTCTCCTGTCATAAGTCTCATTCTTGATCTTCAATGTGAGTGAGTGGGTAAGATATAAAATGTTGGTCTTGTGTTTAGGTAAAGTCTAAAGTCACGAATCACATTACCAGGTATGCTGAACTTTTACTGACAAAGAATTTCGTATTGCTTGGGGTTGGTCATATGACAATTATCTATGGAGTTAAACAAGCGTTTAACAATTCGGGGGATGGGAGGTACAGGGGAAGAAACGTTATACCAACGTCACTGAGGGACGTCATCACTTTTGCGAATGTGTGGGTGGCTAAGACTGGCTTTAGACTCATTTTCTTAAGTAAAAATGTTAATGCAACGTAATTGGCAATGCACAGTATTTCCCAAAATTAAGCCATTGTATGAAGCGCTCCCTGCTTTGATATCATGGAAATCCATCAGTTATTTTAGGAGATATTTAAAAAAAACACTATTACACGGCCTCTGGAAACGTTAGTAGTTCTGTTTTATCTTTAAGGATATTTTTCACTGTGCTATTGAAGTTTTTTATGACTTGATCAACGGGATTTTTTTTTAGTTTTTTGTAAGTCACATCATCATCCAGTAAGTTTTGCATACGTGACATATAGTCAGCTTTATGTAAAATTACTATACTATTTGACTTATCAGCTTTTGTGATGTGGATAGTATTGTCCTTTTAAGATCGCTCAAACTTTCCTAATAGCGAGCAGGGAAGTTACTTTCATGCTTTACATGGTCAGCTCCGTAAACAATACATTTAATTATGTCAACAGATTTTGAGGAAGATCAAATTTTCTTAGGGATGACGCAATCATTAAAGCAGCAGGTCTATCCGCTATTAAGAAAGGTAAACCATATCCAAGCGTTCTCACAACATTTTCAATTTTCTGTTTACTTGATAGGTTTACAACAATCATGACGTGCACAAATAGTCCAGTCACTGCTATCAATAAGATCTTTGAGTTTTCTGTCGAGTTTCCTTTTTAGGGCATCAGTAGTCCTACGCAGTTTTTCGTAAGTTTCTCGTCGCATCACGTCCTTCCAATCAGCAGCTACTCCAGTGTTTCACTTTCCTTCGTGGCATATTCCTTTATTTATGCCTTTATTACGTTCCAAACTTTCGTGATTCAGTTATACATAACGAGGGTCACGTTTATTTTCGCTAACCTATTTCTTCTTTTGAGATGTGTCGTCATTACCTTCTTCAAGTCTCTTGTGGCTGCACATTCGACCAGAATTCCTGTAGAAGTGCCTATCTGAACAAGTGTTCCCTAAATCCTTGCTGTCATGCCGTTTAAGTAGGCATGACCATCACCCATTCAATGAATTTAGTGCTATGATGTTAAAACACCACATAGCAGCCGCCAAGCAAGAATAGAAAGAAAAGTTGAAGGAATTGGAAAAAGACAAGGATCTCTTTCAATCATTCTATCCCGGCTGAGTTTAGCGGGGGAATGCAGCATTAAACCACTAGCAGTAGCTTCATAGCATCGCATGTAGGAGCAGAACAGTTGAAAGAATCCGAGACACTAATATAATTGCAACATACGTAGTTGATTACTATATTTGTAACTACTTACTAGGAATGTCACCGGATACACTTAAATGTTGCAATATAAAAACGGCCTATTAAGTTCTTATTTCAATGGGTTAAAGTAAATTACAAAAGACTACGTATTTAATGAACCGCTCACTTTTTTACCTCTATGTAGTACAGCATTTTTTTATATTTATTTAATGCAGTATAGCATTGTACCTAAATCAATAATGTGGTATGGCATACCTATGTTTTCAGCCTGTGAATGTTTGAGTGCGTGTATTTTACAAGTATGCAAGTCGTTAAGGTAAACTATACAATTCCTGTTCATTTCCAAGCCATTCTCTCTATCGCAAAATTGTTTATTTACAGAAAAAATGAGAGAGAGAGAGAGAGAGAGAGAGAGAGAGAGAGAGAGAGAGAGAGAGAGAACTCACAGTATTGCGATGCGCGTTGGTACGTCTACACACGCACACGTACACTTAGTAGCTAAATTTGAATCGTCAACATTCTAACAGGCTTACCATTCTTATGGATTATCAAACAATTAATTACTACCTCTTACTACTCTTCACCAGTTACTGTTGGTTATCGATTACGGTGATCCATTTTTGTTCAGACTTCACGCAATGAGGAAGGTCTTTGAGTAAAACATACCGGTAAATCTAAGCTGCATTTTTCAGTTGCTGCAAAGCAAAGGAACACATCTCTTGCTGTAAAACGTTTTGGACAGACGAAAGCGACGTCGGAAACTGTCGAAGTCACACTTTTGTCTCACTTCAAATGTACAGTTTATGAAAGATAAGGATATGCTTTGTTAATTTAGAAAAAAAAAGTGTCTCTGAATTGCTTCATCATAATAATGATATTGCCGGTAAAACTCGGTCAGCTGAAGCTTCTGAGAATTCAAACATACCTGAGTGCTATTGCATATGATCGTAATATTTATATCCATATCGTATTTTTCTTTTATATTTCACATGCCTCATGAGCATGCCCAGTATGTGGAACTTCCAACTGGCTACAGTAAGTGCAGAGTTAATCTTAACATGATAAACATGTGTATGTATAGCTACACACACACACACACAACATACATAACCAGCACAAATTCTGATTTTAAAAAAAGTCTTAACAACAATGCATTGAATACAGAACATAATCAAAATTAAGTATTTGATATATAGAGCAAGTTTTGAGGAAGAAGCGTAATGAGCCCAAAGTAGGGTTGTGACAGTGCATATCTTATCACATTGAAAATAAAATCATATAAGGAAATTTGTTATACGCTCCATTAACAATGATCTATCCAGTAATTCGCAGCGCAATTAAATTTCTTTTAACAGCAGATCTTAGAATTTCAGAGCACATTCTCAGATTATTGAGCTTTACTTAGTATATTAGCTTGGCGGAACAACTATTCAAATTTGTGAAGGTTACTTTAAAGAGGAGAAAGATTATATGAAACTCTAACGCGAAAACAGATTATCATACCAAGACAAATAAAAAGGGATAAATGAAGGGGAATAAGATATTACTTTTGAAAATGAAAATCTATAAAAACATCTAAACATTGTGATTCAAAAAAATATATATCTGGAGAGAGCGCAACGATAAACTCATTAGGAAATTCAATGGAGAAAACAAGAGAATGCTCCTAATTGCGGTATCAATGAAATTCCTGGGAAGTTTTCATGAAATATATTTCTGATGATATTTGTGATTGGGTTAATGGTTTCAGAATCTATAAAACAGCATTTGGGTTTTCCTTAATGGTCATTCGTTCTAGGGGTTTTGTTATAATGATCCTTGCTCTTTCTTACTTTTACTATTAGGATTGATGAGAGAGAGAGAGAGAGAAAAGCTACCAGCTATGTAAATGGTATGAATTACCCTTGAAATAAAAAAAATGACACATGACATATAGATAATGAAAGAGTTCTCAGTAAGGATTAACCCAGATTTTGGACTCGATGGTGCATTGGGGTAGAAGCAAAAAACTTTGCACGCTTACTTTACCCCCACTGAACATTTTTGGATAAAGACCCCAATCAGCCACTAAGGTGCTTGCAATCTAAGGACCAGTTATCACCCAGTTTTTCTTTTAATTCAACCACATTAGACAAACTTTTGGGTCTATTGCTTCCTCTCATATATATAAGATATGTTGTTTGTCCACCTCAAGTCTCTACAAATTAATTTAAAACATATTTATTATTTACATTAAGGTAAACAATGTCTTCCATTTTCAAACTAGCTGACATAAATGTTTACTCCTTTGGCAATACTTTAATAACATTGAATTCTATTATTGCAAATTTCAAATAAAACCTCGTGACTATAGTTTAGTATACCTGGAAATGCACCAATAAATATTAAGACTATTAAAGTAGATAATTTTTTGTACATCGTATATAGTCGCGTGGCATACGACTTTTGAAGACCTAAATTTTGAAGCTAATTTTGAGGGGATCGCATCATACATGAGATATAAAAATAGCTTATGTAATATTCACACATGCTAAGTATCCTATTATATAATAAGAACATAACGAATATGCATCTTTTCCATGGATCTTTTAAAAAGTTATGCTTTATTTCACTGTAACCAATAATAATGTATGTACTTTCATATTACAATTGCATTATAAAATGCAAATATAGCAATCAATGTTTTGCTTTGGAAGTCAGCTGGGGAGATTACGAGATAAGTCTGTTTCAAGTCTTAATCTCAAATCAGAGCAATTTTCTTGGGTCCAGTTGCCGTAAATGAATCTTTAAAGACTCTATTTATATGGGAGAAGATTATCTTATGTTATATAAAGTGCTTTCAAGTCGAAACATGACTTGAATACGTATCGTTGTGAATTGAATTTATTTCTTTTTCGTTACTAGATGCCATTGTGGGTATGTTTATTGCGAAAAAAATCTCCGTTCGGTATTTTCATTTGATATAATTACAATGTGAGCTTTCCAGTACTATAGCGAAGTTTACGGGGGTTTCATCCATGTTGCTGATGCATAATAATAGTCGTTAGTAGCATGAGCATCGTTTTCTCAGCTACAGCTACAACTTGCACCTTAAATTTAGCAGTAGCTTTCCTTGCGGATGTTTACTCCATAGCGAATAAGGGTATAGTAATGTAAAAGTATATCAGTTCAAGTCAACTTAACAACATTTGTAACATAACTACGATCATTTTTACTATCATATGATGATTGAAATGCAAGCAAAGCCGTTGTTGTTATCCGATTCGGTTGTTCATTAGTATCATTATACTCGTTTACACAACGAGTATAATGTTACTAATGATACTTTTAGCATTTTCATTTACTTTTTTAACTTACTTAACTAGAAGGTGGGATAGATAAATAGATGAAGGAAAAGAGATTAGCCTATTGTAATTTGGTATCAATAAATGAACTCACATAATACACGAGATACATGATAGAATAAATTGTAAATGGTGAAAATGTGCGGGTTGCATATCTCTTTAACGCAACATAAGTGACGATACTTGAACTCACTTTGCTGCTTGCACATTTACCTCATATAACCAGTCAGATACTTATTACAAAGAAACAACTTGAAGGTGAACTATTTTAGAGTTTATGGTTAAGAATAAATTCTACACCATCCAGTTTACAAAAATTCAAAATGTACATTCATAATCATTACAACTACAATTGAGACAAAATGAGTTACTTCTGGAAACATTGTACATCACAAATGCAAAGAGCTGTGCACTTCAAAGCCATTGGTGTAGCATTTGCAGGGAGGTTCACATGCTTTCTTGCATTTACAATGTATAACTTCGTAGCGGCTTTCTTGAGCTTGAGGAAGGGTTGTACACTTTGGTAACCAGGATGATCCATCTTGCTTCTTCCATCCCAAATCTGCAAGATCTGGTAATTTAGGATCATTTTGAAGCACCTGTCCCCACATATGGCCTCCTTGATACACTGCTCGCAATGTGTGTTGCTTGAGAGCTGCTTATGCTGAGGGGATATGCTTCAGATCCCCAGAATTCCTTGTGAACAGATACTGTCTGGCTTCATTGACCTATGGATAGCCCTCCCATTCTGTCGCACAAGACTGCCACAAACTGTTCCAGGAAGCTCATTATGTTATCTACAATATCTGTTGGAGCTTCTGTTAACATCAGAAGTGCATCTGTTACCCAATCAAATACATTTCATGTGTTTCAGGCACTTTATTTGCTCTTACCAGAAAAGAATGGGGTAAAGTCACAATCGGTAAAAGCATAGAGGACTTCCAGTGAGTTTGCTATTGAGGGACCCAAAGCACAAGTTATTTCATGTGCTGCAATGTATCTGTGATGCTTCCCAACCACAAAGGATACCCATACATCTGCCACAGGGTAAGATATTTTGTATAAATTGGACACAGTGATGCAGCAACATCAGTGTCAGCAGTTCTGACAGTTATTCTTTGATGCCCTTTGCTGGCTGCATCAGACATATACAGCACTAACTGAGAGTCTACCTCTTCTTGAAAGCAGGATTCAATCAGGCTCTTAGCAGTAACTGTTGCTCCCCTTATCTTCTCTGATAGGGAAATGACTTCTTTTTTGAGCAGATGGAATAGCTCATTTTTATTCTCATCAACTCTTAGGAAGCTTTGACAATTGCGCTCAGAGTGTTCCTTCTTTCTACACCTTTGCCTCTTCTTTCTCTGGTGGCAGCATTCAAGCTGTCAGCTGCAGAGCTATCCCTCACTATACCCATTCCGTTCACATGTTCCATATGTTTTAGTGTATGAGGCACAAACATGTTGTCAGTGTAGCCTCGAGAATAGGGCGCAGTCATCTGTGAGTTGACTTTTGACCTTGTTTTTTTTTTTTTTTTTTTTTTTTTTTTTTTTTTTTTGAGGGGGGGGGGGTGAGAAGAATGGTAGTTTATTCTTATGGACAGGCTCAGTTATAGGTTTGGATCGTTCAACAAATCTCTCCTTGACAAAGTTCTTAACCTTTTTGGTGAGCACTTCTGATTGTTTCAACAACATCATGGTCCATTATCATATATCCTTGGTGTCCAAGGTAAGAAGATCCCTGCTGTCCTCCATGAAAAGATTTATCATCTCATCTATTGCAGTAACCATTGTCCAGTTGCCCAAAAAGTGTAATCTTTTCAGGACTAGCTATTCTATCTAACTATCATCACATTCATATTTCATATTGCCATACAATGTTTGAAAGTTGCAACAATGGATATTGTGTCAGTTTATATGGTCTCTGTATGAAAGCTATTTGGAAATTTCGTCAGTTTATATGATCTGTGTATGAAAGCTATTTGGACATTGTGTCAGTTTATATGGTCTCTGTACGAAAGCTATTTGCCCTGTTTGGCAGGTGATTGACATGTTATACTTGCCAATGAGGACCTTTTGCTTACTTTGGACAGTTTGGCAGCCATTAATGTCTGACCCTGATGTTCATAAGTGCAACCAGATGAATTAATTTATCTACCGAAAGCAAAGCTCCAACAAAATATTTACAATTTGGCGACCCAGAAGAAAGTCGCCATTTAATGTCCGGAAATTTTGGCAACGATTTTGAATTTCTCATAGTCAAAAACATATGGTTAGACACTATGGTCAAGTTCTATCATTTTTAGAATGCTTCATTGACGAATTTGATCTTCTAGCGGCCATTTGGAAAATGGCTGCACAAGATATATTTTGACATATATTTTTCTTTAATTGGACCTATTTCTGATCATTTAAGAGGATACGAAAACCCATTACTTGACAAGTTAGAATGTATTTGAAAGCTGAAAGCCAGTTCAAAAGCGCAGTTTGCATGAAAATATGGGAGGCACTGTTATTCGGAGTCTATATCCAGATATGTTCTTTGGGGGTAAAGTAAATTTATGCAAAGCTTTATGCTTCTACCCAAAAGTGCACGATTTTTTGGTTATATCAGATGGTTTACGTCTAGTCACAGCCTCCGCTTGAGATACAACAGCAAACCAGCAATACACATTTGGTATCGATTAGGGTAACCACAATGTCTCCATTATCTCTATCATGTTTATTATATCATTGAAACCTGCCCTTATTTATCGCTACCTAAATTCAATGTTTTTAAAAATCCCTTATGTCATGTTATAGAGTGCCATGTTATGTATACATTACTGATTTATTTGGCATTTATTACCATTTAAGCTTCTTACTTTATCTATAAATAGATGCAATATTTGCCAATGTAAGACATATGCAAATTTTCCCATTCATTTTTGAAATTACCACAGTACATTGGCTTCCTTGTTCCTTGTCTCTGCTTCTCATCCAGTTAGTCTACGTATTTATCTAGTTAAAGTAAAAATAATAATAGTAATAATAATAATAATAATAATAATTATATGACTCATTAGTATTTATCCAAGTGAGTTTATTGTACTGATTCTTAAAGCAGTATCAAATTAAAAAGCAACTTCTTTTATTACAAAAAAGCGCGTAATTTCTGTACGATTCTTGTCATGGGGTAGAAAAGATAATAAGATTGCTGTATATTTCTGTAACTCCTATAGTAAAGTTTTCCGATTCCCCTAAAATGTTTAGGGTGTTAGTGGGTATTGCGAGGGACGTATCTTGGACAACCAATAAAATGTTGCCATCAATGTGTCAACTATACGAATACAAGCGGTGACGGCCACTCGTCGGCACACGAAAACTTTATAAAATTTAAAATTTATTTGATTCTTTTTGATGACTGGTCTTTTCATCGGTTACAGTAATTTGCCTCAAGATATTATTAAATGACATCTTAAACTTTTATTTTTTGCTAGAGGTGGCATTATTGATTATATCTTGTACAAAGAAAAATAACAGCTGCATGCTTTTGAAAACGGTAAATGTAAAAATTTACCCTGGCTAAGCTTTATACTAAAAGTTACTTGGTCGTTATTGTACTCTCTCTCTCTCTCTCTCCTCTCTCTCTCTCTCTCTCTCTCATATGAAACTTACATGTCTGATATACATCCGCTAATGTGATTAAATGTTATTAGGCATTGTCCAAGTTTGTGTTTTGTGTTACATTATTATTAATTATTATTATTATTATTATTATTATTATTATTATTATTATTATTATTATTATTATTATTATTATTATTGCTGGCAACGGTAATGAGGAAAGCAGAAAGCTGCAATCCCGAATGCCCTGACTGAAAAAATTAAGAGAAAAACCAACGAAGAAAAACTATTAAATAAGAGAAATAAGGTCCTACTCCACAAAAATAAGGCATTTGCATATTGTTTGGTCCACAGAATTTCCAATGATTCTGTTTCCATTTTCTCTTCATTTTTGTTTCCATTCAATGATCTGTAACAATTGATTCCATTATATGAGATTCCTTGGTAAAGATATGACTATTAATTTTTTGAAGATAGAATAAAAAACATGTGACGAGAGAGTGGGCAGATACATATCATCATTTTCATGAAAAACTCTTGAGAAGTATTGCGCTCATAAGTGACAAAATTTCATACTAAACCAATTTCAAATCCTTACCATTCAGTTATCATGATAGAGAGTGTTTCTAAGTAGAGAACCTGAATTGGACAAAAATAGTAAAGTATAGCAAACTCGATATCAACTTGGGGCTCTCTTGACATGTGGGTGATCAAAGTTATTTTTTTTTATTTATTTTTTTTTTTTTTAACCGATGGCCTAGATTTGTATCAAGCATCGTTGTCAAGTACTCCCTTTTATGCTGATGCTACGAAGAGGCTACTGGAGCTGGAAATTCGACGTAAGAACAGATCAATCAAAACACTGTCGGAGCGACACACTTGGCTTTTAACCAAAGTCCTTAACAATGTAAGTTTTATTGGCCGCATTATTTTCCAGCATTATTTTGGTAATGCTATTCCTCAATAGTCTCCTCTGTTCACGAGGTTCATAATAGAAAATTGTATAATTTAGGTAATATCGCTGTTCCCAACTTTCAATGTCGAAACAACTTTATTTTCAACTATTGTGACTATGAACTGTTGAGAAAGGAGTTCCTATTATATTTTGGGCTCGACTTTTGTTTACCCTGTTAATTTAAACGTTCTTTAGTTCTTTAGTTCTTTGGAACTGCTATTTTCCAGATTGTCGAGTTCCAACCGTATCGGAGTGTTCAATTCGCAACTGTATACCTTGGCCCATGACACTTACAAACAACCTGACAACTAGTTAGACACCTTTATTTATAAAAAAAAAGACGTGAATATTTTTAATCAATTGAAGGAAAAAGGAAAACAATATTATTACGAGATCCGATAAGGGCAGAGGTGTGGCCTTACTTAATAAAAATGAATATCTTCGCTAGGTAAAAAACCTTTTAGACAATTCTAGGTTTAAATATCTGGGTAAACCTGACTTTTCTACTATTTTTTAAAATAAACACAAATGAACAGATTTTTAAAGTCTTAATTAATCGAACAGTTATTTCAAATGGCACATATCAATCGTTACCAAGTACTGGTTGTTCCCATGGAGTTTTATATAGGTTGCAAAAGTCCGGAAAGATGAGCTTCCTCTGGCTATAAACTAGCAAAATTTTTAGTACCTCTTTTAAATGAGTTTTCTTTTAATACCATAAGGTAAGAAATTCACAAGAGTTTATGGAAAAAATACTTGCTCAGGATGCTGGCCTTTTTGTGGCAAGTTTGGATGTGGAGTTTATTTACAAACGTTCCTGTGGAAGAAACTATCCATGTTATTTATAAAAAAAATACTGATGACGATGTCCTATTTCAAAATTTATTTTTGATAATTTAAGAAAATTGTTATATCTGGCAGTGCAGGACACTGCCTTTGCTTTTAATAGGAATGCTTATTCTCAAATTAATGGAATGTCAATGAGCAGTCCTTTCGGACCCAGTCTAGCTGATATTTTCATGTGTTAAGCCCGCCACTAACGTTCAGTTATGCCTGCACAGTTATAACTGCGCAGTCGGACTGTGCAGGCCACTAACGATACAGGCCGTTTCCTCAGTCCTCCGTAACATCCTTGGCGTCAACGCACGAAGCTCTGGCTGTAATTGACTTGCTGACATAAAAAAACAAAACTCATAAACATCGAGTAAGACGTCCAGTGAAAAAGTGGTTGATAACAACGAATTAAATACTCCCGTGTGAATTTGTTAAGAGTTTAAATTTGGCCCCAACGACTTTCATAATGTTTAATGAATATCTCATGAATGAAGGGAGTTCCATGGAGAGATGATTAAGTTCGTAATCGTTTGCTTTCGTTTCAAAGTTGACACATAAGGGCCTAATATTTTTTTTCTATTTCATTAAAAGGGTTAATACTGATTTATTTTCGTTTAAAGATTGACTTTCTTATGACGTGTTACAATGAATGAAAATCCTTAGTTTACTACTATATTACTGTGTTCATTGATGTGGTTGATTAGTCTGATTTCATTTCAAAGCAAATTTCCGTGAGATGTAAACAATGAAAAAATATACATAATTCAATTTTTTTTTTTTTTTTTTTTTTTTTTTGCATTTTGTTTCGTCAGAAAGTGGAGTATTATTTTGTTCTCATTTTAAAAACAAATTGCATACATGGTGCATAATCATGAATAGACGCACATACAAGGCCTATTCTTGTTTTACATTATTTTGTCATAATAAATATTTATTCTCACTGAAAAACTGTCTTGCACATATGATTTATAACCCCGAATAAACATACATAGGCTTAATCTGTTCGATTACCTTTGGATTTTACTTAAGATTTCAATGAAATCTACAAGGCATTCAAGACTGATGCTGTCACTTTCAGCCTTCTTTATACACTATTATTTTTCCCATGGAAAAATGGCAAAATGATAAATATATATTATTCTGACTTCCGTATCAATTATTTTTAAAAACAAGTAAATCCAATATATCCTCAATTCAGGTATAAACACTTTTCAATTCAATAAGACCCAGCTCAATGTTCTTGATTAGCAGATGTTATCTGTCACCGGACGGACAGCGAACTGAGCCAAAAAAAAATTGCCTCCAACACATTATTAAAGTTGCAGTGCGCATGCGAAGTCGATCGGCCTGATGCTCATGGATTGAGATGAGCTATTTATGCAGGCCGCGTGCGCAGGCAAGAAAAACTGTGCAGGTTGTCCACACTAACGTTCAGTTATAGCTGCACAGTCTAACTGTGTAGCTATAACTGCACAGGCATAACTGAACGTTAGTGGCGGGCTTTAGCTAGAGGAGCAATTACTGGACATTTGACTTCTGGCCTATCACCCATTATTTTACAGTCATTATGTGGACGATACATTAATTTTATTCAGAAACAAAGACCAAGCAGATTCTTTCCTACAGTTCACCAATAATGCTCATCGTAACATAAGATTGCCCACTGATTAAGAAAAGGAAAATAAATTGGCATTTTTAGATTTTGTGGCTTCACGTAACTTTGGAACGTTTTTAACATCTGGTCTCAGGAAAAGAACATTTACCGGATTAGGTATTAATTTTTATAGTTGTTGTTGTTATAATTTAAAATTAAATTCCCTTAATATAATCTTCCATAGGGCCTTTACTTTAACGTCGAACTGGGCGGAAATCCATAAGGAAGTTATATTAAAAAAAAAAAAAAATTGTTTCCAAAAACACTGTTTTTTAAACACTTCAATAAGTTCCTTAATGGTGAAATTATACCCAGTGTTAATTTCCCTACTGTTCCTAGGAAACCATTTTAAGCTAGTCTTCCTTTTATCCAGAATGATTCTTCTCTTTTTAACAAGATTAAACAGCTAATACATCAAAACACCCCTCCCCTAAAATGCTTACAAATAACAACAAATCCTAAGACAATCGGGTCTTTCTTCAAATGTAAAACTAAACTCGATCCCTTATTGGCAGCAAATGCGGTTTATTTATTTACTTGTCAAAGATGTCATCGAGGAAAATATGCTGGATCCTCTCGTACGCTCCTCAGAGTTCGCATTGATTACCAAAGAGGTGGGAATTATCGCACCAGACTTCGATTGGCGACTCCAGAATTCTCGAATATTCAGAGCCATGCCTATAAATGTAAATTTAACATCCAGTATGAACAATTAAAAATGTTTACATGGACCTTCCCCAGAACAGCTTACGATCTATGAATCACTTTTTATTAAACAAGTAGTTCCCGAGTTAAACAGTCAGACGACCTCCAGCCTTCTATTTTTAGCACGAGCCTACTTTTAATCTACGTACTACGCATCCTGTGACTGTTGCCCGTCTTCCTTCCTATTCCTGTAAGGTGCATAGCGTTTCAATTTTAGGTTTTTAGTTTCTTTACAAATAAATCACATGTTATAATTAGTAGAGCCAATCTTATCATACTATGTCTGTCTATCTGTCTGTCATTCAATCACAGCCAAACGGCTGGTCAGATGGGCATGAAACTTGGCAGGGTTATGGTGGGGACCCCTAAGATGGTTTGTAATGGGGTTTCATCCAATCTACCCCCCTCCTTTGTAGGAGGTGGGGGTGAGAAAGGATTCCCTGAAACGGAGCTGTTTCTGGCCGTGAAACGAGGCTGGTTATTCCCGTAAACTTAGTTACTTTACGATTTTTCATACATAATTTCTGTACAACTTCCCCGGAGAAGTCTCAAATATTTCAGCTCGGACACAATAGAAGATGAAAATTATCATCAATATCTGCAAGATTTTTTGAATAACTTAAATCCATCAGGACTGCCAGTGCACAAAATAACGTTAAAGAAGTACTGCCCGGTAATGTTGCTTGGGAATTTCGATCCCGCCAATGGACATTGCAACGGAACGAAGTACACCGTTATGGAGCTAAACTCCCAAGTCATCGAAGCAGTGATAGCAACGGGCCCCTCACACCGGCAAACGTCTGTTCATCCCCCATATTCCTCTGATGCCTTCGGACAACCAGTTTCCGTTCCAGTTATGGCACAGGCAGTTTTCCATCAACCTGGCCTTCTCATTCATTGCCAACAAGCCGCAGGGCCAGACTTTGGATCGTGTTGGTGTGTTTCTGCCGTCACCCATGTTCACGCATGGCCAACTGTATGTGGCGATGAGCAGAGCAACTGACTCTGCCAACTTGAAATTAAGTTGTGGACAAACTTAATTTCAAACTTAATATTGTGTACAAAGAGGTTCTGTAGTAGATATGTATAAAAATCGCCCTTATTTTAATATTGCTGAACAAATAGTACATATA